>NC_054377.1:77739169-78055003 GCF_017654675.1 Xenopus laevis
TAATATTGACAGAAATGGCCCGTTTTGAACTATTTACTACGGGAGAATCAATTAAAAATAAATCAAGCCAAAAAAATACAAACTGTTGCCATAACTATATATCAATACCTTTATTTTTAGTAACATTAGTCATTTAATGTCCATCATTTCCCATATTTCTTAAAAGGCATGGAAACTACACAAATTTAACTTTCCTATCCATTTATCTTTTCCTAGGGTAAATGAACAGCCCATAGGGACATAGAGAAGTCATTATGTGAGAGGAACATATTCTGAGCAGGGTATCTTTGGTGCATTGTCTCCTTGCAGAAGGTCATTTAAAACAACAGCTTAATGATCTTAGTGAGAACTGTCATGCATGACAGCCAACATAACACGCACCATAAATTGTGGAAATTAGAGTTTCATTAATGATTAAATGTACAGTGTTAGATACCGTACACATAATGACAATGTTAACAATAATACATAAATATAATGCCTATATTATATTATATTATCTTTTAAATTCTATTTGGTAGATGGTAGATCCATTATTACTCAGAGCACAATCCTTGGAGTGAGAGTGGATCACTGCACCTTGTTCATATCTTTATGTATACATTACAGTAAATAAAACAGGGGCTACCATGCCCCAACTTATAAAAAGGGGCTACTGTTCCCTACACAGATGTGAAAATATGAGCACTTGATTTTTTAATAGGTTATCCTGCTCCTGCTACTATTATGCCACTTTGTTATCACCTGTTCTCTTATAACCCATTTCTCAGTTGACTAAAACCAGTATATATATTCCCGGACCAGTGGGCAATCTCAGTAAATCCTTACTGTAACAGCTTACCCTGGTGGGCCAGCGGTGCGGCGGGGACGCCCGCCTCGCCGCTCCTCTTCAAAAAGGGCCGGTTACTATGGTGTGCACAGCGCGCCTCTTCTGTATTTAAAGGTGCACGCGCGCTGGCACCAGCGCGCAATGCCGCGAAGTTCAATATATTTAAAGTGCCAAAACACAATTTCTCACTGCCCGTAATAGGATCTTGTTTGTGGTGCTTCTGTGCTTCTGTGCTGTTTTGCCTGTTTGATTCTGATTATCTGTTTTGACCCCTGCCTGTTTTTGACTATCCTGACTTCTGGAATCCTGACCCTGCCTGATAACCGACTCTTCTGTATCCACAACCCCACTGATTGATCTCCTGGTTTGACCCTTGCCTGCTTGACTCCGTTGTACTCTGCCTGCCCCGACCCGGACTGATCTGACTACTCCTTCTGTCTACACCTTGTACCGCGACCTTCTGCCCAAAGACTTTGCATTACCGTTGTGCCCCTGTGCTTGTTCAGAACCCCTCGCTTTGCACCTCTCTTAATAAGACCTGGCGGCATCCGATTAGCCAAGGGCTCCTCCCAAGGTGAAAGGCGGCTGTTAAACGCGGAAGCAAGAGCCGGTATCAGTGTCCCTAGGTTAAAAATGCTGATTTTAGTACTGGTACCACCCCCCAGTCATGGTTAAGGGTGAAGACACATGGAGCTACTAGTAGCAGCTACTTGGTGTGGCTACAAAAAGCCAAAAAATACCCTGCCATAGACAATAATGAGATTTGCCTCTGCTAATACACATCTAGGGGGGTATTTACTAAAATTCAAGTCTATCTCGTTTGTTTATTAAAACAAAGTCAATAATTCTTCTTGAATTATGTACAATTGACGAAAACTCGACTTTATTGAATTTTGTCACTTATCAGATGAAAAGTGCGGATCATGATGTCAAGAAACATCTTCAGAGACATCTGCTATTGACTTCTACATGAACTCAATAACCAATTATCCAAAGTCCCTGGGGTCCCCCTTGTTCTCCGACTCGCAGACTCACGCAGTGACATCATCCCCAAACGCCCCGGAGCCAACACGTGGTGAAGCAGGACAACGCTGGTCGTGGTCAGATGTATAACCCCTGACTCCAACAACCATTTGGGCGGACTTTTTAAAGGGAGACTCGATATGCATTTGAAACCTTCACACTTGTGAGTGTATTTTTAAGATTTTTTATAAGTACTAGTACTGTATCACACTATTCCGTTCTCCATTTCACATAATCACAGCAGGGATCTCTATCCGACAAATCAACTTGGATTTATTTCATATGCGTGGAATATGAATAAATGAGAATTAATACTATTAATAATGTGGTGTTTCAGGATGGTGGAAATATGAACTTCACAGTAATTTATTGAAACAACAATAATTGGCACTTGTAAATAGTGGGTCATTGTGGGCCATTGAAAAATAGAACGCACTACACAATAAATCTCTAAAATTTTTCATTTTTTCCCTCTAAAATTTAGAGTTTTCCCCTTTAAAACTCTACGAGAAATATAAGAGGTTTAATAAATAGGCCCTGTAGTGTCTTAGCAAAGCCAATTATCACTATTGTCTATTTGTAGCCATGACAAGTAGCTGCTACTAGTAGCTCTGTCTGTCTTCACCCTTTAAGTTAAAGACACTAGATCCTAAAGAATGGAAACCATGAAAAATAATTTCCAGCCTTTGATTCTGAGAAAAAACTGAAAAAAGCTCATTGCTATTTACGAAATATAGGTTATTTATTACATGTATTACTCATTGTCTTTGTGTTGCCCACAGATGTCTGCACCATTAATGTCAGTGCTGCTATTTGTTTTCAAGTGTCAGGCTACTTTATCATCCATGATCAGGATAGGATATTATTTTGACCATCAGTTAGCTGACAAACTGCTAAACAGCCAACAATAAATTGTCCTAGTGAAGATGCTGTCATGTACAATAATAACATAATTATGCTTGACTTAGAAAAATAAATTAGATAATATATAATTTCCATCATACTGCCAACATTTTAAATATTATTCAGACACCACTTAAGAATAATAGAGCTTCTTAGCACTGGTTGTAACAAACATGAATATGTTCTGCTAGGAATAAAAAATACCTAGGGGCACATTTACTAAGGGTCGAATTTCGAAGTGGTAAAACTTCGAAATTCGTCCATCGAATTGTAAAAATTCGATAGTAGAAGTTTTTTTGGATGAAATTTAGCAGTTTTCGATCAAATTCAAATCGTTCGATCGAACGTAGAAATCGTTCGATCCAAACGATTTAATCGATCGATCTAACGATTTTCAAAAATTACTTCGAAATTCAAAGTTTTTGAATTCGAATATTCACTTTGAATTCACTTCGACCCTTAGTAAATGGGCCCCCTAATGTAAAAAGTAGTTAATTGCCAATGAATAGAGCAGCACTAAGGTGTAGTTTGAGTTACACCAAAAATATTGTTCTAGTGACTGTACAGAATTTTAGAATGTGTATATACATGCTTTTAAAATACATATAGGTTCAATAATCCTTTGGTTTGCTGAGCAGAAATAGGAGAACCAGGCTTGTTGGACTTTGGCAAGATTTAAACATATTAAGTAATGAAGGTGCAGATTGCAGAATTACTACATCTCCACTTTTATATATTTAAATATGGATATGCATCAGTAAATCTTCCTTGAAATGCTAACACAAACTTTCATGCTCTTTCCCACATTTTTGCATCACTGCTTATTGAACATTTCCAACTTGTATAACCCATATCAAAAAATCAACAGGTAGTAATTAGCTGTTAGCTTTTTGAAAACATCAGCCTATATATGCTAAGAGGCTAAGGAAGAGCATATTCAGGGACCTATATAGACATAAATTAACATATGCTATGAGTGCAGAAGAGTGAAGGGCTTCGAAACCAAAGTAGAAAATTTTGTAAGTTTTCCAAAATGAGCTGATAAATTATAGCCAATATAAAGATTTTAACAGTAGAGGAACAGGTTCTCTCATAGGTGAGAACTGGAGGAATCTAGCAGTAGGTTCATACGGCTATTCCCAAGGTCCACAGTAAAAAATAACTCCTGGATGTTTAATATAAAAATCAGACAGAAAATTAGGTAAGAAATTATTTGTGACTACATGTCAGGACATTTTTTGAATCCTATATGTTATAAAGAAACTTTGGAATATTTTGAATATAATCCCCTCTTGGATCCTTATTTGAACTACTTCTCATAGTTAGATAATGGACATACTCTCTGGCCAAATCTACCATAGAGGGCATTAGTAGTTAGCATATTGTGGTGTCAGCATAACAAGTTCCAATGAATAGTAAATAGAAAAGAAAACCTGCCAAAGTCAGTATTTGTATGTAATCTGTATGTGTGATGTGTGCATCCATCTTTTGTACAGAGCTGCAGCATATGTTGGCATTTTAGAAATACTTAGTAGTAACTACAAAATCAAAAATAATCAGGGTAGAAAAAGTAAGATCACTGTGCTCTAACACAAAACAGTATGTGCTGTATCTACTAAAATGCCGTTGTGGTACAGATGGAGGTAACTACACTTTAACAGCACAAGGTTCACCAATAAGCCACAGCACACAATCAATGGAAAAAGTATGATCTTAGAGTGACATAGTGGGCCATCTTAGCCCGAAATGTCGAAAGTGTATTCCATCTCCATAGGTTTTTGTGAAAAAAGCAAGCATGTCTGGAACATACCAAAAGAGATGATGTACCAAATTATTTAGGGTGAAAAACCAGAGAAACCCTGGGATCTAAGGTTTCTGGGACTTTGAAATTATATTTTAATTACCTAACAAGTATTTTCTTATCCAAATGCAACATATTGCTGCCAGGTAAATAAGCTTGTAAGAGCAAAAAAAGATGGTTGTTATGTGCTCTTTTTATTGATTTTGTTTCATTACTGTCTTATTTTGTTTATGCTCTTCTGTTTTTCTTTTGTGCTTCTTATCATTGATCGTGTTTCCTATTTCTTTCTTATTGACATGCGCATCTGTCAGCATACTGAACATTATATAAAAAAACCAAAACCCATAATGAAAAGCTTCTTCAGCTTGTATGCATTCTTTGGCAATGATCTTCAGTACTGTGCTTATTGTAGATTCCAGGATTGTAGGAATATGATATTTTAGGTTTTGTCTATTTTGTATGTATCATATATATATTGTATAATTGCACAATATGGAACAAAAACATTTTTCATTCACCTATACTTATAGCTCACATCCCTATACATAAGTATTCTGTTAAAAAATATTTAGAATTTTTATTTTTTTAAATTTAAAAAACAGGATTGCTTTTCCTTCAACATAGATGTATGCTATAATAAATATAAAGTACATTGCATTGTCTTTCTATAATATAATAGATAAAATAAAATTCAACATAAAAATATTTGTTATACAATAAAATCGCATATTGCATATAGTTAAAGTGTATTGTTATTTCCTGCAATTTTAAATAAATACCAAACATTACTTTGCATCTAGTTAATATTCCAAGCTACAGCATGGGCAATTAAATGGTGCCAGAAGCTGACAGAGGTGCTAAATAGTCTGTAAAATGTGCATCATTTTATGTTCTCCATGAGAAATATCCAGTCCTTAATAAAATAACTTTTTGTTTATTCTTATGATAAACAAGCAGAAATATGAACTATACCTCATTGTGTGGTCTGCCCAGCAAGAATACGTTTCACTCTGGTCACACACACACACATATATAGGGTCAGATTGATCAAAATGTGAAATTAGAGCTCACCACAGTAACATTGTGCCACTCTAAGGGGCCGATTCACTAAGCTCGAGTGAAGGATTCGAATGAAAAATACTTCGAATTTCAAAGTATTTTTTGGGTACTTCGACCATCGAATGGGCTACTTCGACCTTCGACTACGACCTTCGACTTCGATTCGAACGATTCAAACGAAAAATCGTTCGACTATTCGACCATTCGATAGTCGAAGTACTTTCCCTTTAAAAAAAACTTCGACCCCCTACTTCGGCAGATAAAACCTACCGAAGTCAATGTTAGCCTATGGGGAAGGTCCCCATAGGCTTGCTAAACTTTTTTTGATCGAAGGATTTTCTTCGATCGTTGGATTAAAATCCTTCGAATCGTTCGATTCGAAGGCTTTAATCGTTCGATCGAACGAAAAATCCTTCGATCGATCGAACGAACGTTTAGCGCTAAATCCTTCGACTTCGATATTCGAAGTCGAAGGATTTCAATTCGAGGGTCGAATTTCGAAGTATTTTTTACTTCGAAATTCGACCCTTAGTGAATCTGCCCCTTAATCCTATGGGATTTTTACACGTGTATTTATCAATGTGCGAGTTCATAATTTGGTAAATACTATTCTAAAAATCCCATAGGATTGAAGAGAGGCAGCATTTTACTACAGTGAGCTTGCACTTTAACAGTTAAATACATGCATAAGCAGGGGCAGATTTATTAAAATGTGAGAGAGATTACCACGGGAAAACTACTTTTTATTCATTCCTATGGGATTTTTAGAAACATATTTATCAAATGGTGAACTCTAAATTGCACCCATTGATAAATACACTTCTAAAAATCCCATAGAATTAATAGAAATCGCACGAGTTTTTCTGTGGTACACTCACAATTTGATAAATCTTCTCCATAGTAAACATGTATGTGCATGTATGTCTTACATAACAGTATCATCCATCATTATTTATTTATTCTCGTAAAATCAAAAGGTTAACGTTTTAGCTTGTTCTGAGGAAAATCGGTTTTGTGCAGGCACCTCCAGGATATTCAGCAAAGTACAATTTAAAGGCAGAAGGAGGCACCACAGGAACTAAATAACCTGAACTTTTTCGCCTGTTCATTTGACTCAAAGCCAGTTGAAAACCTGGCTCAGTCCTTGTTTACCTAGAGGTGCAGAGCATCAATTATTTATTCTGGAAGGGTGTCAGTTGGCTCTATGATATTGAATGGCATTTACCCAGAAGCTATATCAACAAGATGCATGCACCTGCTTAAAAACCTCAACAAGACTGCTAAATCCATGGTTATGGACAATTAAACTGCTTAGATTTTAGCAGGAGTTTTTGGAAATAAACCATTTAAACAAGCCACCTGGCTATTGAGTCATTGAGTGGTGCTGAACTGCAAGGTCATTTTGGGATTTGCTGAAAAGGAGTATTATTACATACTACATTACTGAGTACAAATACCTGAAAAAAAATATTGGTCTTAGGAGCAAGACTAATCTAATAAAGCTCAATACACTCTTAAACATCATATGTGCAAAGATTTATTACATTGTTATTTGATTTGAGTGTATTGTAAAACTATTTGTTGACATATGCTCCATGTATGTATTTGTCCATGTCATGTGTTCGAGGAATTTGAAGTGACAACAAGTTCTTCCAGTAGCACCTGGCTTGTCTATAACCTCTATCACAGTTTAATTAGATATTCCTTTTTCTATTAATTTTCATTATTTATTAAATAAATTCTAGCTCTATACTGTAACTGGGCGTTTATTTAAAGGGATTCTGTCATGGGAAAACTTGTTTTTTTACAATATTCATAAGTTAATAGTGCTCCTCCAGCAGATTCCTGCATTGAAATATGTTTTTAAAAAGAGCAAACAGATATTTAATTTTGAAATCTGACACGGGGCTAGACGTGTTGTAGGTGTCCCAGGTGCCCTCACTCATGTAACGTGTGCTCTGATAAACTTCAGTCACTCTTTACTGCTGCACTGATATCACTCCCTCCCTCCCTTTCCCTGCAGCAGCCCTTCAGCAGAAAAATAGGAAGGTAACCAGATTACAGATCCCTGGTACCTGCATTGCTAAAAATGTTCCCATGCCCCACCTGGTGGTTGATATGAGATAGTAAAGGAAAAATCTAAGCCAAGCTAACCCAAGAAAACCATAAGTTGTGATTACACTGAATAGAAGAAACAATAGCTGATCTGAAAGTTGTTTCATTGTGAAGTGTTAGCTCTTTCTGAAAGCACATGACCAGGCAAAATGACCTGAGATGGCTGCCTACACACCAATATTACAACAACAACAAAAAAAATACACTTGTTGGTTCAGATATAAAATTTTATATGGTACAGTGAACAATGTTGATGGTGTAATTTAGTAATAAAAACTATACACTAAAAATCATGACAGAATCACTTTAAGTAATGAACTTTGAATTATTTTTGAACAATATCCTTCTATGTCTGCTAACATCTGCATTGGCAAAGGAACATTTCAAACAGATCAGATCTGACAGGATTGCAAGATGGCCTTTCAAAACCAAACCAAGCTGGCATATGCTAGAGAGAGAAATCCTTGTTAAAAAGAATTGCATCTTCGGTTTGTCTTTGCAGAAAATATTGTACATGACACAATGCATTGCTCGATGAAATTTGGTTCTAGAACTCTAAAATCTTCAAACCTAATTTGTGTAACAATCCATTAAATTGTTATCTGCTTTTAAAGGTTTGCAAACTAACACATTCTTATGATTATATGAGTCTTTTTAAAGGTACAGTGGAAGATGCTTACTTTTGTCAAAAACCAGCAATAAATATCAACCATATTACTGAGCCCACATACACAAAAATAAACAAACTGTCACTTTACAAAAAAGGCTTGTCTACACATTTATCAATGCTCTACACAATCTACCGGTAGGTTATTGCTGTTAGTTATTTTCTTTTAATGGTGGCAGTCAAGATGACACAAATTTCACACACACAAACCAAAATCAATAATGCTACTTCCATGCTGTCCTCTGTCTTTTTTTAAAAGGTAAAAGTGTCTAGAAAAAAGGTTAGATAGTCGTGCAATTTTACTGTGCCTTTTCAATATCATAACAGATTCACATTTGCATAGAGAGGAAAATGCTATAAATGTTTTTGTTTTACTAAACTTATAGACACTTGATGTTTAAAATAACTCTGTAATATGTTCAATAATTTAACAAGATACTAGTAGATTAAGACTTTGTTAGGGGCATTTAAAAATGGCATATACACTCCTTTGCTAGTCAGTTATTAAATTGCAAATTGTAATTGCACATAACATAAAGGTGGCTTCTTTTTGTTGTGCAAAAAAAGTTTTTTAGTAGGAAGTTTACATACACTAAGGGGCTGATTCACTAAGGGTCGAATATCGAGGGTTAATTAACCCTCGATATTCGACTAGGAATTGAAATCCTTCGACTTCGAATATCGAAGTCGAAGGATTTAGCACAGATAGTACGATCGAACTAACGAAGGATCATTCCTTCGATCGAACGATTAAATCCTTCGATTTCAAAGGATTTTAATCCAACGATCGAAGGAATATCCTTCGATCAAAAAAAGTTAGCCAAGCCTATGGGGACCTTCCCCATAGGCTAACATTGACTTCGGTATCTTTTAGATGCCGAACTAGGGGGTCGAAGTTTTTTTTTAAAGAGACAGTACTTCGACTATCGAATGGTCGAATAGTCGAACGATTTTTACTTCGAATCCTTCGATTCAAAGTCGTAGTCGAAGGTCGAAGTAGCCCATTTGATGGTCGAAGTAGCCCATTCGATGGTCGAAGTAGCCCAAAAAACACTTCGAAATTCGAAGTTTTTTTACTTCGAATCCTTCACTCGCAGTTAGTGAATCGGCCCCTAAATTCTGGTTCAAACCATAAAACCTGCAATCTGTTTTCCACTGGTGGATAACAATAAATGGTTCACATAAAAATGTAATAAATCCCAGCACAAAAAAAATGATTTACATTGCACATATTTTTCTATATACTGTCAAAAGCACACAGGGTAAAATAAATATCTGTAACATGACCAAACCATACCTTTTCCATGGTGCAATAATGTAGAACCAAACCATAGCTTTTCCATTGGGAAATGTTATCAGAAACAAATGGGGGAATTTTAATGATAAAAAGGTAATTTTTCCAAAGGGGAAAAGCACCCCACAGAAACTATCTTAAATTTTGGGTCACACGTCGCCTTCTCCTCCACCCACCACTATAAGGTATACAAATTGGGTATTAGTAAATCTTATTACGACTATCTACGTGGTATCTAATGTTAAAGTTCATTTAATATATGCTCAGAAAAATGTATTCCACTGTTATACAGTGTAGTGTAACTTATACAAGTACATTAAATAAAACCCGCGAGGATTCTCTGAAAATAAAGTGCAGTGCTAACAATTATCAAGTAAAAAACCAAAATTGATTATAAACCTATACAGCTACAATTTAATTAACACTTGTATACAAAAGTTCATCCCAATCAATTAGGATCAAAATTCCTCCATATAAAGTGCAGTGCAATAAATACCCTTATAAAATATTTCCCTATTAAAAATCCAGGTGAAGTTGTCCCAATTTTAACTGCCTATATTGTTTCTATCAAGGGACATCACAAAGCAAAGGCAGGAAGGCAGGATTACCATTACTGTGGTCTCTAATTTATAACTAAACCTCTACTTGATGGAGAGGCTATCTAGAACTAAAAAAACACAAATCAAGGCCCCTTGTAATTCAGTGCAGTGTAGGAGAAGGATTAGAGCTGAACCATAGGTTATAAAAAAAGCCCCCCTAACAAGACTGGCGTGCAGAGTTCTCTTTTTAAAGTACTTCTGCATATGCGTCATTAGACATGTCGGGACATCAGTAATGGCGCTCCCTCATTGTCACGGGATTCTTTTCCTCAGTACAACTCATTTCACGCCCATTCTGACGTGACAGGCCAGAGGAAACCTCCCCTTAACGATGCACGGGCAATGTAATCTCTAAGAGACGGACATGGATTTTATGCCCTGTTCCATCTGTATATATTTATTAGGTATATGCCCTGTGCCTCATATTTAGCCTGAATAAAAATCTATTGTACTGACTTGTGAGACAAGGGTTATGTATATTGAACCAAAAGCTGCCATCTACTATATCTTGTCACAAATAAAGATATTGTGTATATTAATGAATTCATTATTTTTATATTTTTAAAATAATTTATTTATTTATGGCTACTAAAAAACTGACATATTAATAATTTAAACAATGAATTCAATTGTATAAAATATGCTGAGATTTATCATATGACATTAATCAAATAAAGGCTTTGAAAAGATAATTCTCATTTATTCCTTTGGGAGATATGGTGTCCCTTTTCAAAATCCAGTAGCTCTCCCTCTTCAAGAGAGTCTGTTCTAGTTTGCTTTTCCATACTCCTAGATTAATTTTTTCTATTGCCCAAAATTGTAGTTTAGAAGGGTCGATATTATGGAATTTCTTGTCATGTTGAGCCACAGTGGACAGGGTCTGTTTTATTTTGATTACCTGCCGTTCTAATCGCACTACAGTGTTGTTGCATCAACTGCTTGAGCATCTGTGTGGTCATCCCTATATATTTTTTGTGACAGGGACATTCGATACAATATATAACCCCTTGTGATTTTATGGGTTTTCCCAAATCTGTCCATAAATGAAACTGTTCTCAGGATTTTGTCACACATATTACAATTCCCACAGGGGAAACACACCCCAATTTTGGTTGTTTTCTCATAGGATATTTGAAAGTGTCTTTTGGTAAGTATTTCTCTCAAATTGGGGCTTCTTTTGTAACAAACAGAGACTTTATGCTGTAATGTTGATTTCAAAATATCATCTTCCAGTAGTACTGGCCAGTGTTTGTTTAAAATCGCTTGTACCTGGGAGCTATTCGAATTGTAAGTTGTGACAAATAGTATAGTACTATTAACATCTTGTGTTTTATTTTTTGTCACTGGTAGTTCAGACCTTTCTTTATGTAAGGCTCTATGACAATCTTGACAATTTACCTGAATAACCCCTATGTTTAAGCCTTATTTTTAATTCATTGGCCTGTTCTTTCGACAGTGTCGAACAGTTTTGTTTTAGTCTCAAAAATTCTCCCGTTGGTACTGATTTTTTGACATGATAAGGATGAAAACTGGAAAAATTTAGAAGGGAATTAGTAGCAGTGGATTTCCTAAAATTCCTAGTATCCAAACATCCATCAGTGTCCAATTCAATCTGGAGGTCCAGGAAGGAGACAGACCTATTGGATAAATCCATGGTCAATTTTATATTCAAATTGTTATCATTCAACTTGGTTACAAATTCTACAGCCTCTCTCTCAGTACCTTGTCATATTATTAGTATATCGTCTAATCCACTTGACTATATTGGCATGGTATTAGGACATCTGACTGCTTCCCACCATGGTCTTTTCCCAGTACCCCAAAAAGAGGTTGGCATAAGAGGGGGTGCAAGACATACCCATTGCAGTTCCTTGTGTTTGAAGGTAATATTTCCCATTGAATGTAAAATAGCTGTGGCAAAGTATAAATCTCATTAGTTTACACAGAAATTCCACCATATCCTCCTGATTAAGCCTGTGGGGGAACCCCCTCATATACAAACTGAACCCAATGTTAGAGAGGGGATTCCTAATAGTAATTCACCAGATGATGGAGATAAGGAAACTACACAATATCTTGTTTTTTTAGGGCAGGTCAGGAACATAAGGGACACATCACAATCAGCCAGCCTCCCAACAACAGAGAGCACAATCAGGGGAAGGGGAACATCAATCTAAGGGAGAAACGGAAGGTGAACTATGCACCAACAGGGAGGTACAAAAGGAGGAACGAACATTAACTGTGATCAATCTATCCAATCATATGCTTACCGCCTCATAAGTGTTAATTACATTGTAGCTGTATAGGATTATAACCAATTTTGGTTTTTTACTTGATTATTGTTAGCACTGCACTTTATTATCAGAGAACCCTCGCGGGTTTAATTTAATGAACTTATATAAGTTACACTACTCTGTATAAAAGTGGAATACATTTTTCTGAGCATATATTAAATGAACTATAACATTAGATACCACGTTTAAGTCGTAATAAGATTCACTAATCCCCAATTTGTATACCTTATAGTGGTGGATGGAGGAGAAGGCAACGTGTGACGCAAAATTTAAGTTTCTGTGGGGTGCTTTTCTTTTCCCCTTGCTGACCCAAGTTAGACCTCAACAGAAACTTAGAGATACGATTATAAATAGGTAATCGGGAGTACTGATTTCTTCTGTTATCTAAATTTTAATGATCGTAAATATAATACACTGTGGTCAATATCCTTGTAAAGTTGTGCAAAAAGAAGAATGTGCACATCTAGTTTAGATCTTATATTCATTTGCTTCCATTTCTACAAATTCAAGGCAGGCTGGAAAGAGTATTTACATCTCTGCACAACTTACACTGTCAATAATTGTGGACAACTTAAGTGCTGCTATAAATCTTTTTTTTCACCAGCGTTTTTACATAGTTCTTGTAATCTGTTAAAAAAAATATCTACACCCTTTATACAGATACAGTATGCTAGTCAGTTAAATTCAACACATTTTCTGAATAGTTACAGTATGAGTAAAAATCAGATCCATCCATATAAATCCACTACCAAGTCACTACACAAAATTGTTGGGAATCTGACACATATCTCAGTGCCTCTCCTAATATTCTAGTGACAGAAAAGGGTGGCAGAACTTCCCTGTGTCATTACTCCCTTAATAATGTCAGATATTATGGGCCTATAGGCATGTCTGCAGGTATTGGGAGAACAAAAGGCAAATAATCCTTGGGGTGCCAAAAGTTGCAGATTTCTGATGAGAGCACTGGCACGGGGTGTCAGGTAAGTAAATATAATCACTTGGGGGTGCCTAATTTTGGGCACCCTAATCCTTTGCTTCTCCTTTAACCTGACAAGTTATTTTCTGTGGCTGTTCTGCCCACTGAAAGATATTAATATTAGGGACTTTTAGGTTTTTCTTAAGGAAAACTGTAAAATCAGTTCTTAAAAATGTTTTTTAAAATGATACATGATATATCATCAATCAATCTGTCAGTAACGTGATTAAAAACAGAATTTTTTTTGTATTATATGTAATGGTTTAGTTTTTTATATATATATTTGCACAGTGCACATTATCTAGATAGCCTACATTATAATCCACTTTTCTTAGTTTCTTGTATTTTTCAGATTGGGTATTTTTCAACTGGCCTGGTAATTTATGCACAACATATTTCTTTCAAGATAAAATAATATAATACAATAAAATTCGGTAAACTGTAAGATAAACATGCACAGCTAGCTTTTATATAAGATAATATGAATCCAATTATGTAAGTAAGAGGACTAATCAGTCTATTTTTCAATTTAGCAGTGCTGAACTGGAAAAATATGAATATAACAGAAGTGATACAAAACAAAATGCTTACACATCAAAGAAAACTAAGGGAGAGGGAAGAGGGTTAAGCAAAACGCTCCTATATATAGGGAAAAGAAATCAGATTTATTTGAATTGATTCTTTTTAAGTTAAATTAACCTTCATAATAGAGTTGCAAATAAGACCATCTGGTCACATCAGATTTTATAAAATGAATTAATTCCAAGGAAAGGAAATGTGAGCATGGATGGAAAAAAACAATATATAATACAATAATGACAAAAATACACAACAGTCAAAAGGTTTTCCTAAACCTTCAAGGGACACATTTAACATAATATTCATTTTGTTGCTATATATTTTCATAAAAAACCTCACAAATCCAAAGCCAATCCTTTAAAACCTTAAAAAATCCTTCCTTTTTAATCATTAAGTCATAGGGTGAATAGTAACTTCTTAACCCTGCAAACTAATATCTATTATAATTTGTTATTTACAACAATATCATATACATAAAAGAATAGTTTTTCTATTTCAGACATTTATTTCTAGTTCACAAAAATGTATCATATTTTCAACAGAATTTCAGCCAAGCTCTTGATACACTTAAGAACATACTGTAAGCAATTAAAGGATATATCTAAGTTAAGCCTTCAAAGCTTGTTGATTGTATAAAAGTTATGGGAACAAATTGTAGGGTCATTCTAACTTACACTCTTCTTCAGGTTGTTTCTTCAAAGGAGCACGCATCTCCTGTACTCCTGCATTTCCCTGGTATGGTGCAGAGTCTTTACACATTCTTAGGTTCTCCATTCTAAAAGAGATGCAATCATTGAGATGAATGTACCAAAAAATTAGACTGGACTATAGAAAATATTTTTCTGTTCACCCCAAATTTCTAAAAACACACACCCTAGGGAATAGTATTCAATTCTGGAATTGCATTGCCAGTATAGAGTTCACACATACATAAAATCTAAAGCAGAAGTAGACCTTTCCAGTCTTCACCAAAACAACTGGATTCTGAATTTCTGTCAAAAGTAGCATACATAGTCTGCACAAGACAACAGAAAAATTAAAACACATACTAAAAGTGAACAGTGGGTGCCCAGAATGACAGACTCTGTTAAGCTACATGGAAAACAAAGATGCTTGATATGAGAGTTTACAAAGGAAGACATGTACAGCCATTTTAAAAGAAATTCCATGGAATGTAGAAAGGTAAGGTAGGTAAGGTGGATATATATATATATATATATTTTTTTTAAATAAATAAACATTTATTTTTAGAGACATACAACCTTCTGCAATGTAGTTTCAGCTAACTTTGGAACAAATGTTTTGTTTTATATATCTGTTAACACATATGTATATGTGAATGGATATATATATATATATATATATATATATATATATATATATCCATAGAAAAACATAGAGCCGGTGCACACATATCACAAGTACATGCCTAGGTGCTGGAATATCAAATCAGAAAAAAAACGCACTCATAGGACTTAGAATGCAAAAAAAAAAGGTGTTTAATTCAACGTTTTGGTTCTTGAATGTGAGCCGTCCTCAGGAAGTGTTCAAGTTCGGCTCACGTTCAATATATATATATATATATATATATATATATATATATATATATATATATATATATATATATATTCACAAATACATATGTGTTAACAGATATTGAAAACATTTTTTCCACAATTATCTTATATTCTGAAACTACATTGCAGAAGGTTGTATGTCTATAAAAATAAATGTTTATATATTAAAATACACTCTTCTGCTGTTATTACAACAATCTGACGACAGCATCCAAAATTCACATTTTGGGACATTCATTAGAATTCTGGGCATTTATTTTACAGCAAATTCAGAAGAAACTACATTCAGTTTATGCATAGTATTATATGTCTACTTGGCTTTATGCTATGTATCTTATAAATTATTTATGTTTAATAACTGAATGTTCTCACTTGGTGACTAGATACTAGAAAAAACGCTGTTTGGTGCAAGGAAGAAAGAAAAATGAGATTGTTTCTATGTATCTATTACCTTATTTCCCTTAATCAATAGTACAAAATGCATATATTTCCAAAAAATACTTTTTTGTATCTGCTGTATATCAAGTGCAATAAGTTGTCTTCACATCAGTACATTACATGATATGTCATAAAAAATGTGCTGAATTTCACTGCTGCAATGACTTTACTCTAACAGCGTTGCCCTAGATTTCATTCTAGTCACATGATAAATGCTTTAGACGAGTGGTAAAGCCAGATTCCATTATTACATATTTGCAGAAAATATTAAGGTATGTTGGCTGACCACACAACATATTTAAGAGATAGTTCTCAGTTCAGTAGTTACTGAGCTATTACACAAATAAAAAAGTGCAGTACAACAACTAAGCAGGGACTGAGCTCATGGGTTTCCAGCTGTTAAATGTAACTGTTATTTAAATGCTAATATCGGGCTCGATTGGGCTTGATTGTGGCCCATCAATTAAACTTCCTCAATAAAAGAAATTTTCTTTGGCAAATAAACTCTTCTCAGCTAAGTTTACATTTATGATTCCTTTCTGTTGCTAGTTCCAAAAACAAAGCTGGCTCTCTGTTTAGGCCCTTTACTTCTCCGCAGTCTCATGCTCTTCGTATCACCACTAGTATCCCTTGGAACAAATCATCAGTCAATGCCCTTGTCCATTCCAGAATCCCTCTAGCATCTCTTCTTCTCCAGCATATTGATTGAGAAAATCTTTGCTTTTGAATCCCTGACACAGGCCCATCCTTTGAAGCTTATTGGCCATCCTAGCATTAAAATAAAAAATAAATATCTCTGCATGGTCTGTGCTTAGCAGAAGATATGCATTCCTCGTTGATAATGAATAAATTGTTGTGTACATTATACTGTTGTTATACTGTTGTTATTTAGAAGTCCAATGACACTGCAAATATCCTTGTGGTGTCTGTAAAGTTTTCTAAAATTGTGCTTTCACTGAGAAACTTCAATCTGCACCTGAAGGGTATTTTCTGTTTAGCCAACATTCCCAATTTTTATGGCATAGGGCTAAGAAGAACATTATGTATTTGTAATTATCAGGAGTTATACAAAATCTTTCCTGCACAACATTTGTAACAAAATGGCTTTATTGAGAGTCAATCAATCTAGCATTTTATTCATTATTTTATCTCAACTTGGTAGCACTTTTTACCTGGGCCAAGTTAAGTTTGCACAACACAATCATGTATTCTAATTATATGGACAATTTTAAAATTATTAGCAATCACATGCTTTTAAAACGCACAACCTAGTTTTTAACCTAGTTGATCAGCTTACAATCCTTTGCCAAAGTGATCCAATTTAAAAGTCCTTAGATACTAGTTTATTACATGACATGTGTCCTTCATTAATCATAGCAAAGAACTGCAACTAGCAAAATAAGCTACTAAGGTAACCACCTGTGCTGACCTCTGTTCCTCTTAACTTCATATTGGATTCCTTTCATGTTTTCTTACTAAAACTAACCTTTCAGAAAATCTTATCTCCTTTATAAACTCCTGCTGCTCCTGATTTGGTTGAAGTACACTAAATAATTGGTGTCCTGTATATCTAAGTTTCTAGATTCTCAGCACTACCAGGTCGACTGAGAAGCTTGGCTCCTGATGAAAGTTCTTAGGTAGATAACAACACTCTTGCATTATCATGTTCATTCACATTATAGTTACTATGACATCTTGGAGTACCAGGAGAGCACTCCTGAAGAAGGTTGCTGTCAGCATGGACATTCCAGAGTGACATTGCCCAACATGGCATCTGTAATTTGGATCCTGCTGAAGCATTCTTACTGCCCTTACTGCAGTACTTCATTTTACCAATGTAAATAGAATTTCCAAAAGAAAGAAAGATTGAACCCCATCTGTAGCCAGCTACATGTTAGTAAGGACGTAAGCCTTTGTTATGTATTAAATGTATTACAGAATAGGCAGAGTGGGGTCAATTCATCTAATTATAAAATAGAAATACCATTAAAGAATACAAAGGAATGTGGCGTATCCTGTATATACTGTAAAAGGTTGTTTTAATTACAGACTAAAATCTGAGACTTTACGCTTCAAAAAGGACTTAAATGTCGCAATGAAATGAGCAAGACAATTATAATTAAAATAAAATATTAAAATCATCCCTATAATAATTATTATATATAAAAAGTTTCTATCCAACTAATTTTTATATATATGATTAAAAGAAAAGGTTTGTATTCAATAACAACATAAAGCACTGCATTATTTTCCATAATACCACTCTAGATGTTGGTTTAAAAGACACTGTAAAAAAAAATTAAAAATCTTTGTATTTTAATTTGTCTACTTTTTTGTAATGCATGGTTAGGAAATTAAGTATCTCATGAGAGCCCATGATGAAGTGCTTCTGCAGTGGCAATAAAATCATTTACATACTTCTTTGAGACTTGGGGTCTGGCAAAGCAGCTTTGAAAATGCTTGCCAATATCAGAAAGCAGCTGCACTACAGATCACAGAACGGCAAACAAGCTTGCAGCTGAACTCGAAGCTGAAATGGAAAGACTTGCAAATTAATTGAATGTCTGTTTCACTTCTTGTTTACTTGTGTTACTGAGAAGTATTTATCCTTTATTTGTAACACCACTAAGGCAAACTAAATTGCATGAATATACAAAAATGCTGGTATTTTTGAAGATAATTTAGCTCATCATTCAAAGGAAAAATGTTTGTAATTAAACATATATAACAAAATCAGCTGAAGAGCCAAGGTTAATACAACTTCTCTAAACCATACATTTTCATAAACTTAAATTATCATTTTCACTTTCATAGTATACCAGTGCAGAGTACTTAGCTTAGGAAAGTGCCTTCCACTTAATACAAGAGCACCAATTTATGTCAATCTAATATGTATTATAATATAAAATATATCTATTATGCCCCTATCTGCCCTTTTGCTAGACAAAATCTCATCAATGGCACCAAGTATTTTATTTTACGCCTAATTAAACATATAATTTATTGTGATGATTGCATGACATACTAGCTTGTTTTGATATTGTGTTTTAGCTTTACTTTATATATGCCTTATAAACACAAATAAAATAAAAATGTAATAGAAAATGTATATATGTCTTGTGTTTTTATTCAAGTTTCCCACCTCACCCACCATACTTCTCAAGGATACGAGAACTCCGTTTTTGTTCATGAGCAAATCTTCCATTCAGTCCCAAAGAGCATTTCAGAAAGAGGAATCTGCTAAGTTCTTGGATCAGATAAATGTTAGTCATCCTTGTTTTTCCTATGGTTTCACCTCTATTTTTGTTGTGGCCCACATGTATTTTCTCCCATGCTTGGACAGTAGAAAATATAATTTTGACTGTCATTATATAATGTAGCCATCCACTAGATGAATACATTTTTATTGAACCATTACTTAGATACCATGTTTAATCCTTTGCAGTATTCCCAGATTAGGAACAAGTTCAAAAATAACTTTTATTAAAGACTCATAAAAAAATATTTAATCAAACTTAAAATACCTAAAATGTGTTTGACTCACTGATTAGTTCAGGTACTATAATCAGTGACTATAGTACCACACTTTCAACCATTGCCTCGCTCTCTTCAGTTGTGTAATCGCTGAAAGATTAAACAAACACTGTTTGGGAAGTAAAACATTCATAACCATGTCCTTCAAAGCCAGAAACATAATAAAAAAACACATGGAATTACTGTATAGTGGTATCATTGTAGGTAGGCCTGTTCTGGAGGCTGACCGGACATAGGTAGGGCTTCCCCTAAATGGCAGTGTGGCTTGAACCTGTGCTATTGGTGTATTGCTAGAATCCGCTAGCTTCATGCTTATCAGGACCTGAAAAATTCACCTTGAGCTGTAATTTTTATGTTAGAGCGACCCTTCTGATTACTGGTACCACTATGCAAAATAACTTTTATGTGTTGCTGGCACGCCCTATCCTTGACATAGATAAGCCCACTGACTACAACATGGTGCAAGGCCCTCTTCTTTACATATAGTTTTTTCATTCTGAAATGTAGTTGCATGTAGACAGATGACAAATAAAAAAATCATACTTTTGTTTGTTTATCATGAAGAACCTAAAAATATTTAACTTTTTAGGAAAGATAAGATGATTAATTCTCAGTTTTCAGGGGCACTGCTCCTGCCTGACTGTCGAGATTTTCTCGGCTGTCTGCCAGACTAAAACAAGCTGTGAAGCAAAATCCTAATCTTCATTTATTTTCTCTGTAAGAAGACATCACCTAAAACTGCCTTTTTACCAAAACTTTGAATTTTCATGAATCTGGTCATAGCAGCACCTGAGGTTAAGCATGTACAAAGAAAGGGTTTATAGCCATATCATTGTAAATATGTGGCATAAATAATTGCACAGTGTATCACCTCAGTGATGTTAACAAACACACTTTGTATTTTTGTGTTTGTATTGTGAGCACTGCATTTGGGAGGTGCAATTGCGTGATAAATTATAATTGTTATGCACTGCATTTTAGTCTCTGATGCATTAAAGAAGATAATGATGGACTGTAATACAATATGACAATTGAGAGCTTGTGATTTACTGCAAGGGAAATTGAAAAGTTGTTATGTTCTTCAAGGGTGGAGGAGTGAAATGCTGACTAAATCTGTTTTTTTGGCAGCAATAGTGTATTTTTTTTAACCTCTGTTAAGAATGTGACTTTGCCAGCCACTATAAACACCAGATTCAAGTCCACTGTCCTGTCCTGTTTGCCGAGGGGGAATTAACATTTTACAATTTGAGTTTTAGTGTTTAGAATAATGATTTGCTGGTGAAGATATGCTTTAGGCATACTACTAAAAAATATAAACAGTTGACCGGTTTCAGACAAAGGCAGACCATGCATTTTGCTTTGGGCCTTGACTGTAGCCCTATAATGTCTCATCCAAATAGCCACATATAATATGTAGTGACTCCTAATTGAATTCTATCATATAAAATGAAGTAGACCACTGTCATGTAGCTGGTAATGTTCTGAAAGACTGCATTAATTGTCTGTAATCACATTACCCATCATTGTCCAAACAGCATTTGTTGTCTCATCCTGTTCCATTAAACCTGTTACTGTGTGGTTTTATGTGCGTTGTTACAAAATTCCAACACAGAGTTTAATCTGACATTTTAACATACACATCATGGAGGCAATTTACAGTTCAGCTGAATGTCCCTGGCACACAAGATCTTGAATTTAATTTGAGATTAGAGCCAGTGACCTGTAAAAGTAAGGCCGTTAATTTTACAATGACACAGAGAGAAACAGCATGGTAAGCCTGACAACTGCGAATTTCACTTAAATGATGATTGTGTATCTGTTGGATTTACAGGATGTCCAACAAGGACCAGCATAAAATAAATATTTAAATACGTAATTAGTAGACCATTCTTCATAACATTTTGTGAACTAAAAATAGAGTCCGCTAACTTCATATTTCCTAAGTTATGTGGATACTATTAAAATTATTAATATTACATGCCTTTTGTGTGTCACACAGTTCAAACGGTACAATACATAATTAACATTGTTTTGTTTTCAGTCAAACCTACAAGACATCAAAAATCTTACATAGATTATAAATGAAATTTAAGGGAAAAACTGGAGGCTAAATTATTCCTTATTAAAATTTGTGATCAGTTTTCATTGTGGAAGAAAAGGTTCATCTTTTTTCCCTTAGAGCTCATTGACTTTTCAAAGTCTAACGAACCAGAATTAACAGTATCTAAAAACAGATGATGGTGGTTGTAGTTCACGAAAAGCTCCAGAGATTTTATTTAGAACAGTATTATTATTATAATTATTATTTGTGGGGTATACAGTGGAACCTCAATTTTACATACCCCAATTTTAACTTTTCCCTCATTTTACACTGGTTTTTGTGGTCCCATAAATATATAATGCATAATACATTTCCCTGATTTTACATTTTCCCAGATTTAACACCCTTTTTTCTGGTCCCCTGAAAAACTTAAAAAAGGGGGTTCCACTGGAAATAATATTACAATTGTTATTATGAATCTGCTTTTCATTATATATTTGTTGCTTTATTTTCTCAACGAAGGTCGAGGCTTGTAATCTAAAGAACACCATCCCCATTGTGAAGCATTGGGTCGAAGAATCATGCTATGGGTGAGTTTTTCTGGAAAAGTACACTTCAGAAAATAAGAACTAAAGAACTAAAGCCTAACTAAAGAAATAGGCTAGAAATATTGTACATTATGGGTCAGATTTATGAAAGGTCGAATTGAAAATTCAAATTAGATTTTTGAAATTTATTTTTAAGGTCCAAACTGTCAAATTCGACTAGGAAATTATCCAAATTCGAATTTGATTTTCAAGATTTATCATACACTGGCCCTTTAAGAATTTGAATTCAACTATTTGCTACCTAAAACCGGCAGAATTACAGTTTAAGTCAATGGGAAAGGTCCAGGGATCAAATTCGAGAGTTTTGAAGCCTTCCTGACATTTGAGTTTTTTTTCTGAGAATTCGATTCGAGTTTTCGGGTTGTTTAAATTCGTTCGAGTTTTAAAAATTAGATTTTATGAATATATTTCGGCAAGTTGAATTTAGAATTCTTTCGAATTTAAGGGAGTTTAAAAAAAGCTCTTAATAAATGTGCCTCTATGTATTGGGCTTTTATACCAGTCCAAGGCAACCACAGCCCTTTAGCAGTAACGAGCTGTGCCCCCAAAGATGCCCCAGTAGCTCCTCATCTTCTTTTCTGCTGATTCACTGCACATGCTCTGTGCTGCTGTCAGTTACTGATCTTAGGGACCGACACACAATATACTGTGTATACAGAATATTAATGTCACAATATAAGGTTGATTAGTAATTAATACAGATAATTACTACATGGCAGCACAGAAACCAGTACAACTAGCATCAGACTATCAGACTAATAATTCTTGTATCATCAGTTTATATTACAGACAAACCTTATTTTCTGTTTAGCTTCTCAATAACTGCCCACTGAGCATGTGAGTGTCGCAGACACTTTCCAAGATGGTGATCCCGTGACACGTTTGAATCACTGCTGCTACTGAGATGCTGAGACTTTAGGCTGGTACAATAAGTTCAGTATGCAAAATATGCCTTTTTTAAACATATTCATTAATTTAGTTCTCCTTTAAGAAAAGAGGGTTCTGTAGAGATTCTGAAAAAAACAGTTGAACAAAATAGCTTATAAGAAAACAACTCAAAAGTACTGGAGTGTTCATAACAAAGCCCAGACCTGAATCCCACTGAAAACTTTGAGCAGCATATCAGAGCTGACAGATGACACCAGTTCTGTCAGGATGCCACAAAATAAACAAAGTACAAGTAAACTTTTTACCCACAGGAAATCCGATATGGTAAATAAAAGCTGAAATAAATCTGTCTTTGAGCTATTACTTTGAAATGACCTCATAGAAAAAATAAAGTGCATACCCCATTTGACTTAGCACAGGCAATGTATGGCAACACGATTTGAGTAAAATACGATAATTTAATTTGAACATCTTTATCTTGAACTGTACAAGAGTTGTAATGTTATTACATCTTACATATGATTTTCTGCAATGGAAAGCATCCATAGTCCCTTACATTATCTAGATTACTGCTTTAAAACCGTAAGGTTCATGAGACATGTAAAAGAAATAGAAGTCTGATGTGTTATTCTTTCAACTAGACATCATTTTTTTGCAGTTGATGTTTCATGACAAAACACAAAGCATCGGCTAACACTTCAATACTTCAAAATGCATTTAAAAATGTCACCTGTGAATCATCCTCAACTGTGATTTTGGAAGGAGAGACCTTTGTTACATAGTTACGGTTTATGTTCTCTACAAAAGAACAACTCTATGCACAATGCTTGTAAAAATGCCAGCCTAGTCTATAGAACACCGTTTATTCAAGGACAGCCAGGGCTAACCAGTTCTTGGCATATAATATGCTTTATGTTTAAGCAAATGCTAGATATTATACAAACTAAAGTGATCAGAACATTTGATATGACTGAACAGTATGAAAACTTTGCATGCCTCCATGTGTAGCTTATTAGGTGGGGTAAGTTGTAGTTCAGTCACTCACCAACATATCAATTCAATGGTCGCAGGTGCATGTGTACTGTGGTCCACTTCCCATCTGGGTTACGATGCTCCAATATATAACACAGCACCGCAGATGCAGGATACTTCATTTAATTGGAACATTTATTGGAACATATGGCTCACGACCTGTTACAGAGCACTGTTTCAGGTCTACTCTTGACCCTTTATCAAGCTTATTAGCTGGGGTACTCAGGTTTCCTGTGGTTCATTGGTCCTTTAGGATCATACAATCAGGTGTCAGAGGTTCTAATGATTCAGAATGTCAAACATGCATGAATAGCAATGTTCTACTTTCTAATATTAATGGGCAGGTTTATCAAGGGTCGAATTGAAAATTCAAATTTTTAAATTGGAACTTCAAGTTTATTTTAGTGTAATTGGACTAGGGAATAGTCCAAATTCGATTCGAGTTTTAAAAAAAGTTCCGAAATTGATCATGTACTGTCTCTTTTAGAATTCAAATTCGACTATTTGTCATCTAAAACCTGCCAAATTTGTGTTTTAGCCTATGGGGGACCACCTACAACCAATTTGGAGTAATTTGAAGGACTTTTGAAAATCAAATCTTTTTTTTGAAAAAACTTGATTCGAATTCGACTCAAGTTTGCAGGTCGACCATATTCACCCGAATGTAAATAATTTGTTTTTTTAATACATTTCGATTGGTGTTTTTTTCTTTTGAATTTCAAAGTTTATGGGAGTTGACAAGAAATTTTACCCTTGATAAATACAGTGTGCCCCTAAGTGTAAGAAAGTATTAAAATGAAAGTCTACATTAAGAGCTGGTCTACAACCTTTCATATTTTTGGGTATACTGAAACAGACAGCAGTTGCTAGAAAAGTAAGGCTTTTTCAACAGTACAGACCCCACTGTTTTCATTCAAGTTATCAAACTGCTAAGTTTGTTTGTTTAAGGTATCCTATCTGTTTGTTTAAGGTATCCTATAGATATCATGTTACAGAAATATTTAGTATATGGAATGGGGCAAGTGGAAGAACTGACATTTGTGAGTATGCTAATTACTGAATGGGGTAAAAGATACTATGTAACTATGTAAAGATCTATGTAACTGAAAAACCTAATGAACTAAATAAAATATGTATGAATAAAATCACTGAACTCACTTTAATCATTATAGAAAAACACATGAGATATTAAGATCACATACGGTTGCAACTCTGATAGCCAACCCTCACAAAACCTTTGATGCCCAAGGATTAAAGTAATCTGTGTGTAAAGAGTTAGTTGTTGTGGCAAGGTATATTAGTTAGGTTCTCTGATATTAAAAGAGATATAAACAATAGTGTTTAACTGTGCAAACCAAACATTCAACTGGATGGCATTTATGCAGAAACAGCACAGCTCAGTGCACTTTAACCAAATGAAAGAAGCTGCTATTGCCCAAACATAATATGGTATATTTAGCTTCATAACACTGATTACAAGATGCATTACTATATTTCCTCTATCCAATCCCATGACACTGTTTATGCATTATATAAGCATGGATCCATCTGACATCAAAACAAATCATATAAAATATGTAGCATCAGTTATGCATTAAAACAATCATACAATCCAAATATTACATTGACTAAAAATTGTCGGCATTTCCTGAAAGCTGCAGGTGTACAGGTAGCAATCATATCCTCCGTAAGTTTCTACATGACAGAATAGGATCCGAGCAATGAAAGGTTAGGGGAGGCTTGGTCTCCACAGAAAGAGGGAATGTGCCAAGTATCATTAATCATTAAAGGCTCCTGGGGAGCACAAATTATAAATAATTTCTCCTTGCACAAAAGCCATCATTCTCTTAGGAACTAGAGTTTATGCAGTAGTGACTATAGTCTTAATAAAGTTATATTTGAAGAAAATGTCAAACTTTATGTTTATGCTCATACTAATGACAAGCATCCCCATTAACAAAGAACTGATTTGAAATCTAGAGTGAAGTTCATTTAATATAACATGTATAATAAAATAATATATTGTTAAATATAAATGATATAAACAGATCCTCATGTGCAGAGCAAAACTAGCTACCTACAATTTTTTTTGGCTAAAAGCCCTAAGGCTCATTAGAGCCCTTGACATTGAGTCCTGTGCATGAACTAACAATAATGGGCATAAGCAGGAAAGGCTGCATTTATTTGGGGGTTCCAAAAGTTAGGCACCCCTAAGTGATTGTATATACTTACATGAAACCACGGTGATCCTATCAGAACAAAACTGAGCACCACGGAGCAATCAGCTTTTTCGTTCTTTTTGCGGGTGTGCATGCACAGTAGTGCAAAAGCCAAACTTTAAGGAAGAAGTTGGCAATTTTGTTCTACAGCACATGTGTCTGCCCTGGGAAATTTGAAGAAAGAAGAAGAAGGAAGACGATCGCTCCATGGTGCTCACTGGTATAACACCAGGACAGGTGCAGTTTTCTCGGCCTGGGGTTTCAGGTAAGTAGATAAAATCACTAGGGGGTGCCTAACTTTTGGCAACCCCAAGCAAATAGGCCTATCCTTCTCCTTGAATATGTTTTTTTAATACACAACAGAAAAGTAAAAATAGGTCCATTCAAAAGTACCAAAAATCCAAAAATTGTCATGTTCTCCTACAATGAAGCAGATTTACATATTCTAGTATAACTGCAGCTGTTGATAAATGGGAATGAACAGGCTGATTATTAATACTTTAATATAAAAAGGGCTATTTCTTCTAGGTCTTCAGCAACATACAGTATGCATACATAGCATATTGTATGCAGAATATTCATTCTCTGCATATTTTAGTTTCTATATATTTGCGTGTTCTGTCATTTTTATGCAGTGCTCCATAGACCTGTACCATATTTCTTGACGAAAAAGACAAGCAATAAGAAAGATTCTATATATAATGTAAAGTATTCAGATATTGAGTGTTTTCGAATAAGTATATTCTTTATAAAAGAGTTGTAAACCTAATCAAATGTTTTAGCTCTCCTGTCAAAGACCAATAAAAATCAACAACTCCTCAAAAATCTTTACTGTAATTCACCCCATTAATCATAATAATCTAATAAGCAAAAGAAAACCATGCTCAGAAGCTCAGAGAGAGAAATTGAGAGATAAAATAAGAATAATACTTACTTGAATGGCTAACAAAATGCAAGATGGGTATTACAGTACTAGCAAATTAGATAGAGGAGTTAGTGATTTGCATGCACTCAAAGAATTCACAGCTGACTTTCACGAACATGTGTTATTTAAAAAAGATATAGTTAATTTTGTCTCATCACCTCTTATTCTTCTCACATTTATGTACAGCCTGGTTTAATTACACCTAGCATTTTACAGCTGGATATAGAATTATCCAACAATTTGGCACAGTGAACTAATTCAAAAATCTTGATAAATTCTTTAAATGACATTATCTTATGATACCTTTGTGCACAGAGTATAGAGTAGATGATTGGATAGCTCTAAATTCATCTTCAAATGTTTGTCATCCCTAATAACATATTTATAAAGACTCTTTCCTCTAATATTTTAAGCTACACTTGGCAATTTAAAGAAATTATTAGGGACTTGTATTGGAAAAAATCAGCACCAATATCAAAAAGACACATTTAAAATCTCAGTAAACAGTAAATCACTCTAAAATGTATTGCAATTCTTAGATCCTCTACTGTCCCCCTCTATCAATTTTTTCCTTTTTCATCAGTGTACTTTCCACTTTCATCCTACTCAACTACTTATCCTTTAACATATTACCAAATTGCCTTCCTTCACACAATCAAGAAACCATTTTTTAACCAACAATATCAGCACAGATGATTCTTGGGACTACCCCTGTGTATTTTAACAGTGGACAGGTGTTACACCTGATGCAATTAAATGTGAAGTCTCTTAACGTGAATTGCAATGCTATTGCTAATAACTAATGTTATAGTTTCCAGCAGCTAGGGAAAGAAGAACTGCAAATTTTAAGTAGGAAACAGATGTGAATATGCTGGGCGAATTTGAGCCGTTTCGTTTCGCCAAAAATTTGCCGCGGGCGAATTGTTGCAGACGCCCATTAAAGTCTATGGGCGTCAAAAAATTTATTTTTTTTCATATATGGCATGAAAACCCTGTGATCCTGGTGGATCAAGGTTTTAAGGTTCGCACATAAACTTTTATCTGACCAACTGAAAGGAAGTGAAAAGGAGCTGCTGCTCTTCCAATTGTTCAGGCTATTCGTCTGAATGAATGGAACAGTACGAAAGTTAATTGGAATGACCGGTTGGGTCAGGATGGGTATGGCCACCTTAAGGACAGCCTGTTTTTCTTTTTTCAAGAAAAAATTCCCATTGTTCCCAGAGAACCTACTTTTTATTCACTTTATTTTTAACATTAAAGATGGGTTTGAATGAACACTGTATATTTTGTATACCATCTTGCACAGCATGTAGGTACAAAGTATATTCATTTTATTAATACTTCATGAGATGGTTAGATGGACCAAATTTACTCCAATGAGCAAATGAGCTCTTCATTATGTAGCAATGATTCATTAAATATGTATTCTTAATTCCAATCAAAAGCTCAGATCTAGTTTAACCCAGATAGTAAGCTGGAATGAGAAACATAGCTGTATAAATAAATGCATTATGTACATATTATGAAATCTAGGTGGTCTTGGGATTCCCTCCTTAAAACATTATTACAAGGCAGCACGGATTTCTAAGATTATCCAATGGTTTGCTAAATAAATATTTTGTAAACAGCACAAAAAATATTTTGTCCAAGGGTAGTCCCCAAAATATGTATAGTTTCTCTTAAAACAAGTATTAAAACATATTTTCAGTGCTGTATTTTTCAAGAAAGCTAAATTTTTTCAGCATGGCTTGAATTGCTAAGTAAAACATTTTAAAGTTCTTGAGGGGGTAATGCGGAGTTATTCTCCCCAAATGCTATACTGCTACTAATAAAATTGAGATTGAAGCTGTATACAAAGGCCTCTGGGGACAAAGCCATTTAGTATTTTCTTTAAAGCTTGGAACTGCTTGTAGCATTTTGTTAGCTCTTGCACATCCTGACAGTAAAAGGGATGATTGTTGATTTCTTTGAAACATCTGTTGCCTCATGATAACTTGAAACAAAGCAATAAAATTATTATTAAAGCATTATGTTTTCACTTTCTGTTTCCTTGACAACCAACACTCACCAACAGAAAGCTAATTTACTGAACACAAGTACAGTGTGTACAGGTGACAGCGAATATAAAGTAATAATGATTTAAAATAAATAAATTTTAAATAAAATATAATACCAAAGTTAAAGGAAAAAAAACTGAGTAAAATCTCATTGTGTGCACATCAATTTGTACAGTGTTTGATTTTACTACAGTTACTGGTTGAATTATTCTTTTTTTCAGCCATAGTTGACTTTCCTGCAGACTTCCATAAAGCACCACCTTCGCCACGCCTTAGCCAACCAATGAAAGATAAACCAACTTTATAGTCTTTAGCAATGAGAGTAATTGAGTAATAATGTAATAACAAACTGCACAGGTTTTTGTTAAAATACCATTTCTTAGGTTACAGATATCCTGCCTTCTTCGAAAAATATTTCCAAATCTAATGTATCTTTTGTTTTATGGGTTTTTAATATATTTATAATTCTACCATATCTAGACAAGCAACACATTTAACATGAAGTAAAAAAATTCCATGGACTAGAAAAGCTTTGCTAATATAGTGGGTATTTCACAGTAGTCCACAGCAATGATGTATTAGATGCCAGTGCATTTCTGCTTCTTATTTGGGGATAAATTATTGGATTTAGTAAGCATCAGTGTTTGAAGCACAAAGAGAGGAGTCACCTTGTGGCACTATTCTCTAGGCTTGACAACTAATTAGTTAAAGTGGATGTAAAGGCAAAAATATAAAATCCTATTTTTACTTTCTTTAATGAAAAATAAATCTATCTCCAATATACTTTAATTAAAAAATGTCTATTGTTTTTATAATAAACCTGACTGTATGCAGTGAAATTCCCCCTTCTTTTACTGCTGTGATAGGAATTGTCAGATGGTCCCTAACTGCAGGGCAGGTAAACGATCATACTTTCAAATGGCAGGAGGAGCCCCCCCACCTTACTTCCCAGAACTCGAGCTGCATTGTTGGATTCCATGTAGAGATTTGTATCCAGAGTCTCAGTGCAGTCTTTATATTCTGATTATTAATCAGTCTTGCTGTATTGGCTTCTATGGAAGATAATATTTGACTTGGGCTGTTTTCATAATTTATGACGATCCCTAAGCTTAACCTCCCAACTGAAGCCCAGATCACACTGAGCATGTGCGAGTCTTGATATTGCAGAAATGTCTAACAAAGTTACAAGATGACAGCCCCCTGCGCCAACTTTGAAAGCATAAATCATTTGTCTTATTAGGCTGCTGGTGCAGTAAGTTCATGTTTATATTTAGTATACAAAATACAGCATTTCTAACATTATTCTATTTTAGACTTTAGTTGCCCTTTAAATAAGTTTTATATACAATATGCCCAAAAGTATCTGCAGTCCTGCCTGTACATGGAATTTCTACTGGTCAAGAGTCCAGTGGCAATAACCACTGCTGCTGATGCTTTTCAATATGTGTAGTGATGTTAAGATTGATGTCAGTGCTCATCCACAAAAAGAAAACATACTCCCAGTTTGCAGTGAAGTTCAACAATTTGAGAAAGGGGTGCTTTTTATAAAACTACGCACTTTTTGTCATATATATATATATATATACACGCAGCGTGCGTGAGCCACACACCCTAAAAGTATTCGAGACCTGGATGCTCATGCAGATAGTTCATACAATGTGTAGAATGATAGGACTCACAGGATTTAAAAAGGTTTATTAGTCCGACGTTTAGGTCCCACACAGGTTTCCATTTTTTGTCTGTATGTATGTGTATATATATATAGATGTGAAATCTGTGACATACTATTCAGTCTTCAGCAGGTCTTACAATTAGATGGATCTAATCTGATTCAGTTAGAACCAGCACCAACAGCAAGAACTTGATATAATGAATTTCTGTATGAGAATGTCAACCTCTCACTGCAAGAATTTTGTCCCTCTTTTTTAATTACTGATTCATGCCCTACCTTCCTATGGTCTTGTCACAGCATCTCAATAGTGTCTGATCTTTAGCGAAAAGCTTGACAGTTCTGTTTTCCAGTGATAGATTGTATAGTGTCCAGTTTCAACTAAGGTTTCGATGATACACTGATCTTTCTTATAAAATACTACAATACTAGTATAACATGGAGTTCAAGATGATCTCAATGATTATGATGCATCCAGGTCCTTAACTGGAAAAGAAGTCAAATTCTGTACATGTCTACCACTGGACTTGATAGTTGGTATGGTTATTATTATTATGTACTGATTGTTTTTACCAAACACTGGACCCTGCAACTCCATTTTGGTCTAATTTATCCAAAAGACATTGATCCAGAAGTTTTGTGGTGTATGTAGATGTAACTCTGCATACCTAAGCAGTGTGGCATGTTTTTTTAGAATTTTTCTACTGAATACTCCTCCATCAACAAAATTAGCTGTTTACCATGTTGACGTTGATGCCAGGATGTAGTTCTATATTTTTTTTGCATTCTGTTTTTCTGTAAGATCATTAGTATTCATATAAATAACGTATTTGTTACTTACTATGTTGAAGCAATGAGCCAAAATTTTAGCAATGCTAGACAACTCTGTCACACAACAAAGGGTTAATGGGAGAAAGGCATTGCTGAACTTTATGCATGTACTTAACCTACTGTATCTCTGCAATAATATGGCATATTCAAGCAAGCATGTCTAATTATTATTGGCATAATTCTATGATTTTATATTGTAACAACAAGTATAGCTAGGCCTCATCGAAATAAAAACATTGCGTTTTTAGTAGGACAATAAAAATATCAGCCAAAAAACAATCCAAAAATAAATATAGTGGGGATTCGTAGCTCTTGCTTTAAGAATTATGTGGCAAAGCCAGCGCAGCCTTCTGGTTCTGGGAATCTTTTAAAGGTCCACTGCATTAGACCTGAATATTTCTATGGGTTACACTACAAACACCATTGGTCTTTTCTACTATTTAAGAGCAACCTAAGTAGTACAGTAGGCAATAGCAATATAGCATTGTATCCAGAAAAATGCCTGTAGATACTGTAGGAATAAAATGTAACCAACCAGCATTTTCAATTAATCTGCATCACAACTGTTCATTTCTTTTTTGTGTGTAAGCTGTATTGTTTTTTGTTAGCTTAATGGTACACTACTGCAAAACAATGCTACTTCAACTGCTAAGACAAACCAAATACATGTTATCACATAGATCTTGTTTTAATTGGAGTTGCATAAATGAACAAAACATGAGAACCAGTATACAGATTTGTTGACAAGTCAAACAGGTGTATTTTGTATTCATTATAAATAGAAAATGTATTTTTTAAGCCATTTAAAGAACTATTGTTTAGTCACCATCACGGCTATGGATTTTTGCTGCTGCAGTGTTCTTTTAGCACTTTGTTCATCAATGACTCAATGTATGGATGCATAAATGTACTGTATGTATAACTTTATTTATTAAGCGTTAATTGGTTATGCAACACTGTGCAATTTTACAATGTAGAAAATAATACACATGGAGAGCAAGTATTATAATAAACAAAATTATAAATATACACATATTAAGTGCTGTGTGGTAGGAGACAGGTAGGATTGATGCCCCTGCCCTGTAGATCTTAAACTCTCAGTGGGTGGATAATAGTGATGGGCGAATCTGTCCTATTTCGCTTCGCTGAAAAATTCATAAAAAGACAGAAAAAATTGTGAAACTGCAAAAAATCTATGAATTTTGACGCAAGCTGCAATTTTTATACACAAGACTATTTTGTCCAAATGCATTAAAGTCAATGGGTGTCCAAATAATTTTGACGCGCCAAATTTTTGCTGCAGTTTTCGCAAATTTATTTGTGGACGGTGAATCCATGCCTGAATAAAATGTGAATTTTGCCACATCATCCTTGTAATGTTAAAACAAAGTTTGCTCCATCTGTATGCACAGAACGCTTTTTAAAGATGTGTTGAGACCAGTCTAAAAGAAGTTCATGGCTTTCAAGCAACATGGCGTACAATTTATCAGTTTCCCCAGCTTGCTTTATATCTTGAACAGTATATTACATTTTATCGATATCATATATTTCCAGTGCTCCGATGTCAAGAGAAAGAGTTCCAAACTAAGCACAAATAAAAATACAAATGTGAACTAGTTAAAATAAAATATAGATGATAACGATTAGGTATGCACCGAATCCAGGATTCAGCCTTTTTCAGCAGGATTCAGCCGACTCCTTTTGCCCGGCTGAACCGAATCCAAATCCTAATTTGCAAATGCAAATTATGGGTAGGGACGGAAATAATGAGACTTTTTGTCATAAAACAAGGAAGTAAAAAAGGTTTTCCCCTTCCGACCCCTAATTTGCATATGCAAATTAGGATTTGGATTCAGTTTGGGATTCCCAACCTTTCGTGAAGGAGTCGGGGGTTCAGCCGAATAAAAAATAGTGGATTCGGCGCATCCCTAATAATGATAGATGTTTCATATTTTCTTTACATTCCCTTTAAGAGTTTATCATACATAAATGGGCAGAAGAATCTATTTGACAAATGCTTTAATTTCATTGCCCGCTAGAAGTCCAGCGGGCCAATGAAAGACCTTCTGTTATCTTTAACCTCCCTAAGGGGAAAAGAGAGAAAACATCAGGTAGCTAGAGATCCAGAGGCTGCCAATAGTACTTGGCCAGTAGCACTGCAAATCAGTTCCAGTATGTAATTGCTGTTTCAGCTGCAGCATGTAATGGTTCTTATTTCTCCGCAGAAAATAACAAGGCTAATTCCCTAAACCATGTTATCTGTTTGTCCCTCTCCTGCTAAATTCTTCCTTTATTCTGTACTATTGGATACATGAATCCACATCCACAAACTGCCAAGTGTTCATACACGAGTACCTTCAGAAGCGATACAGAAGAAGATGCAAATACACAAGTATTACACTTCTTTCTTTGCATAGACAGGCAGTTAATATATGTGGGAAAGAGAGACTGAAACATATCAATTACATAATCATTGCAGGTTACTTGTTGGAACTATTCCTCTGGATCCCACTAGATTGTCATCATGCCAAGTCGCATCATCTACCCAGTCTTTATTCACAGCACTGTGGAGACTGTCAGCGGGGGCGATCCTGTCCATTCTGCCGCCTGAGGTGGCCTTTATTTTGCCGCCCCCCTCTCCACGGCACTCACCTTTTCAGCGCAGGAGGGGGTTGTGGGGGGATGTGGGCTGTCGATGTCACTAGTGCAGAGAGTGCAATTGTGCTCTCTGCACTAGAAGAGCCGAAATTCCAGGTTGGAAAACGGAAAAACCACTCTTCGTTAGCAGGGACCAGTGTCAGACTGGCCCGGCGGGACACCAGGAAAAAAACAGGTGGGCCCGACCCTCGTGGGCCCCCGCAGGGTCAGACCCCCTCTCCCAATATTAAAATGTTGAAAAAAAGAAAGTTTTCGGTGATGCGCATCGGAGATCGCGCATGCGCACCGAGAAACGCCGCTCGCGCATGCACATGGCGGCGTTCTTGCATGCACACCGAGCTTCGCATTCGCACAGTCACGCCGAGTTCGGCACGTCACAGTAGGGGGGCGGGGGCCCCGGGACCCCCAGCCCGACCCTGGCAGGGACTGCATTTTTGCCACCCCTGGCAACCAGGGGGATTTGCCGTCTGAGGCAAGTGTCTCAACTCGCCTGATTGGTGAAACGCCCCTGACTAGTAGTATGTAAGAAGTAAAGACCCACTCTTGTCTACATAACCTTACATATATGTTAAAGTAAAAGAATTTCTTTCAAGGGCTTTACTTTCCCACTGAACAGCATATTTTGTTACATTTACTCTAACCAATTATTATATTTTGTGTATGCCTCACAGCAAATTAAAAAAAAAAATCATATCTGTGTATTCTAAATTGAATACATTGTGCATTTGAAATTTTAATTCATATTCACAGATTTTATCTTTCCCAAAATGCATACCCTTTCAGGTGCCATCTCTCTTTTTATCTGTACATCCATTAATGATCAACATCTAAACGTCCTGACCTTGTCCAGAATTTACCTGTATAATACAAAGCTTTGGCCTGAAATTGTGCTTTCAGTTCTGAGCTGTCTATCTTGTCTGCCAATACATTTCCTGGCTGCTTATCAAAGCTCGTTCCTAGTGCTGCCACTCTGCATTTTCTCTACTGTACTGTATGTGGACAGCAATTCCTACACTTCCTTTTTTCCAGCCATGGGCAATGGTAATCTATAACCTATACTAAGGTTTAAACAAGTATGTTCCTCTTCGGAACACATCTTGTATCCTGCATGACTCCAGTTAAGCTTTGTTTATATTTAGATATGTTGATTCCCTCTCCCCAGTGTGTTCCACAGTATACTGGGCTGCTTAATTGTTTCATTATATTCTGTATATATGTTCACATTGGCAATTATTAACTTTTTTTTATCAATATGTTTTATACTTACGTGTTTAAGTAACATTCACTGAGCGCAGTGCATCTTCCCTCCCCTATTTGCGTCACTTATATAACAAACGATTGTTAGATATATTCTTAGAAAGCACAATACGCCTGTGTTGCACCAAAACAGTCATAAACTAAAGGAAAGTGCTAATTCATTTATAGCACCTCAGTAAATCCTTTCAGCCTTGCTTACATTTAATTCTGAAAATTATTCAGCATTATGTCCTGATTCAATTTTACATATATATGTATATATACACACACATATATATATATATATATATATATATATATATATATATATATATATATATATCTACAAACTTACACCCTGAGTGTAACATTATACATTTTTGGGATCCGGTATCTGGAAACTCATCATCCAGAAAATTCTGGATTACGGAATTATGGAATAAACTCTCATAGACTCCATTATATTCAAATAATCCAAAATTGTAAAAATTCCCCTTTTCTCTATAATAATAAAACAATACCTTGTACTTGATCCAAATCAAGACATAAGTAATCCTTACTGAAATCAGAAGCAGCCTATTGGATTTATTTAATGTTTACATGATTTTCTAGTAGACAAGCTATGAAGATCCAAATTACAGAAAGATCTGTTATCTGGAAAACCCCAGGTCTCGAGCATTCCGGATAACAGGTTCCATACCTGTACTACTTTTTCTAAAGAAAATCCAGGTAATAAATTGTATTTGATCAATAAATATAAAAGTATTGTTTTTTTGTTTTTTTTTACTGCGTATCACTTAATGCTGGCTATTATGTCCACTGTCCCCATTATTTTTGTTAAAAAGAAAATGTTAATTACATGATTTTTATTAGATTGTTACAATAAATTGCTCATAAAAATCACTCTAAGTTTACTCTATTTTAATGTTATAAACAAATACGATATACCTTTAAAACACTATCTACAATGCCTTACTTGGCCAGGCTGGGAGGGAGTTTGTACATTTTCTGCTTATGTCAACTCCTTAGCTAATTGCATAGTGTGTCCAACTGATGTTACATTGGCTAATTGCTAAGAAACATAATGTCATTTCAGTCCCAAACTAATCAACTTGCTGACTGAACCAGGCCATGAATTAGAACTTGCTATCCTTTTTCCTGATTAAAATACACAGCGATTTCTCAACAATGCTATATTTATCTGCTAAAAACTTTGAGATTGTGGGAGTCTGTGAGCACAATGAATTCTTCACCAGGAGCTAGCCCTTAACCTTTAATTGTGAGTAGTCATCTAAAATTTGGAAACAGTATAACTGTAAATTATGGCTTATTTAAAACTAGCACAAAACACCATATTTTTATCCCTTTTAACCAATCCCCCCGGTTACTCCATGCACCGCACATTTAAATCTGGTATCTCTTATTATGCGGCACAGTCTTCATCATAAGGCGTTAAGATACCCTTTAACACATCACTGTCATTTTAAGTATTAGCTATGTTCTTTTAAATGCAGAACATCCTATGCTAAAATAAATAATGTCAATGCAAGGCAATGGTCTTATGAGAAATAGAATTTATTGGGGAATTTATTTTATGATAAACGGCATGGGAGATCTTCCAAACTATTTCCAGTGATTGAGTTTAAATCACTGTGAATTAAACTAAAAGGGAGCTCCATTATGAAGGCTCTTGGATGTTTTTTTAGTGCACTACAAAGTAACAAGACAGTTGTCATGGTAAATAAATGTCCAGTGGAAAAATCAAGAATAAGTTCTTTCATGTGGAATTCTATTGTACAGTGTGTTCTTTATTCTCTCATACATTAACAGCGTCATGTGGCTCCTACGTGCATTTCATTTTACTTTGTTTCAAACAAGCCACTAAAGCAGTCTTTACACGATTGGCCGCATGCATGCTGGCTTGGTTTGCTGGCATGGAAGTGCAGTACACAAACATGTTAGCTATGGAGTTATTGCTGAAACAATGGGGATGTCCTACCTGCCAGCTGTTGTCGAAGTAGAACAGCCATCATCCAACATATTTACTAGACAATATGGTGTAATGGATTCTATGATTGAAAGGCCATTATGAAGCACTGGAATGGATTTAGTTTTTTCCAGAGTAACATCTACCAGCACAATATAAGGATAAATAACAGGCATAAAAACATTAGGCAGACATGTTTGTCTTATTTGACTTGGCTTTAACATGCATGCATTTATTGTTCCTGTGAGCAGGTTTAAGATTTAAGGGGAACTATCACGTAAATGAAATGTAAGCTTCATCATACTGATTCTAAATATAATCAAATAAAAATGCTGTACCATTTCTGAAATAATCAAGAATCTCTTCATTATCCCCTTCTCAGGTTTGTTTGTGCTGGAATCAGTTATACAGTAGCTCTAATACATTTGCTAAGAAAGGAAGCCACCCCAAAATCAGATCTGTCAATCAAAATCTGACACTTGACTCCTGCATGAAGACAGAATGAAGAGCGACAGAAGGAAATAGTGAAGAATAACCTGTTTATTTCAGAAATGGTACAAAATATTTGACTGATAATATTTAGAAAGTTTCCTATTTCAGTGAGATGAATTACATTTTCATAATTTGTGATATCTCCCCTTTAAGGTAGAATTTGGTTAATACAACTATGACCTGCATTAATACAACCACAAAATATAATAATTTAGATGGCTACAAATTTTACTAAAACTTTGTGTGCCTCACATAGGAACTTAATCATTAAATGCCTACACAATGTCTGGAATCCTTGCTGAATAATCTATAACACATTTGTCATCATTGTTGTTTTTTTACACCTCGGTGTACCCACCTGGTTGGTTTGCTTTAGTTTTCATGCAACCGGTTGCAACAGAACCCACCATTTCTATTGTTCTGTTTGACTTTCTATCCCTCTGAGCTGCTTGAATGTAATTTCCCTAGATGATTATTAAAGTTCAAACCTAACTATTAAACTAGCAATGAAACAAAACCTGCAATTAAAGGTGACATTAAATCTCATATCTTGAGAATGTTAAGAGAAAAAAAAATCCAGAGAACCATCAACAGACAAAGAAATCATTTTCATATAGTTTCCATCCTGAAAGCCTGATCTTCCTAGGTTTATTCATAGCATTGTTCTACTATGTATAATACATTAGAATCACTCTGTTAATCACTACTTAGCCTTTTGCACAATCACTTTTATGTAAATTCCTTTCCTTTCCAGAGGAATTGAAAAAAGCCACAGATGTAATGTCGGTTCTTAAGAATAATCAATGAATGCCTGGAAGGAGTGTGTCAGATGGCAGTATATGTAACCCTTCTTCCTGTTATTACATAGCAGAGAGCATCACACTTCTTTTTTTTTCTTTTTCTTTTTTTTTATACAAGACTTGCTATTACTTTGTGTGTTATTATCATTTCAATATTAGGAATGTGCTGTTTCCAGCTGTGATACTGATTACAATGCATAAGAATTAGAATACTTAAATATGCCCCTACTAATATTTGCAGTTCTTTAGAGCTCTTGTATTGCAACTTGCATGCATTAAGTAACATTTGCTGAAGGAGCAACAAAGGGGAACTGAGTTTGCACATATGAAGCATTAATGGTATGCTTTATTTAAAGGAGAATTAAACCCCCACAGAAACAAAAGCCCCATGCACTGCGTTCCACTGTCCTCCTCCCTGCTTCCTCCCCGCAGTGTCCCTGGATGTAATGCGGATCTATTGATGCAGAGTAGCACAGCGTAGGCACCAACTTCTCGTCTTTCCCTTAAGTGATTTACTAAGTTTTCTGGTGCATGCAAAGTTACTTTTTCAAGTAATAGACTCAGGGAGGAAGCAGGGAAGGGGGGAAGTGGAGTGCAATGCATAGGGGCTTTTGTCTCTGCAGGGTTTAGTTCTCCTTTAAGTGCAAAGCTTGAACCAAGGCTTGTAACCATTAGCAACCAATGACATTTGTTGGTCACCTGGTTGAAGCAAACATCAGATTGGTTCCTATCAAATGCTAGACCTTGTGTTTATTTTATACCTTTAGATACAGTAGAACCCCCATTTTACGTTTTTCAGGGGACCAGAACAAATGGTGTAAATTCCAGGAAATTGTAAAATCAGGGAAATGTATTATGCATAATATATAGGTGGCACCACAAAACAACAATGTAAAATGAGGGAAAACTTAAAATCAGGGGATATAAAATTGAGGTTTCACTTTATATTATCTCTAATATAACGGATTTTATTTACTCTCACATGTAATTAGAGCTTACTTATGATCAACAGCTAACATAGTATTATCCGCTGAAAATTGAGGGCTTGTCGGCAGATAATTAATGATGTCACATATAATATGTGTAGCCTTATAAAACCTACACAAATCTTACCAGATTGCAGGGACAGAATACAATATTTTACAGGACTTAAGCCCCGTCCCTTACCTTTACACCACAAACACACATGAGCATCAGATATAGTACATTGTGCGAAATTGACAGTTGTGGAAATTGACAGTTATTTCAAAGTAACAGCAGACACCATTTAAATTGTGGGCACTATGGGCAGGCGTTAATTACAGAGCTCTCTTGTGGTGTGCTTGTACTTCATTCCTTGCACTCTACTAAACACATATAATCAAAGAAAACTGAATTGGTGCATTGGCGCTATGGCCAAGTTGTAGTGAGTGTGTATGGAAGTACCTTTTTTAATAGTTTTTAAGGTGCAGGCAAAATAGAGCCCACTTTTGTGGTTTGCTTTTGGGTTTGTAAATGAGTTTTCCATAGCATTAAGTTGGCACTAAAACTCATCATGCAGTACAATCAGGCACCAGAGACCATTACATATGTGTTGCAATATATCTGATCTTGTCTTCCACAACAACTATACTGCCCCCAGACAAATGTGTACTTTGTATGCATGTGCACATCTAGTACTAGTTTGTGTCCATGGACACAACCTCTACCTGTCCCCAGTGCATTCAATAAATAAAAAACAGAGTGTGGAAACTGCCTGTGGTTGTTGCAACAAATGGTTTAACCTCAAAAACTGAGCTTTTAATGATGTTATTACCGGGGCATACTTTCAGCAAGGGGCATATCTTCTTTGGAGACAGAGGTTCCAAAACAGGGCTTATCCCAAGATAAAAGAGGATGGGCAGTAGTCTTATACTATATTCTATGATACGGTAGAATGATGTCAGACACTCATGGTCTAGGTAATATGATGTCTTTCCTATTCACAAGTTATACATTTAAATGGATTTTTCATATTACCAGATACATTGCAAGCCTCTAATAAATAGCCATAGCCCACAAATAAAAGGGTGCATGTAGTATTTTGCATAGAAATTCATCTTCACAGCATTTATTTGACTATATATAATAAATGATAGGAAATCAGTAACTACTTCAATATTGTTCATAACAAAGTTACATGTTAAATTGTTCTTGATAGGACTGGTCAATTAAGAGCAGTACCAAAATTGAATTAATGTAGACCCCATTTTTTGTGTATAATTTCATTTCTTTTAGAATGCAGATTTCAGAGCACATTTCTCATGGAATTTCCATCCCCAATCACTGCCATGTACTTGCAATGAGGATTATATAACAAGAATTACAGTTGCAACCTACTTTGTTCTTATGTATGTCTTTAAAGTGGTCTATTTGTAATTTTTTTTGGCAACCCTTACTCACTGTTACTAAGTCTACTTTGTCAGTTTATCATACAGTTCTACTCATCCTGGTTGAGATGAAAACAGTTAAGGAACTGCAATATTGAAAATCAAGGGACAATCAAACATTTAGAAAACAGGATTATTATGCTTGTTCTCAATAATGCAAATTTGGATACAAAATGTGCACATTCCTTTTTATTGCCCTTACTGCTGCCTTAATATCCTATACTGCTATCTTGGTTAATTTTTTAAAAACATTTTTTTTCAATTTCTATAGCAAGTAATTTGACCTTTGACTCTAGATAGTGCTTGCTATATGTTGTATAGCATAGTTTAAGCAGTGTCCATGAAAGCAGAAGGAAAGTAAATATCACTTTTTTTCTGTTTTGAGATATATTAGTTCTGATGTACAGAACAAGAACTCTCCTAACAAAGACACAGCAGGAGTGATTTATGGAGCTACTAGAAAGCACAGTTCTGACCCAATTACATGTGGAATAACCATGTTAACCCTGTCATGTGCGGGGATATCTTTATCTCAGCAATAAAGCAGTATACAAGATGTATTTACTTATTTTCCCTCTTGAGTTGTGTCAGTGATCAGAGTCCAGCCTTCTAAATAAATTTTACTATTGCTCTGTACTATTTCAATGCAAAAAGCAAATGATCTGACGTTCTTCTGGCTTTAATCTGTCAGCTGAGGAGATTTCTTGGGCTTCTCAGCAGGAAAATCCACATTATTGTTTCAAAATCATAAACAGGCAATTGGAACGCCCCCCGAAATCTAGGTTTACATTAAATATGTAACATGTTCAGACATTCATTATCTAACACAATTATAACAAGTCATGGAAAGCCGAACTTCTGGTTCAAAGGCATCAAAATAGTTACAACCTCTGTACCCTGACTTCTGGTTCTATCACATACATTCCCTTTGTGAAATCTTTGTCAGAATGATAAATGTGCCTCTCCTTTTCTCCGTGAGATACAGTCATATTAAAGCATAGGCTTGTACTGCTACTGTCTCATTCCTTATACAGTGCAGGTATAGGTTTTATTATCCTGAATGTTTGGGATCTAGGGTTTTCCAAGTACAGTTTATATAGGGGTTATGTAATACAAGGTGAAAAGTTTGCTACTGATTTAGTCATCCACAACAACCAATCGAGTAACATTTACTGGTCAACTGTTTAAAAACTAACATCTGATAGGTTGCAATTGGTTACCACACCTACCCAATCTTAGTGCCTTTTCTTACATATGGGGTTAAGGATTTACAGAGAGAAAGGGTATAAATCAAGATGAAAGATTCTGTGTTAATAGCAAACATTATGGCATATCGGACTGTTGTATTTTGAACTTTTCTGGATAATGGACCCGCTTACTTGTACTACCCGTTTGCTTCTTTTTATATCAATGGTTGAAGCATAAGAAGTGAATTCTGCCACAACTAGAACTGTTTATTTTATAGTTAATAAAAAATCGAAATCTGACAATCTCAATGTATCATCTGCAATATACAAAAATAACCTAGGAACAATAAATGCAAAAATATTGGAGAAACCTCCACAAAATGTAAATTATGTTTCAGAGAGAACTGTTTATATCAGTGATTCTCTGCATTTCATCCACATGACAGCACAGAAGTATTTAAAATGCCTTTGTTGCAGTTTTAAGACATTACACAGTAGCCTCTAAGGCTGAAATGTAGTGAGCTAGAATTTTTAGGAATAATGAAATGTGCACTAGTAGAAGAGTTTTGAATCTGAATTGTTATTTGGCCTTTGTGAGTATATGTGTTCCTTACTTGTGGTAGGTAGATTGCTGTGGGTCTGCTGGCTACTGCACGTGATCTGCAAAAAAAATCCAATTAAAAGAAATATATGTTTTAAACAAAAAATGTTACTATATTTATGGGCACACACCCCAGTACCCCAGTGTATATCCATTCTGACACAATCAACTGCATGCATGACATGGCCATAGTCCAACTATATCAGGCAGAAAGATTCTCTGAGATTCTTGTGTCTCTAATTAAAAGGCAGGCCTTTGCATCCTTGACATAGTGGGCATAGCACAGACACAACACAACCAAGATGCAACTGCTTAGTTTATAGCATTGCACCACAAATTTTGCGTGTGTTTCTATCTTGGTAAATTAATCCTAAAATCTCAAGAAATTTTTTTTCCAGTTGCGGTGTGTCCCATCTGCTATGAGGCCTCCTTTCTGTCATTTAAAAAAAGGTTAACTTGAAGCTGAAACACCCCTTTAATCTGTTAAATTGTTTACAGGTTTATAATCTTACATAGATAACGTCTGTCTCAATCCTGTACCCATAACATCCTATCAGCATTAAGCTTTGCTTTGGTCTACTGAACTACGGTCTATTTAGCATTTAGACCATATAGGGAAAATACTTGCATTTCTTATTTATAAGGTTACTCCTGGAAGCAAGTAAGACAGAACCAAAGCCAATTAGTAAGTCAAATTAACCCCTTGAATATATGTGTCTTTAAAATAAAAACCCCATACTTAATAAAAGGCACTAAGTTTGAATAGGAGCATTAAGATAGTATCTAAACGGGTCACCAGAAAAAGATACCTGTGGACTGGTTGCTATGGATTACTGCTCCTGGACAAGCATTTTATTACATAACCCCCAAAGTGTCTTCATCCTAACATTTAATTTTTTTTAATTTAAATTATCTCTTAACCCCATATCTAATAAAAGGCCCAAGAGCAGTAACCCGTAGCAACCGATAAGATGTTTTTGCTTTTACACCTGTAACCAGTAAATGCTACCGATCGGTTACTATGGGTTACTGCTCTTGAGCAAACTTTGTGCCTTCAACATTTCATAACCCCCTTAAGGTTTTACATTCTGACACACATAAACTGGGCATGTATAAATCACCATGACAATAATTACTTTATCTACTAATTAACCAAGTCAGAATGTTAATATATGTAAGTTCCTAAACTAATGTATACTGATTTCTAAGGATGAACACTGATTGCATCATACATATACAGAAATGACAAGGAATCATTTACCTCCACACCCATAGTATGCAAAATGCAATTTTCTAACACTTTTGCATGTTTTTACCCATAATGCAGCATTTTATCCCAGCAAGCTGGAGCAAATGTGCTGATTTTTTCAGTACCCTATTCTTTTGTGTGCCTATTAACACAGGGCACTGACGGAACCCTGGAGCTAGTGCCTAGTTCTTTCATCTTCTAAGTTGCTGTAGTCTCTTTCTGCAACTTAGTACCAACGCTTGTGAGTCAGCTTCACTATTTCTTTAAGGAGCTTAATAACGGAAGAATAGAGTATAGTATGTAGAGATAAAAGACTAGTAGAATAAAGAGGTTGAGTGAGGAGAATAATAGTTTGGAAAGTGTCTAAGGTTTTCTGGTGGGCCCCCGGCATCCCAGTCCGAAACTGCATACATCTCAGTTACAGTCTCAATAACTACAGTAGTCGCAGGTCTTGTAGGTATTTATAGCTGAGTGATGCAACAATCTTTGCTATAATGAAAGACAATAATGAAGACATAATCGGTGCTGTATGGTTAATAAGGCACAAAACTGAGAATTACAATATTGCTTTCCTACCAATTCTCCACCATTCACCATTTCAGCCAAAGCAACTCTGTGTTGCTACTGTCCATGTGACTCAGGGTCACTTTAGCTATAACCATGGGTGCATCGCTATGGTTATTATTTTGTAGCACTATAATGGTTTGAAATGTTAGCATGTTGGCTAGAAACATTCCAATGGTATAAAAGCACAGGTTCAAAGTAGGTTACTGAGATACGGTAAATACTGTAATCAATAACTACAGTAAGTGCCTAGAGCCTTCTTTATCCAATCATTCAGTAGTAACTATACAACACACAGAATAAGACATTTTATAAGTAAATATTGACAAAGGACAACCTGTTACGCAGTCTGATATGAGAATACAAGAATACGAGGTCTGCATACCACTACTGTTCTACTGATTAGAAAGGATATTATGCAATCCATATTTAAACTGTTTCTCCATTCAAATCTCCAAATCAGGACACTAAAAAACATACTGGTTATATATAAAAAAAAACATGGCATGTGCTAATGTTATTCATAGTGGCTACTACAAAATAACATATTACATTATTACCTTTTGTCACATTTACAAATGCTTGAATATTAGCTCAATACAATAAAATGTGTTTTTCTGTTTCTGGGTCAAATGATAACATGCAAAATTTCAGAATGTTTCTCCATACGTTGTCATAAATATGTATTCAATCCTTTTTTTGTACAAAATGTGTTTAACCCGTTCTATATACTGTATAGCAAGACATGAAAATGTGGGTGACTGCAGCATGTGGAGTGCAGGATTGATCACTTAGGCTCTGCATGCGCATTGATTGCCTAAATCCGTATTCCATATATAGAAACAGAAGCCCAATGGGATTTAGGCAGAAGCACGTCTTTCTACCACAGAAGCAAAAGGATGGTAAGGAGGGGGCAGACTCAGAGAAACGAGCTCTCATTTGGTTCTCACTTATACAGGTTCTTTAAATAGAAAACTCATTCTGTGGTAGTTCTTTATTAGCTCTATAGCAGTTACCATTTGTCAGTTGTCAAAGGCATGGGAACCAGACAGAATCTCCTTCAGATTTACTGATACAAGCACACTGTACTGAAGCCCAACCTAGGCAAGCGACAAAGAAAGGGAAAATCGGAGCCTTCTTGCCTAAATCTCTGTAGAACTAAAGAGGTTACAAGAATTTACAAGAGCTAATTGAGCAGATGGACAAATATATACAGTTACAGCACAGAAGATTATTAGCAAAACTGCCATCTAAAAAAAGTTAATCTATTTATATACTTTGTGTTTAATGATCAGCAGGCAGAAGAGTGGCATGGGAATGTGTAAGTCATTACACGCATGGTCAATAGGTCACAGAGAAGCACATGCCAGTTGTCCCTGTTCTGCCCTCTCCACTCTGCTAAACTCTAGCCAGAAAGGTTACTATAAGCACACTCCAACGTTAGTATACGGCAATGATACCCGACCAGTATCCCTCCATCTAAACTGCATTTCCCAGCACAACTGGGTACCTAAAAGATATTTGAGAATACTGGGAAATGCAAGCAACAGCTGTAAGGATGCAGCTTAGACATCCTTTACCTTTCCTCAACGCATACAGCAATCACAGCCCTTCTTATTCCTCCAGAAATGGCAGATACAGCTTTGACTCACAGTATTGAACCATAAAATGTAGCACTGATCAAAAATGTCAGGAGGAAAATAGCAACAGAATTCCGATTCACATAGAGCAATGCTATAGTAAGTGATTTAATGTTCTATCGAGTGCAAATTAGGACCACTGCCATATGGCATCTTGCCACCTGAATAATGTCAGTTTACAGCTTACCTTAACTGTAGCTAGGCATCAGGCACCCTGCTGTCACATGTATTGCTATTTCCAGCAGCAGCAGCACCATACATCTGAATGATTAATGCTACAGCATATCCAACAGCAACCATAAATAGGCAAATATTCATCATTAATAACACATTCCTTTGCACTTCTCTATATTACATTGTAAGCTTTCTGCAATGAAATGGGGGGTCCAGCCAGCAGCTCGTCCTACCAGGCGGGGCAGGGAAACTTGGCTGGAGAGAGCACACAATACTCACATTGGAGGGACGATAAATTGCCCATTAGGCTCCAGCGAAGCTTTGCAGGCGCTATTCCAAAGGTCTCCGGTGCGGGAAGGAACTGAATTAATGGCAGTAGCAGTAGCAGCAGTAGCTCATGGTGACTAGTCTAGAACATGCCCTTCAGATGCGACCATGGGATGCCCCCCATAAGGCTTCCAAGAGGAGATGTCTGCACGCACAAAGTCCACTGAAATGCATATCACCAATCCATCCCAGTCACAAAGATAAGGGCCAATTTGCCGGCGCGTTAGTTAGATCGCACACGTGATAGGCAGAGCCCGTGTAGCCGCTAGTCCATGTCTGCCTGGCACGATCTGCAGGGAGCAGCACAGATGGCGATCCAAAGCGTCTCGGCTCATCCTTTCCTACCTCCATACAGGTGCATCCCTCTACAATCGCACCCTGCTGGGATCCAGCTCCCACACTTACAATTCACAACATAGACAAGCGTCAAGAAAACCGGGTCCTGTGCGCAGAGAGGTGCACCCAACCTTATCAACAGTCCTCGACTGTCCAACTAAAAGAGCATGGCCCCGCCTCTCTACCTGTGTTTGCTGCAGCGGGCAGCTCAGCCTCATTAAAAGCCCATGGAAGCAGCACAACTCGCTCAGCCGAACGGAGTGCGCTATCCGCTTGAGTCTGCCCAGCAAAGCGTCAGTGTCGGGAAAACCTTATGGGCGTGGCTTCGTCATGTGCACGAGCAGGCAGGGCTGCGGGGTCCTAATGCAGGAAGGCTACAGGGGTTGCTGTCCTAGGTGCTGAAACGCTTCCCTGTCAGCAGTTCCCTGACCACTTCAAGGGACAATCTTTGTCCGGGGCCCCTTAGTTCCTAGCAAGGTTACAGTAAAGGAAATCTTTGCTATTTTCAACCTTTTAGCCACAGTTCCAAGAACATAAAAGACAGCAAATACGTATTCACCCCTAAGCTCTCCCTAGTTGACCCTTTGCCTGCCACTGCTCCAGACCGGAGACAAAGCCCTCAATTTGAGAATCTATGTTGAACCTTCCAGCAAAACAATCCACATTGTTGCCCTGTTCACACACTGATGTTTGGCCTGTGAGTTGTTACATTAAAATTAGCATGCCCATGGGGCCTATTTATCTAATGGTAAAACACAGGGATCAAATAAACCACACCTGTGTGTCATATTTATCAAGCAGTGCATTGTCTATGTAACATCCAAAGTCAAACTGAAAAAGCTCTGAGAAAAATAGCAACCTTTTGTTAATGCCTGAATTTACTTGCCATTTACTTGCCATTTTACTCCATAATAATAATGGCATAAAATAACATTCTCCGGCTTCAGTTGTAAAGACAGAATTTAAAGAAAGTGCCCTTTTCTCATCCGCTCTTCTTGTACAAGTGTGCAAATGTTTTTATATATATTTGTATGTATTTCTAATAGTTGCATTATATCATGCAATGACGTTTCATATGCCATTCATAAACAATAACATTGATATTGTACCTTTAGTATAGACCAGTGCCAGCAATCTGGTGCACAACTGGCATTGTCACATGTCTGTGGGAGAATACTAATTTATCTGTTTGTTAAGGCCCATAATATGATAGTGAGATAGTGGTACAATACTATAGAACAATTGGCTAAATTAGATTGCATAGTGCTTCTTTAATTTAATATGTTTATTACAAAGTTGCCATCAAAATCATTTACCTTGATCAGAGGGGTATTCTAACACCCATCCCATTTGCCTTCATGGAATTTGCTTTAAAATCTTAGGTCATAGTCACTTGTCAGGGAATATGGTGGCATTTGCATGATCTCACTCAATTATTATTACACACCATCCCATCAAAAATATGTGGAGGGAAGATTACTGGTAACACACTGGAATGCACATTGATCAGCCACCTTTTGATACTTTTATATAATACTACCCCTGCTCCTCTGTTGAAGGGTGGAGGTAATCCATAAATTCATTATTATTCAGAGTCTCATGTGGGGATCAGAGGATATTCATTACATAATACACAAAAGCCATGAATATCCTATAATTATATCCTTATAAACAGTGAGTAGTGATGTCATCAGTTATAAACGGTGAGTAGTGATGTCATTTCTGTCACATGACTCACTAAAATTTGTGTATTATAATAAATAAAGTACCCCCAGTTGTAAAATATGAGGATATTAGAAGTTACCTCAGAGTTCCATGACCTGTATAAAAACACTCGGCCTTCAGCCTCGTGTTTTTATATGGTCATGAAACTCCTCGGTAACTTATAATATCCTTATATTTTACAAAAGGGGGTACTTTATTCACTATATATTAATATTATAGTTCAAATCTGAATTGTTAAGATGGTTATCACAAAAGGGGGCCTTTGTCATGCCAGAGGATCTTGTTCTTGGCCAAAAATTAGGCAGAATGTCTAGCCATAAGGGCAATGGCACACCAGGACGTAAATCTCTGCTTCTGTGGGTGACTAATCTCCTGTAAAAGCTTTCCCACCCACAATAATGTGAATCGCTGGTGGTAAAACCCATGTGTCGCTTCAGTTTCCCAAAACCGATTGAAGTTGCCTCAAGGAGGTCCACCCTAAGGTTAAGTTTTGCTTTGGACTATCTGTAACTTGAATTGGCTTCTGAGGTTTGTATTTAAAACATACTTGTAACTTAATTTGCTGTGTTTGCAGCATACTGAATTGAATCATGGAAGTAGTTCTTCTTTTCATGTTACTTAGACTTCAAAAACATTTATTGTTTTTCCTCTCATACCTCTTCTGCCCCTTTGTCCGTCTTCTTTTTTATTTTGTGTGATTACATTGTATTTACAATGCAGACCTGTGAAAAGCCAATATGCTTAAATATTAATGCATTGATTCCATAAATACTTTATAGAATGGTATGACTTTTGAATACAATTCTGAATTAATCTAAATGAATCTATTAATTCAAGTTCTGAATTCAATAAGGTTTTTTTGCATAAATTTTCCGGTATAGGTCAATTTAATATTTTCATATTTTTACTTTAGAACTACTTGTAAATGTAATTGCTTTTGAAAGCATTATTTGCCTTTCCCTTTTTATTCTCTGCAGCATTGGTTCTAACTCTGGAAACAATGTAGAGGAAGCCAGCTAATTAACAGTCGTGTAGAAGCATGCAATACATTATAGAAATTTGAGTCTTGGCTGGAAGAGAGCTGTCTTCTGCTACATTATTTTAAAAGTAAGGCAAAAACAGACTTTACTTCTAGAAACTTGCTCTCTCTAATATTTGCTCTCTCTGAAAAAATAATTTGTACTTGCAGATATACAATGCTTAGTCCACATAAAAACTATACTGTGAGCAAATTATCTCTGATACAAACCAGCGGTATGTGAACATCATCACATAATGGTTGCCGATAGCTCATTTAGAGACTCAGCACAAATTGTGCATAATGCAACAATACAGAAGCAAATCAAGGTACATTTGGTTAAATTACATGCAAGTCGTGGCACATGTTTTATTGTATACTCATAATAAGTAATATTCTGTCCAGCTGGAGACTCTTGGCCAGATGTGGCCCTCTAAGACATTGTATGACTCCCCAGACTGTCCACTGACCTCATTGATGGCCCACTACATGGAAATGTTGGACAGCACTAATTGACCCCCAATTTCACCATAACAAAGGGGAATGATCAATATTACCATAATACTAATGTTATAATCCACTATGGCAGCTTCTGATAAAGATTTTATGGTGATATTTTTTGCTATATAAATTATTGCCACTTCAAGAATAAGAGAGTGTGTCTGATGACTAATATACTGATGGTGAGTATGGGGCTATGTATCATTTCTGAACATTGTTATTTTAATTTTTGTGTTACTTTACTTGTGTTACACTGGAATTCTTGCCAGGTCCAGAGTGATGGTAGTTCCAGGGTTTCCTTGTGTTTATGCCTGCACTAACATGCAAATCATCAGAGAAAGTTGAAGGGGTGCATTGATGCTCACTGCAAGTTGTAAAGAATGAAACATGGATGGCAGTCTTTCCCTCAATAATAAAGGTAGTTTATTATGTGCAGGGCAACATGAAAAAAAAATGGAGCAATCCACCATTGCACTTTGCACCATTCTTTGCACCCTTTTTTGAACATAAAAGGATTGCTACAGGTAATTTCAGTGTGCAGCGGACAAATACAATGCTGCCTTCATTTGGCATTGCTGTATTCATGATGAGTGGGGGGAGGGACATAGTCACACTCCCCTCCCACCCCTACCTGTGCACTAACTTGCACATTATTCTGACATGCATGTTAGGGAGCCCTGGACTTGGCAGGCAGTAAGGAAAGGGCAATTAATTCATTGGTTGCTGCCATCCCTTTGATACAGCTCAGATTGTAGCACATTGTACCACTTTGGAGAGGCTGCATCTGGCTTGCTAAGCTGCTCATGGGAAAAAAATCAGAAGGAAGATTAAAGTTTAAACATACACTTAGAAGAGTCACAAATAAGATAGAAAACTGCTGAAAAAAGGTGTTACTGTTGGCAGTGACATTATAACTGAGAACCCCACTAACAGGCAAATTTCCTTTTATAACAGGAAATTTTGTTCTCTCTCTTTGTAATGCACATTGGAGGTAAGCTGATTGGGTGGTGGGTTTGGCATTGGGTCTTCTGTCTCAGGCAGCAGCAGACCTAGATGTGCCCCTGATTGCTGGTATAGTATCTGAAAAAAACTGAACCTTTAAAAAAAATTTTTGAAAGGTGAATTAACCCTTGTTTTAGGCTGTACTGTGAAGGAGCATCAAAAATGTGTCTGGCATATACATTTTATATCTACCATATGAATTCTCCTTTACCAGGAAGGTAAACTAAGGCAATGTTTAAGGTAAGAGACTCTTTTTAAAAAATACTTCATTATGGTACAGTAAAGTAGGATAGTATGTAATTATTGGCATGTACTGTAAATTAGCTCAGTATTCTCCTTAAACAATCAATAGTACTTGCATAATGTATTAACCTGTACAATTTACAATGTAATTCTTCACCAAAAGCGTGTCTGCTGTCCCATTGTCTATTTTCTCTTTTACAAAATAAATGCTTTATTTGTGAGTTCCTCAATCTATAATTTTTCCTGCTATAAATAACTCATGCTGAGAATTCATATTGAAATTCTTGGTCAACAATTAGCAGTGTTAATAAGCTATTGGCAGAAGGAAAAAACCAGAAGGGAACATGTTGCTAAATAATTTATACAGATTCAGACTGGTGGTGGGACACCGAGAAAAAGCTTGGTGGTCCTTGGGCCCACCCAGGTCTACTCCCTGCTCTGAGACAGGTTCTATTCCCAGAAACCAATCATGGGCACAAGTAAGAGGAATGTGTCACATTCTTGCTGGGGGGGAGGGTTAGGTATAGGCTGCAAATGAGTTTTGCAATATTAAATGGGCCCGTTAGTGTCTTTTATTAGCCTCTTTAGTGCAGGACTTTGGTGGGCAGTGCAACCTGGAAATGTGACATATTAAAAGTTAATTCTAGTATATAAGTGAAAACATGAACCCAGTATGTTACATACAGAAGAGTATTTTAAAAAATAATGAAAAGCCTTAGTGCTATATTTTTTTTTTTATCTGGAATTGGCAGAGATTTGTAGACATGTAACGCACCAGATTAAGCCCAAACTCTCTACTGATTTACTAATTTAGGACCCAGCAGCTTGCCTTATTCATAGACCCTATGAATCCAAATCTACAAAATGTAAAGAAAGAGTCTGTCAAGATCCCAGATTTTTGCATGGCACAGCAGTCAGATTCAGTGAATTTGCTCACTAGCTTTAAGCTTGAGCAGCCCCTCTCGCCTCCGCACTGAGCTGCCCACACACACTGACGTCACCAGCTCTGGCTGTCCTCTGCTTCTGCTGCTGTTTTGCTAACAGTTCTACTTTGCTTCTTGCTCACTACATTTGTCATTTAACTATAGTGTTCTTTTCCATGGTTCTGTACAGCCATTTTTCTCTGGTAACAGTGCATTCTGACAAAAGTGCCTTCTTAACAAGTATTCAGTTACTCCATAGTGCAGCTTTTATTAACCCTCCTCTGCAATAAATAAAATAAAAATGGCAAGTTGAAATGAACACAGTGTTTTTGGAGGCTGCCAGTCTTGCTTTCATTTGTTTTATGTTTGTGTTTTGGAAACCATAAAAAAACCTATTGTGCCCCATCTTGCATAGAACTGTAGGGACCCAAAGGGTTAATTATTTCCTATGGCTTTAAATCCCTACAGTTCCTTATTCCATAGTTGCTGGGCAGAAGGGAATGTATCTAGTTTGGGTTATTAGCATAATGTGTAAAGTGTATCCCAGAGCAGGAATCCCAACCTTTTTTTACCCATGAGCCACATTCAATTGTAAAAAGAGTTGGGGAGCAACACAAGCATTCAAAAAGAGTCCCTGGGTGCCAGTTCTGTGATTGGCTATTTGAGAGATGGTATTTGGATTGGCAGCCTACAGAAGGCTCTATTTGGCAGCATATCTGTTTTTATGCAACCAAAACTTGCCTCCAAGCCAGGAATTAAAAAATAAGCACCTGCTTTTAGGCCACTGAAAGCAATAGCCAAGGAGTCGGTGAGCAACATGTTGCTCAAAAGCCATGGGTTGGGGATCCCTAGCCCAAAGGATGATGACCACACTCTGCCACACTTCAGTATAGTGCTGGGCAAAAGGTGGATCTTCCTCTGTTGCCTTCCACTTCAGGAGGGAGTGGATGTTGCTGGAAGCCTGGCACCAGTAACGAAATTACCCAAGAGTGGTGTGGCCCTTGGTGAAGTCGAGGATACAGAGACTCTATGATGATGTGTAGCCACGACAGGATAGTTCTCTGTAAGAACACTTTCTAGGAGGGCAGACTTATATAGCAAGAGCAGCCAGTGCTCCAATTAGGAGGAATAGCAAGGGCGTAGCTCTCCAGACAAATACCAGAGGTCCTCTGCACTCAACCTATTATCAATATATGAAGGACATTGAAACATTTTGTGCCTTCAGCTACTAAAAATGCTTAACCCTTTAAACAAAACAGGGATTGTTTGTCCATATATTGCAATATATTTAAGCTGGCCAGCTACGTCAAAATCATCCCCGGTATAGCCAGTCCTACACTCAACTTCAATCTGATTCATTAAGAATTCTATTGCTTCATTATACATTTTACAAAAGGACTAAGTTTTACCTGTAACTTACTAGCTGCTTTCAAAGTAAAACTCCCAAACTTGGCTGCCCTTTTATTAGACACCAGTGGGATCACCTGACTATAGCTGGAAAGGGTGGGAGCTACAACATGGAGCTGGTCACTGCTCCTGTATTAACAAAAACAAGGTAAAGTTGTGCTCACCACTCATTTTTAAAAACATTAAGTGGGGGTGCAATGAGGTTGTGACCACAACATTCACATAGACGATCCTCTGCACTTAACCCATTATCAATATATTAAGGACATTGAGACATTTTGTGCCATAAGCTACTAAAAATGCCTTACCCTTTAAACAAAACAGGGATAGTTCCCTGATCAACATGTGGGGATCCAGGTCACGGTGCAGAGGTCCTGAGGGTGCATCTATCGATCTGGTACACCATCTCCTCAGGGATGTCACAAAGGTGGTGACTTGGAATGGATATGATGTTACATGACATATATGTGTACACCTCAAGGATTGTGATTATGAAAACCCCGATTTGCGCTTTAAGAGAATAAAGCCTGTTGCTATTTGTTTTGTTCAAGAACCTTCTAGCTTCCAATTCTTTTATTTAGTACAAGTGAGTTGTAGTTGCACAACATCATTCCTTCATGTACATTTTTGCCAGTGCTCTGCCTGTTTCCTAGCCAAACAAGGTCAAGCCTAGCCAAGATGGGGTTACAGAACTGTTCAGTTATAGATATGTCTTTAAGTGTGCTGAACTGCAGATCTCAACTTAACTCCACTCAGTTTTGTTGAGCCAAGCCTTGCATGCTTGGGACGCCAAAATAATGTGCTGTACTACAATATATACATTATCGATTTCCTTTACATGCTTCCTTCTTAATTTAGAAATACATGTACATCACTGACCTGGCTGGGGCTGTATACACCTTTGACAGATTTTGTTGGCCTGCAGCATGTCCAAGAATGCCCTGCCCCTTTTTATGACATTTTTATTAGCTGTATTGCTTAGTTGTATTGACATAAATTAGAATTTACCAACTGAATGGAGAAAATATGAGAGCAGGTGGTGAGTTAAAGAAAGCTAGAAGGTCATAGCAAAAGAGAAAGGAGAAAATGTGAGAGTATAAGGGAGGTTGGAATAGAAAAAAGTAGAAAAGAACAGAAGCATGGTCTAAGAGACAGAAGATGCAGCATTTTTCTAAGTTTTTGAATCGTTTGATTAGAAGGATTTAATCGTTCGATTTTACTTCGATCGTTCGATGGCCAAATTCGATGAAAAAAAGTTCAAATTCGAAGTATTTTAATTTGATGGTCGAATTTCGAAGTATTTTTAACTTCGAAATTCGACCCTTGATAAATCTGCCCCTATATTTCTACAGTTTTAGGTTGGTCTAATTCGCCATTAGACCACTAATGACCGGTAGCAATTCAAATGCAATGGATGCCTAGTTAAAGGAATTCTGTCATGGGAAAATATGTGTTTTACAAAATGCATCAATTAATAGCAGTCATTAAGCAGAATACTGCATTGAAATCCATTTTTCAAAAGAGTAAACAGATATTTTTTTTACTGTATATTTAATCTTGAAATCTGACATGGGGCTAGACATGATGTCAGTTTCCCAGGTGCACTCAGTCATATTATTTGTGTTCTGGTAAACTTCAGTTACACTTTATAGCTCCATTGCAAGTTGGAGTGATATCACCCCTCTTCCCCCCCAGCAGCCCTTCAGCAGAACAATGGAAAAGAAACCAGATAACAGCCCCCAGACACCTGCATTGCTAAAAATGCTCCCTCTACCTAGTGGTAGATGAGAACAGCACTCAATAGTAAAAATCCTCTGGCAACCTTAGTTCAGTCACATTGAGTAAGAGAAACAATAGTTTATCTGAAAGCAGTTTCAGGGTCTGGCCACACAGGCAGATTCGGGGAGATTAGTTGCCAGATGACAAATCTCGTCTCCTTCACAGCGACTGATCTCCCAATCTGCCTTCCGCCGGGTAAAGTGAAAATCACCTGGGGGCAGGCACTCGGAGCGCTTCGTTTTCCGTAGTCGTCCGTAATTGCCCGTAAACTTTGGGCGACTTCAAAAAACAAAGCGCTCTGAGTGCCTGCCCCCAGCCGATTCTCATTTTAGCCGGCGGAAGGCAGATAAGGGAGATTAGTCGCCTAGTGTCTAATCCCCCCGAATCGGCCCGTGTGGCCAGACCCTCATAGTGAAGTTCTGGCTCTTTCTGAAAGCACATAACCAGGTAGAATGACCTGTGATGGCTGCCTACACACCAATATTACAGCTAAAAATATACAATTATTGCTTCAAGGATAACATTTAAATTGTAGACTAAATTACTTGTACACAAAGTAATTTGATAATAGAACTATACTATATAAATCACAACAGAATCCCTAATTAATAACAGAAGAAAAAAGGCATTGGTAATATGGAACATTCAGATGGTATCATAGTATAAGAGAGTTATTTAAGGACACTACATGAAAGTTTATTCACTCTGTCTTTAAATTTGGGTAAACCATAATGCTGTGAAATCCTATTATAATAAGATGGGGTTAGCTGATGTCTATGCAAGAAAACTGATAGGTACTCCAATTCTTCTGTTTGCTGCTTCATTCAGCTAAGCAGGCAGAACTGTGACAAATCCACAGTATTAATTCAGATAATGCAGAGCCTCTGTACAACAAGAATCCAAAATACATTTCTCTATTCTCTTTGCCACATAACAATAATGGCTTAACCTGTAACCTGTACGTCCTTGACATTTGTCCCACTGTGTTAACTGTGCAACATAAGCACGCAGCGAGAAGGATATTTTCCATACTTTCTGTAAATTCTCCATCAGACAGCTGTTTATGTGATTGATCACAAGAAGTTCTAAAATGAACCTGCATTCACTATGGGGTAATTGAATGGTGGAACAGAAATTGGAACAGAATCTAACAAAATATGAATGCGTGCGTGCAAGATTCATAACCACATACAAGATTAATAAGCAAGAGGAGTCCAGAGCTCATACAAAATTCATGCTCCATGCAGTTCTTGTTTCTATTTATTTATTTTTTTAGGATACTACTGTAGGGTCACATACACCAATTTTTCACTCTTTCACAGATGATAGTTTATAAATGACTGGAGCATATGTCATCAAGCTATATGGTGAAACTGCTTTAAATGTCAAATTCTCTGAAATTCTTGGAGGAAGGACAAATTCTGTGACGATTTGGCAAATCTAAATGCTACATAAATAGCAAAATATTATATTAAATATTAGATATATATATATAAACACACAGGTAAGGCAGCACTCACTTGATCAGAAAACGTGTATTAGATATAAAAATAAAGCATCAGGCTACGTTTCGGGCATGCATCGTGCCCTTTATCAAGGTTACACATGGTTTGATAAAGGGCACGATGCATGGCCGAAACACAGCCTGATGCTTTATTTTTATATCTAATACACGTTTTCTGTATGAGGAGGAGGAGAGATCCGGCAATCCCCCTGAAGGCTGTGCACCACGAATTTTCTCTTCCTAATTGGAGAGTGTTGATACTGTGAGTTACTATATATATATATATATAATACACAAAAGCCATGAATATCTTGTAAATTATATCCTTATAAACGGTGAGTAGTGATGTCATCAGTTATAAACGGTGAGTAGTGATGTAATTTCTGTCACATGACTCACTAAAATTTGTGTATTATAATTAATAAAGTACCCCTAGTTGTAAAATATGAGGATATTATAAGTTACCTCGGAGTTCCATGACCTGTATAAAAACACTCGGCCTTCGGTCATGAAACTCCTCGGTAACTTATAATATCCTTATATTTTACAAGAGGGGGTACTTTATTCACTATATATATATATATATATATATATATATATATATATATATATATATATATATATATATATATATACACACACACACACACACACACACACACACACACACACATTTCCAGTGTGCTGTGATTATGAATCATACGATTATTATGAATAATCTTGTGCTGTAGGATTATATTGGCTTTTAAACCACTAGGGGAATGTAATATGCTTTTTTAGCGCAAATCACACTTTAGTGACCATGTTTGCACCATTTTTGACTAAACTGCTTTTGCGAACGTTCACAGTGCAAGTAATAAATTTCCGCAATCGCAAACCATTTTTTGAGACAACATTTTTAATGAAACTCCAGAGCAGGTGTTAAAGGATCGCAATGTTCAATTAAGATTCGCATTGCAATAAAAGCGTAATGGAGAATTTTACATTGCAACAGGCAAATTGTTAATCGCAAAGTTTTGCTATTTGCAAATTTTATTACATTTCCCCCTAAAACATTAATGAGGCAATGTAATATTGGTCGCTAACGGAAATAAAGTTCAGCAATGCAATGCAACTAAATGTTGCAAATTTTATAGTTTGTAATAGTATGCAGTGTATGTAAACTTCTTAATGAAAAAGTTGTTACATTTGCTTCAAAAGTTTACGCCACCTTCAAGCAGGTGTTAAAGGTTCACAATGCAATAAAAGCCTAATGAAGAATATAACATTGCGACATGCAAATTTTTATTAGCAAATTTGCTTTCTTAGCGAATGTTATTACATTTCCTCCTTAATTGGCAGTTGCTTATACCCCAAATTTAGGCAGCTAAATGTATAATGATTTTTGCATGCCTTTATTCCAAACTGATTTAATGCAAGGCTAGTAATTCCGTAATCCAGCATATTAGCTCTGTTTAGTGTAATTGATGGTGAATACTTGGAATTCGAACTATCCTGACGTTAGCACTTGTCCGAGACATTTTCTAAGTAAAATATATAAACCATATACAACAAGTTTGAATTCACTACCTTATTGTAGTTTTGTTTTTAAGGGTAAGTGTATACTGTATGTGTCCATATACTATACAAAACATCATAGTAGAATTTAGAATGCTTCTATAGCTAATTTTTTTTTTTATTTGAAAATAAATTTTTTCTTTGTATCAAGGCAGACACATTCAGGAGGAAGCCTCTAAAGATGTCAAAAAGTATCACAGATGCAAATTCGTCCATGGCTGTTTTAGACAAGCGCTATACATATTTATATAAAACAATTTGCATTTCAAACAGAAAATGATTTTTGCAAAGAAAAGAAACTTGTTTGCTGCACTTTTCTGTTTCTCTGCATTTTCAGTAACTACAAGGTGTTTGCAAAGATGCTCATGTCAGTTCCTTGTAAAAGTAGCCACAGAAAATGAGATGGAACAAGTCTTGTCACTGAGTGATGAGTTGCTCTGCGCATTACTGCTCCTTTTGTGTATGATATGATATGTATGTGCTGTCCTGTATGTGAAAGCACAGGATCATATGTTATTAACTGAGATGGCTGCTTACATGCTATAATCATAACTTCATAACTCAAGAAAAAAAACCTCTAGTTTCCAAATAGCATTTTAACCAATGGCACTCGGGTCCAACCAACGAATGCACCTCAGCTTAAACTCGATGCAAATGTGGAAGAGGTGGAAAGAAGAAAATGACTTACCAGGCAAGACATGAGACTAAACCCGCCAGCAAGATAGTCAAAAAAAAAAAAGATAGACACAGATCCATAACCTGAAAAAAAAGAATCGACAATCAACTGGCTTCAATTCTTTACGAAGAACCTATTTCCCCCACCCCCACCCTCTCTTTCACACTTCACCTCTACACTTTATTCTTCTATCCTGGCAACCTCCTATCGGATATTAGTTCAGCCACAAGTTAACCCTTATAACTGTATGGCTAATTTTCTTTTTATATACCAGTGCTTGACTAATGTCTACTGTGATTTTGTTTATGAAAATGTTAAAACAATCAAAACCTTTGAATTATAGAAAATAGCATTTTGAATTAATTATTTGCTAGACACACTATTTAAAGGACAAGGGAAGGTTGAAACTAAGTGTTGTACATTCTAACTACATCTATATACAGTTTTCAGAACACTAGCTGCTTCTCCTATTGATGCTTCCCTTCGCTGAATGAAGAAAACCTGTCGGGTGCACTAGGGTGACGTCACCAAATTCTTTACATTCCATCCTCCCACTGCCTGAGGCAGCATTTTCTGTTCTAACATTACAGCGCAGCTGCATTACACAGTTACACATTACAAAGTGATGCTTTGCTTCCTTGATTGATGACGAGCTATGGAGTTGCATGCACAACAGGTTACCAGTACTCCAGCCCTATGATGAATGGAACTAAGAGACTAGGAAGGTAGATATTAACTATACAAATGCCTATAACAAAAATTACCTTGATGATTCAGCACACTATAAAGTGAACTTGTATTCCTGCAAAGAATATGGAGTAAGCTTTCCTTCTCCTTTAATAAAGCATTAAAGGAGAACAAAAGCTTAACTAAATGTTGTACATTATGTTTTGGGCTTCTATATCAGCCCAAGGCAACCACAGCCCTTTAGCAGTGAAGATCTGTGCCTCCAAAGATGCCCCATCTTCTCTGCTGATTCACTGCACATGCTCTGTGCTGCCGTCAGTTACTGAGTTTAGGGACTGACTGAAAATATACAGTACACATAGAATATAAATGTCACAATATAAGGCTGATTAATAATTAATACAGATAATTACTACATGGCAGCACAGAAACCAGTTTAACTAGCATCAGAATTTAATAATCAACCTTGTAGCATCAGCTTATATTACAGGCCAGCCTCATTTTCTGCTTGATCATTTGCGACAACCCCTAAGTCGATTTTCTCAACAGCTGCTCAGAGTCCAATAAGCATGTGAGTGTTGCAGAAACTTTCCAAGTTTCCTCCTTTCCAAACTTTCAAGCGTTCCTTAAAGACCCACCTGTTAAAGAAGCTTATTCAATGTACCTTAATTAATCAATCATTGCTGTATCAAAAATCACAAAATTGTTTCTAAAATCCTAATGTCTCAATTGTCCCCTAATCTTTACTTTGTAAACTCTAATTTGTAGGGCCCTCTAATCCTATTGTACTCTGTAACTCTTGTTTGTTATCCTCCATTTATTCCCTGTTTGTTATAGCTAAGGTAAAGCACTGCGTATCTTGTTGGCGCTACATAAATAAATGATGATGGTGATGGTGACCCCCTGTGACTAGTTTGAAGTCCTGGATCATTGCTGCTATTGACAAGCTGAAACATTAGGCTGGTGCAATGAGTTCAGTATATGAAATATGGCATTTTTAGCCATGTTAATTTTAGGGTTTGGTTCTCTTTTAAAACCTATGCGTTTAGATTGCTTTAAATATTGTTTCTATGTGTTCTCTGTTTCTATCAAATTTTCCTTTGATAATATTTCTTACTTATGTTCTTACTAAAATTTCTAAATATTTTATACACGTCTTTAATTCTGTGCACTGGTTACTCATAGTGAAGGGCCCAAGACTGTGCAATTAATAAACTTTGTTTTTTTTAAACCATAAGAAGTCCTTGCTGCAGTTATTTATTATGAACTTACTCCGGCACCTATGTAGTGACTTGGTTCATGGAGAGCACACATTTTTTTGGGCCCAGATATAAACTGCATTCTTTGTTGATAGCACAACATTAGCCTTTAAAAAAAACCTTAGTACACCTGATGACAGGCTACAAAGATTTCCCACACAGTCTCTAATATCTATAAAGATGCCTCAATTGTGGCTCCACATCTCTTTATATATTTATAAATACCCATCAAAAAAGGAAGAATTGTGGAGCAACACAGCATATTAAAGCAAGAAGTGGGGATACAATTCTGTTACCATTTCGGTCTTCTGTGTAATGGAAGTCAGATTGACGCTCAATTCACAAATAGTAAGGATTGTATCTCTAGTTACATTTCCTAGATACTGCTTATTATTTTTCTTGTATAGCTTTTCTAATTGTAATCCTGTATTTCCTTTTCTACTAATTTCTGAAAACTGTCCATAGAGACAACAATAATTAAAAGACTTACTGAGATGTCTATGGAAAGTCAATTTTCTTATAAATCTGTTGACATCCAAAATGGTGTGGAACACATAAAAATGGTTACTAGAAGCAAAAGCTCATAAGCCTCAAATTAAGTATAAGCCTCAAATAAAGTATAGTAGTATAATATATACACTATATATAACAGTATAGTATTCAGACTCCTCTGAACCAGTTCCAGAATCACTGGAAACAGAAATACTTTATGAATGCACATTTGCTGTTTTCTTTAAAACAGCATAAAATCTCATAGTATAAATCTCATAGTCATTTATGTCTCTTAAAAATCGGTATCTTTCGCTCACTAATGCTGACATTTCATATTATCAAGACAATGTTTTAATTCCTGATCTAATCACATGACATCAACGGATTTCTCACAGGGGCTCAACAAGCTGATTTATGCGGAGGCATTTCAAAATTGCATTTATAGAAATCGAAAGATATAATCTAGCACATTTATTGCTGGCACCCTACGTGGAAACCCTCAAGGCTTACTCAAAGATCAGGTTGACATGCTCTAAACTCCTTGTTTATTTCTCCTATAAAATGTACTATTCTGTCAGCATTCATACATACAGTTTCCTCAGACCTGAATTATACATAGTGATTATAACAGGATACAGCATTTTCGGGAACCTTTATTACATTTTCTTACTGGCAAGCTCTAAGTAAATATATCACTGAATAAATCTTTGGTATAGTACATACTTTAAATATCATCTAATAATGTTTAATGGTTAAGTAGCTAATTGGATGACTTATAGTATTAAACTGCACTTTTGTTTTGGTATTTGCCACTTACAAATTTAATATTGCTTCTGCAATTTAACCATCCAGTATTCTGAATTAGACCATATATACTGTAAGTTCCAGATGTATTCATTTCAACTCATCTGACTTCTGGACCTTACAGTGTATTGTGCACATTTAGTTCCCATGCTATAATTCTTTAGTTTGTAGCCACACAAGCCGGTGCTGCAGTGGAGCGTCAGCCCAGGGTAGGAGATTAGAGACTACAATTAGTAGCAGGTGCCTAACTTTTTTGCATCACCCAGTTAGTCTACCTTTCCTTCTCGTTTAAGAAAAGAATGACTTTATTTTATGCCATATTTGGATTGACCTCATCAGTAAAGGAATGGAAAAATAATTATGGAGGTAGATCCATCAAAATCTTATGTGTTTTTTTAATTCAAAAATCACATTTGCTGCAAAAAAGTCAATCATAACGAACATTGTAGAATGTGGATATACCTGACCCTAAGTTTGCCCAGATGCAGTAACCCATAGCAACTGTGGGCAAACGTTAGTGCCTTTTATTGCATATAGAGGTTAGATTGCATCATACAAAGGCAAGTCAGACTTGCATCATCCATCTACATATCATTAGGTTCTGGAATTACAAAAATGCATGCTGTAATGGAAAGATTAATTTGTCCAGCTAAAAAAAAGACTGTGGATCACTATTTTCTGGATTATCTTTTTTAATTGTACACTAAACAATTAACATGGGGAGAAAGGGAAAATACAGAGGCAATACAGAATAAAAAAAAATAAATGGTATGCAATTTATGCCCTTATTGAACTGTCATTAAGTACCAATGAAATATGGTGCTAGTTTTTCCCTAAACATACTTTATTTCTATTTAAAAGATATGTCTATTGGCATGTCTGTCTATCTTATACTTTTGACATTCATTTCATTTACACTCTCTAATTTAATGTTGTAATTTAGACTCCCTAATTTTCACAGTGTTTAATAAATGAAGAACATTTTGTGCAAAGCTCAGAGGGCAAATCCATACAATTTTTGCTAATAATTTATACATTAAATACAGACGCTTCAGAAAATAGATTCATCAATAAAGATTGACAGGTATTCATATATTTAATATGACTACTAAAAATAACAATTGATCAATGCAAATAAAATTGCAAACAGTACACTGCCATTGAACATATTTTAAAGCAAATCTACATATCTGTTATCTCTGTCTATTCTTGTACTTTGCCCTTGCATGTAAATTTGTAAATGAGCCCTTATCTATCCATTAATCTGCCTCCCCGCTCTGTTGTCGAGAATGTTCCTTTTAAAGTCCAAAATGTTGTATACGAATAAAAGAGAGAGACATTGGATTCATTGTCATACAGAATCATTATGGTAACAGTAGCAAATGTAGCAGATTATCATAAGTGCACACTTCATTTGCCATTATTTTAGTATGATATATTTTGCGTATTTCAAACTGTCTATTTAACTTGATGAACTATAACATATTTACTGAAAATGCTAGTCGTTTTTCTCAAATACATGGGGATCTGCTCTGAATCTATGTCTTTATATGAACCAAAACACTTTTTGTAGTAATTTAGGTCATTAGATGTCATACATATATATGCCAACATATTTGCACAGACTATCACAGACATCATATTAGTAGAGCCAGATGGGTCACATTGCTCAGGGACCTGTGCTTAATGGTACTATGATTATAAATTGTAGAGCAGAAGATATGGCATGCGCTGCAGTGAGATAGCTTCAGAAATCACTTAGCTCCAATGACCAATTGAAAGTCCTTTTTTAGACCTTTGATTTCACAACCACTTTAATGTATAATGAATCATTTCCATGCAAATTACTTTATTTAGAAGATCTACTGTATTACCAAGGCCATCCAACTACCATGCTAATTTGATGAGTTATGAAGCCATGTAACTGGATTACACTCAGACTCTTTTATAGTCTTTTTAACAATTCCTATAATCCAAGCTGTTATGTTTTGGGTAGCCGAGGATGAGTAGAGTATAACAGTGTTTTATTAGCAGAGTCAGACAGCCATTACACAACAGTAACTTTCACTTTTAAGCTATTAGGAAGTATGCATAGTATAAGTCTGAGCACAGTGACATCTACAGGCCATTTGTATAAACACCACATATTCCCCCTATAGTAGGAAAGCATTTGGGCAAATGTAATAAACAACAACAATGCATCTTAAAGCAATAATATACATTAATCACATCACATAGTCCTGGGTCCATGCAGGCAGTTTTCTGATAGGTTCACTTTCTTCCGGCCTATTGCAGTTGACACCAGGAGTAGGAAAAAGTCCTTCATCAAATGGAGCTTCTCTAAAGTCATTCCTAACAGGAGCAAGATGACTTGCATTCCATATGCGCCCATCAGACAGTTCATATGTGTATGGTCCTCGCCGCCGTCTCACTTTAAGAGGTGTAGTAAATTTATTGTCCTTGTTTCAGTATTCCTGGTTTCTTAATTCTGACTAAAGATCCAGGCTGAAAGTGTACTTCTCTGGCACCACGTTTTCTGTCAGTATAAGCCTTACATTTGGCTTGTTGATGTTTCACAATGTCAGTAGTAGATGATTTTGTAGGCCCAGTATTTTGTGGAAGTTTGATGTCTACAACATGTAACTTAGTGTGCATCTGTCTGCCATTTAATAATTCAGCAGGAGATGATTGGGTTGTTGCATGGCGCGTTGCTCTGTAGTTATGTCGGAGCTGATGTAAATACTTTCCAAGATTTCCCAGTCAGATTTGCTGTCTGTAGTGCTTCTTTCAGATTTCCTATGCACAATATTCCTCTCTCTCAGAAAGTATTCAAACTCATATGAGACAAACTGTGGTCCGTTGTCTGATATTAACTCCTTTGGATTACCTTCTCTGCTGAAGACTGTAGACAGAAATGTTATTGCTGTAGCTGATGTTATGAGAAAAATATGCAATTTCAGGTCATTTACTATAATAGTCTATCAAGGTTATAGCAAATCTACAATCTATAGGAGCATCTGCAAAAGGACCGACAATATCAATAGCAAGTTTTTCCCATGCTGAATCAGGGAATGGTACTGGTTTTTAAATTTGGTCTCACCTTAACTTTGTGTACAAAGTTCTTTGCATAGCCCAGTGAAATGTTGCTTTGTGGTGACATTTTAGACACTGGCTGTGTGGCAGGCACTGGTTCTGTAGTAATGAGACCGTCAGCTAATTGTAGGTTTAATGCAGCAAAGAGATCCCTTCCAAATATAAAAGTCACATTTTGCAGTATTTGATTTAAATTGTACAGTCACTGGCAAGCAACCAAGCACAGGGATTGGATCCTTTACGTAACTGACCAGTTTCAGGGCAGGTGCAACAAGCGGATCTTTTGCAAAGTATTTCAAGAAAATATCCTTTTGTAGTATAGAAACAGCTGAACCTGTATCAAGCATCAGGTTAATGGAGTGTCCTTTGTCAGCAGAAGCAGTATTGACACTGACAGTGCATATAAACTTGTCTGGAATAAATGTACCAGCTTTATCCACACTTAATACTGTGACATTTGTAGTAGTGACTTCAGGAAAATTTTTAGCAGAACTACGGCAGATCTTAGCAAAATGTCCTACTTTTGTGCATTTGCTGCACCGTTTCACTTTTGCAGGACATGTAACATGATTTGCAGTGTGTTGTGTTGAACAACAGTGAAAGCAGTATTTTCTATTTGTATTTGCTGTATAGTTTTGCAGTGTAGGTGAATCCCTTTCCGTAGCACTGTGTTTTGCCTGTGACTGTGCATTAATAGGCCACAGTGCTGAATCCACAATCTGTACATTCCCAGCAGTTCCCTGACTGAAAGTTTTAGCCTCTGCTACTGCTGTTAAATCCTGCTCCAAGAGCAGTCTCTCTCTCTAATGCAAGTTAAGGTTTGTTTTTTCCACTATTTGGTCTCTTAGCATTTCATCTGTTAGATTCCCAAACTCACAGGTAACAACCAGCTCTCTTTTAAAGGTGCTACAAATTGTTCTGTGGATTCGCCATTACGTTGTCCACGTTGGCGGAATTTATACTTTCAGCAACCACATTTACTCTTAGCACAAAAAGTTTTTTATAGCAGTAAAAGCAGTTTCATAAGTATCATCATCTAATGGTAATGTATAGAATATACACTGTCCCTCTGCTCCCAGGCAGTGAATAAGTAAAGCACGCTTTCTAGCAGCAGAAATCTCCCCTTGGTCAGCAGCAATAATGTAATTTTCAAACATACAGATCCAAGCAGTAAAAAGGTATGGTAGGCTCACCAGGGTTTGGAAGAAAAGGTGCAGGCTGCTGCAGATGTAGAAGAGCCATCTCATCGTCAATTTGTTATGTTTTGGGTAGCCGAGGATGAGGAGAGTATAACAGTGCTGTATTAGCAGAGTCAGACACAGCCATTACACAACAGTAACTTTCACTTTTAAGCTGTAAGGAAGTATGCATAGTATAAGTCTGAGCACAGTGACATCTACAGGCCATTTGTATAAACACCACACAAGCAATTCCTATAACCTTCTCTGGTATCATAATCACCAAAAAGCTAATACAGGAAGTCACCTAATGACTAAAATGATATGTATAAACACACCTTTCAAATGCATGACCAGGGTAACCAGAAAAAGGACTGTTGTAAAACCTACCCAAGCATTAATAGGAAACATCTCATTCACAATTCTATTGTAACTTAAAAGGGATGATATAGCAATATGGAGGTTGAGAGAGCTCAACTGGGGTTTTGACAGATACACTAGCACAAGGCACCAGAAGGTGAAACAGTTCCTAGTTGTAAGGATTCACAGTTAGGAGCCAATGTGCTGAATAACTTCAAGGTGTTTATTAAACAAAAATGTGCACAGACCTTTGCAGAAATATTTAAATGGCAGCAAAAACAAGTCCAGGTACAGGATTTAAATGGCAGCAAAAACAACTCCATGTACAGGATTTGAATGAGAGCAAAAACAAGTCCAGGCAGTGTCGGACTGGGACTCCAGGGGCCCACCCAAAAACCTTAGACCAGGGCCCACCAAAAAACCTTAGTCCAGGGGCCTTCTCTCAGTACTATTATTCTTCCTCTCCTCACTTAGCCTCTATTCTCCTAGTTTATTTTCTTTACATACTATAATCTATTATTCCATCCATTTAGCCTCTTTGTTCTTATAGAAATGGGGAATGGCCACGAAATAGGCTAAATGTTTAGCAGCATGAGGGCCCACTGACACCTGGGCCCACAGGGTGTTTTCCTGGTATTGCGGCGGGCCAGTCCGACACTGAGTCCAGGTACAGGATTTGAATAGCAGCAAAAACAAGTCCAGGTACAGGATTTGAATGGCAGCAAATCAAGTCCAGGAACAGGATTTGAATGGCAGCAAATCAAGTCCAGGTACAGGATTTGAATGGCAGCAAATCAAGTTCAGGTACAGGATTTGAATGGCAGCAAAAACAAGTCCAGGCACAGGATTTGAATGGCAGCAAAAACAGTTGAGGGGCAGTCCAAAGGTCGAGACAGGCAGACTTCATACAAGGTCAAAGACAGGCTGAGGTAAATACTGGGAGATCCAAAAATCAGGAGTAACAGGGAGCAGATAAGAAACAGAGCAGGGAAACAAGGCAGGAACTATACAAGATTTACCAGATTCAAGATTTCAGGAACAGGATCAAGAACATGATCAGGATATCACAGGCTTGGAGTCAGCAGCAGGGCCAATAATCCAGCACAGGGTGCTGGGGAATCAGGTTTAAGTAGCCCACACATGAGCAATTGCCCTGAGCTGGATAGAGGGCGTGTACTTGCAGAAACTGACATGAAGGCATCAAAACAAAAGGCATCCTGTCAAAGTTAGGGTGCCAGCATACTGCCTCCTGTGGCTCAAGCAGGAGGAGCAGTGCCTTGAACATAACAGGTCCCTGGTTTGAAACCAGGGAGTTCCTCAAACTAGTTGAGATTGAGTGTGTCAGTATGAGAGGGGTAACAAGATGGCAGATAAAGTCATTACAGGCAGCAAGTTTCAGAGTAGAAAAGTAGGCTACAGGTCATGGCGGCAAACAGACAGAAAATAGGCACATAGGGGCAAATGCATTCAAATTTGAGATCGTGTTTTTCTGCCATTTGAGAAAAAACACAATCGCCGCTATGTTTGAGTGTAGTTTTTCAAAACTTGGATAGTGGCGATTTATCATAGAAAAAAAAGTGAACCTTTGAATGAAAACACTCACCAACTAAGGGGCAGATTTATCATAGGTCGAATTTCGAGTTTATGTGAGTTTTTTTCTACTCTAATAAATTAGAATATACTCACAACTCGATTTGGAGGTTAAGAAAACACTCAAATGTCTAAAACTTGAACGAATATTACTGACAAGAAAACTCTAATTGAATTCGAGTAAACTCGAATCGAGTTTTTTCTCTGAAAAAAATTTGAATGTCAGTAACATCTTCACTAGACCTCTGTTATTGACTTCTACATGAACTCAGCAGGTTTTAGGTGGTGAATAGTGAAACTCCAATTGTTCCTAGGGTCCAGGTATAATGAATCTCGGATTTGAGTTTGCATTATTCCCAACTCGAATGTGTGAGCTTTGACCAAAAATCCAACTCAAAAATTTGAATTCGAATTTACAATTCGACCCTTAATAAATCTGCCCTTAAAATTTGCCAAATTTCATTAAGGGGGTTATTTACTAAAATCCAAATTTATCTCATAATTAAAATAAAAAAGGCTTGACTAAACTCCCATGCCCGATTTTGCCTTATTTATTAAAAAAATAACTTGAATAAATCAGATTGGGGGGGAAGCATTGGGGTATAATAAATCTCAAAATATTAATTTTTTTTTTCCATGCAAAATTCAAGTTTTTGCCCCAATAAGCTTGACCAGATAAATTTGAGGTTTAGTAAATAACACCCTAAAAGTCAATAGGAAGTGTCTCTGAAGATTTCAAGCAACCGTTTTTTTTTCAAATTGTACAGCTTTATTGAAAACTAATGTAACAATATGATATTTGTTTGTGGCATTTTCCTCGACAAAACTCATGGTAATCATTGCATAATTTTCATAAATATACAAGCACTTGAGAATACATAAACAAGATGCAACGAACTCAAGATTTTTCAGCAGGATATGCACTTGGCCAAATCCATGTGCCTGGCTTAAACAAATCCAAGCCATAGGCTCATACAAAAACTTTATTCAGCCAGAGAATAGTGTGTGTGTATTTAATACATTTCATTCCCGATTCCCACACAGCCATACTTGTGTAAAATCACATATCTGATTTGAGCTGACAGCCAGAGTAATAGCAAATTCAGTTTGTTATCTGGCTGCATGTAGTGACATTACAAAAACTTATGTCACCACAACGTACTCTGGCTGTCAGATCGGTTCAGATAAGGTGTTTATGTGATTTTATACAAGTCCAGCTGTGTGGTAATTGAGGATGGAACATAATTAAATGCATATTCTCTGGCCGAATTAAGGTTGTATATGATTTATATAGAAGTGTGGGGATGTTACATAGTGCTCATTAGGTTTTCATTAGGGTTCGGATTCAGTTCAGCCAAATCCTACATTAAAGATTCAGGATTTGTCCAAACCCCAGAAATAAGGATTTGGTGCATCCCTAGCAAATGCTATTGAAGATATATTAATTCATTACTTGACTCAGAACAGTATATTTCATGTTTATGTGCTTTTTACCCTGGAACAGTTCCCACATAATACATCTTCAGCTTCATACCAGTCAGCAGACCTTTACAAGAAGATGCTTGAGGCTTGCAATGGAATTTTTGCATCCTTGAGGTTTTTTTTTTCCATTTTCTGTCCTCATTTCATTGGGCAGTCTACTTGCCAACACCATCACTGTATATGTATGTTATGGAGTCATTTTAAATAGTAATAAAGAATAGTGTATGCTCGAGAAATATAATAAATGACAATTCTCTGCAATTTACTTGCAATTTGTTTTGTTTGCTATAGGATACAGTATCCATGGTAACATTCTGCAGTAGCAGATGATTCTTTTTTTTTTTTTTTTTAAATGGCAAGGTATTCTGCTACTGTACCCAATTTATTTTTCCTTCCTATTTAAAACAATGTTATAAACAGCTAGCCTAATTAAGATCCCCGTTTTTCTGCATTATATTATATTTTGTACAGCATATTTATATGCATAAATGAAGTAAATGATGGCAGGCTTTACTGGTGTTTTTATCTCTAGAAAAAGTTATTGTCACAGTATGTATCCTCTTTGGTACAATTATTTACTAGATGTTAACTGATTTTCAAACAGGCTGACAAAGGAAAATTCTTTCAGTTTAATAACCTTTGGGAACTTTAAATCCCTGCTGTAAAACAGAATACTTGTTTGCCACCTGACTACTTTCCATTGCAGATGATTTATATACTAGCATTAATTGAAAACAATGCTGGCACATAATGCATTAACGTATTTGCCATATAAGAAAATAATCCTTTAATTGCATGCGAAAAGTTGTACGAGCCTCTCTTGCATAACAGCTTTTTCAAATTTCAAAGCCACTCCCTTTTATTTTTGGAGTGTGTGTATTACAGTTCTAGGAAATAGGCCAATTTAAATTATTTGTCCCAATACAGAGATATGAGTGGGCTTGAAGGTTTATATAAATCTACCTTATTTTCAAGCATTTATGGTAAGTTTGATATTAGATGCCAAACTATAGTAGTTATGTGTGCTCATGTTGGTGAGCTAAAAATCTAAAAAAGAAGAGTGGTGGAGGGGGCAATTTTAACGATATAGACTCAGGAAGCTGATGTTCCTCTATAGTTAAACCACTGGCTGAGAATCCTTTTAGATGCCCTTTTTAAATCTCTTAGAAATCTACCCTGCAGTGTTAATATATCTGGGGCCAATGTGCATGGTTTTCCACTTTTCACCTATATTTTTGCCCCTTCTGTCATGAGTCTTCAACCTCTCACTCTACTGGGCAGATTTATCAAAATGTGAGTTTAGATGTTAATAAATAAAAACTCACTCGCGTTCTATTCATTCCTATGGAATTTCTTTATTAAAATGTTAACTCACATTTTGACAAATCTGCCCCTAGATCTTTAAACTATTTTGCATCATCTGCAGACACAGGTAGAAGTTTTATTTAGTAGACCATATATAATATGATTATTGATATTGTAGATGGTAATAATCACTTTACTACCCTTGCCACTCTCATACAGTATGGGGCCGATTCACTAAGGGTCGAATATCGAGGGTTAATTAACACTCGATATTCGACTAGGAATTAAAATCCTTTGACTTTGAATATCGAAGTCGAAGGATTTAGCGCAGATAGTTCGATCGAATGATCGAAGGATAATTCCTTCGATCGAAAGATAAAATCCTTAGAATCGAACGATTCGAAGGATTTTAATCCAGCGATCGAAGGAATATCCTTCGATCAAAAAAAGTTAGCCAAGCCTATGGGGACCTTCCCCATAGGCTAACATTGACTTCGGTAGCTTTTAGATGGCGAACTAGGGGGTCGAAGTTTTTTTTAAAGAGACAGTACTTCGACTATCGAATGGTCGAATAGTCGAACGATTTTTAGTTCGAATCGTTCGATTCAAAGTCGTAGTCGAAGGTCGAAGTAGCCCAAAAAAACTTCGAAATTCAAAGTTTTTTACCTTCGAATCCTTCACTCGAAGTTAGTGAATCGGCCCCTATGTGTAAGCTCCATTTGTAACTACTCTCTCTGCATTCTGCAACTCAGACAACAGTTTCTCTTAGTCAAAGTGTCCCAGTACAAGAAAAGATACATTGTGGAGTGTAAATATAAAAATATTATGGGTCCTTTATAATAATATGTACTAAATATGTCTCTTATTGTGTGTACATATTGCACACATATTGATTTTTAATCTAGTTGTTATTTTTACAATACAATGATACATTTTATAGATAAAATAGAAGACAATTGCATGTAAGTGGTTTCATATATGGTATAAATGTACATTTTTACATACTCACTTTGCTTTTCATCATTGTTCCAAATCTATGGTTTACCATCCACAAACTGCTACAGCAGTTGCCTGGCTATATGTCACCTCCAAGACTTATGGATCCTCAATGCTTGGGCCCTTTTCTTCTTCCCCAATAACTGGCAGCAAACCAATAAATCAGAGTAGAAAGGCCGCAGCTTATTTTATTATACATTTACTGTAAATAACAATCCCTTAAACCAGGGGTGCTTCGCCAATGAGGCGAGTTGAGGCTGTCGCCACAGGCAGCAGCGCCCCACTAGGTACCAGGGGCAGCAAAAATGCTGCTCTTGGTACTTTAAGAGTGAATTTCTGGGGTAGGGGGGACAGCAGCAACTGCTGCTGCCTCAGGCGGCGGAGGGGCCAGGATCGCCCCTGCCTTAAACATACACATTGTTAATCACCCAAAATGATATTGTTAACCAAAACATAAACCATTGCTGGCTGCATATAACCACATAAATGTAACATCCTGCCGCCTTAATTTGGAACCTGAGGCTAGTTCCCAACACACCCACATACTGTGGCACCTAACCGGGCCTAGCCCCAAGGCCAACTCAGACTTGAACTACCTCCTTCCATTTTCTTATTCCCTTTTTGGCTGCCCATAGTGCAGCCCACCATGCCCCCATATAGCTGTGACTACATAGTCATCACTTTCACAACCATCCCCTTGTTCCTGTAACCCCTGGGCAGGCAGGAGGGAGCTGTCTCCACCTTCAGGTACTAAATGTCTGCCCCATTTTCTTTATCCCACCTTATTATACCCTCTGTCGCCCCTCCTACCATCCCTGCTCAAACAACAATCCCCAGCTGACATATAGAGGCAAATCAATGGAAGATACTACAAGGCAAATTTACCAAGCCCCAAAAAATTCGCCAGCGATGGCTTCGCAGGCAGCACAACACTTCGGCAAACGAAAATTCGTTTAGACAATGCTAAAATGCTGGCGAAATTGCACTAGCGTTAATTCGGCCAGCAGAGCGAAATTGTGCTAGAATTGGCTAATTTGCATACGGCGGGAAGTTAAAGTTGAATGGACGTATATGTTGCAGCAAATTGCTGTACACAAGCCCAGGGAAGCTTAATAAAAGAAAATAGAGTTGTTATAATGCCCTACACATGAGCCCAGTGTTATGTGCCATATGTTAGGAAATGTAGGGGGGAAGCCGGTTACCCCAAAAACATTTTACTAAAGTTTGAGGAAGTCCTATCTACTTTATTGCAATTCGCCTGGTCTGAGGTGGCAAAGGAAAGTCTGGCACAAGAGGTAAATTTCAGTAAAAATTCACTAAAAATTTTAGTGAATTTGAGCAGTTACATCCCTTAGCCAGAGCACAATTTTGCCTGGCGATTGAGTGCAAATAAGCGCTAGCGCCAGTCTCTTTCGCTAGCGAAGTTACACCTGCACCCACTAGTAAATCGGCAAAGTACTGAAGTTACGTCATGCTGGCATTAGTCACTTCACCCTTTAGTAAATTTGACCCTACATTCAGTCCTTCTTAGAAATTCTGGACACATGGAAAGGTGTAACTGGGCAGTAAATATAGTGAGGTTTTGAGCTATTGACAACTCAAACATGCAAGAAAGTGTTCATCTAGATGCTTTATATTTACCAAAATGGCTTAACAGCTTGCTACGCTAGATTTGTTCTAGATGCATGGCTAGCGTGATCCCCTACAAAGAGCAGTGAAAGGGGTAGACTTTGAACTTTATGGGGGTTATTTATCAAGGTCCGAATATACTAACTTTGAATAATTCGTGGTTTTCAGAGCAAAAACAAAATACAATGAATTACTCAAGATTTATTAAAGTCCGAAAACTCAGAATCCGAAAACCCGGCATTTCAAAGCTCTCGGGGTCCTGTATTTGTCAATGGGGAGTGTCTGTGCTGCTGTCAACCGATGATTTCGGGGATTTTGGCCCAAATATAAGACTGAAAAGTACGATAAATTCGTAGTATTTGCGGAAAATTACAAAAAATGTGTACTTTTCGGGCAATGGTCCAAAGTTTGCCGAACTTGTTTTTTTGAATGATAAATAAGGTCCATTTGGGAAATCGGAGTTGGACGGATTTTTATCTTTGCAATGCTGAGATAAATTCGGACCTTGATAAATAATCTGAGAATCAAAAACAAAGGTAAAAGACCGCCACTGCTCACCGCATACACTCATCCAGGTGCTCTGTCAAGCAGTATCCACACTGGTAACATTCAATGAACTCAAGACAGGCTGACGGCACTTCTGGAAAAGGTTTATTGGGGTTGCTGCTGTGAATCCTAACGCGTTTCGGGACTAAGTCCCTTAATCATAGGTATACCTATGATTAAGGGACTTAGTCCCAAAACGCGTTAGGATTCACAGCAGCAACCCCAATAAACCTTTTCCAGAAGTGCCGTCAGCCTGTCTTGAGTTCCTTGATAAATAATCCCCTATGCGTCAATGGCAAGGATAGCATATGGCAAGAAATTAACAATGCAGAGGATCTACTGTAAATTGAACAGGAAGTCCAGAAGTAATGTACATCCCAAGAAACAATACCTTTCTGTGTGAGTATGGTATTGCTGTCATAGTTTTACAAGTAAAATGCTTGCTCTCTATTTTCATAGTTCCTATAGTCAGAAAATATTTAATATAAAACATATATAGTGTTTAAAAATAATTATTTTACCAAGTATTTGGTAATTAAGTTGCACTTCAGATGGAACAAAATGAAAATTACATCTGTATTTACAAAGTGAGGCCCTCAGTGAATGTGACTCTTCCAGTGTAGCCCATGTTCTGTACTATGATTTTGCCAGTGTACCTTGTTACTTGTGTCAGATTTATTATTATACATTTTTATATTGTTTACACTGAGGCCTTAACATTAGTGATAAGCAAAATGATGCCCATAGACTCTAATGGGTGAAAACATTTGTCTTGTTTCAAAAATTTGTTGCGGAATATGTAGCGCGTCTCAAAAACATTTTGTCGCCCTAAGACTTCAATGCATTTAGGCAAATTTTCGCAGTTTCGTTTTTGCCGAAGTGAAACAGCTCAGATTCGCCGATCACTGCTAAACATGTTTTCTTCAGACATCCACAATATATATAGTGGATGTACAGCAGTTTATTTAGTCATGATATGTGTAAATAAATATTTCAGCACAGGCATGTTATTGGTACTGAAAAATAAATCCTTTTGCCAGTTATGCTCCATTACTACTTGCGTCCCTCAGGTATGTGTCTTTATATTGTATTTATCTGCAGTCAAGCATGACAAATAAGCCTTTTATATCTTAATAACCACCTTTAACAGCAAAAAAAATTGTTTTCATATATGTCTTTATATGCATGGCCTACAATTCAAAACGCTTCAAGGATGCCTGTCAGTCATGTGGTAACCTGCTTTATTACAGATCATTTCTGCTTGATGATCCTAATAAAAATATATATCAGGATTACTAATATAGAGACTTATAAATATGTAGGTATTGCGGAGGTTTAGCCGGCAAAGAAATATAAAATGAAGCAAGGGTCACTTTATGCAGCAGCAGTAATTGAACTGTATATATATTCAAAAGTGATGCCATATCTCCTAGATTTACATGGTTACATAATCAATTTTCTTTCCATCTAGGGATAAAAGAAACTTTCAAAATGTGACAGCATGCCAGGTTATAAGATAAGCCCCTCCAGGCTATTCAGCATCACATTAAGAATATGCTATAAAGCTGTGGATAATGTAAATAATGCAGTGTGTCTCTGCTCGATGTTTAACATGTTGCAAAAATGAAATAACTATTTCAGTACAGCCATAATTATTAGAAATCTGTGTCCTTAGTCAACTAAATGTTATTGCTTTGGTATTTAAAAATGTATTACTCACATAAATATCTAAGAGTGTGCTAGAAATCCTACTTGATATGACAAGTATTTAAATTTTTCAGGTGAAATAGTAGGATTGGATATAGGTGGACCTAGGTTTTGCATTGCGTTAATATAGGTTTGTTATGGCATAGGTTACCAAGATATATGCAGCCATGTCTTTATTTCTTAAATTTTTTTTAAAAAATCCCTAATTCTATTTTGACTGTGGTGGATCACTTGTAACATGAGAAAGCAAGTGATAGCTCACAGCAACTACCAGCAGAGAATGCATTACAGGGGACTCCTTTGGGCCCTCGCTAAGTGGTGGAGTATTAGTACTGCAGTTGAACAATAATGCTCTCGGAACATAATTAATTAAACAGGTAGTTTATTGAACATCTTGACCCAATGGCATCAACAGTGATGCCATATTATCCTTTAGAAACATTATGCAGCTGAAAATCCCAGTTAAAAAGCAAATTACTCTTTCCCAAGGTGCTCTAATGAGGCAGAAGATAAGCCAAAAGGGGTAGCGTTTAACCCATAGGTCGGGCCCTTTCAGATGCCGGGGTATACACAGTAAAGAAAAGAATGAACTTGGGTCCCTTCCCTTTGTGAACCCTACACTAGGTGAGCACAACCTTGGGGAGTACTATAACCACTAATTCTCTAGTTAGGGCACCTAAATGGTCTTGCATACTAATCCTGATTTACATCCCTAAGATGTTTTATGACAATGTCTAAACTTGCTCATTCATAGAATCCTGGTACCCTGTCTTTCTTCCACTCCACCTTCTTTAGCCTCTGGTCCCTCAGCACCCTCACATGTTACTCAAGAGCCTTGCACATGGAATTCCTGCTCTTTCACATGGACTGTGTTATGTTGGTCAATAAAGTAAGGTCACATTTGGAGTCACTGAAATTTAAGCTTGAACACAGTAATATAGACTTTAAGAAGGTTAATTATCAGCACCCTAATGGACTCTTGAATTACAGTGTTTACTATGTTGAGTTTGTCACAAAAGGTTTTTGCCGTGAACAGGCAAAAGTCCAAATTGAATCTAATACACTTGGATAAAACAACTATATTTCTTAACAGCCCCCTGAGAGCACTATGTAGGATTATGTGCTCCTTCTAGAGAGATGAGTTCAGACATACAAATCCCCAAACCCAAGTACACGTTGAATTTTCTATTTTATCCAAATCTCTCTGAAACAAAACAATGTTATTGATGTAATTACCTTCCAATGTGCTACAATAGCTGTACAGGCTGAAACTATTTTTTAACAAGGAAGACGGCGGCCATGGAAGAGAAACTGAAAAATAAAATCGATTTCCTCATTTTCTTCTGTCTTTAAGGCAGTTTTGTTTAAAAATCCATTGGACTCAGTACACAGAATAATTATTTAGTAAAGCCTAAATACTGTCTCAGTACATTTCCCTAGTCCAGTTTTCCTTTCAATTACACACAGAAACCAATTAGCTTACTTTACCAGTTCTTCATTAAAACACTGGATGTGTGATATTATGGACAGAGTGTATATTTGTTTTGCTTTACAGTAATGGAGGCAACCCACGTATAAGTGAAACAGTTCCTGATACTTTGGGCACTATGCATGTTGTATTCTATCACTGTACTTGACACTTATTGGATTTTCTAGGAGAATATTTTTTTTAGGATTACAATCAGTTGCCAGTTTGCATATAACTTTTGCTGGAGGGATATTCATACTATTAAAGGGCTTTACATATCACTGGTGGAACATACTGGGATATTGTTATAGAGGAGAGTTTATATGATGTATCACTGGAGAGCCAAGATACTACTGAAACAAGGAACTTGCTACTGATCAATGCAAAGCAAATAATATAATTTAAAGTTTGTTATGGAATGTGCTCATGCACAGTCACGTACAGTCTTTCTTGTAATTCATCATTGCTCAAGACTTCATTAATTAGTGTGCCACTAATGTTTTCGATAGCACATGTCTGGCCAATATACTATTGTTACTATATTTATAGCTTGCATTGTTGTGACAAAATTGAATCTTTTTAGTAGTGATTTAAATATTATTGTGTGCAGTTTCACAATGCAGATAGCATGCCTGATGCTGAGTGCTAATATGTAGAGGATCTGCACAGTACAAGCTACTGAATATAATAATAAACAAGAATAGAACTGGATGTGTAAAATGTTCCTCTCAGAAGGAACATTGGCAAGGACAGTATCACAGTAACTCTGCATGGTACTGTGTAGCACAACATTATAATACACATTTGCACATTTTCTCTACTCCCCTGCAGTACATAGGGCCTCTTCTAGATGTTGCAGCAAGCCATAATATGACAACAAAGCAATGTCTATAGAATATTGTACTAGTATGAATCATCTGACAGCATTATGTATATCCTTACAGCATATGGGCTATCAGTAGTATGTACAGTATGTTTAGATCACATTCTGACACAAATAAAATGTTTGTGGTACTAGGTAAAATGCTTTTCTGTGCTTGTTCCTCGTTTACATAATTGGGAGCAAATATAGAATTGAATAGTGAAGGTAGTTAATTGGCCACAACATCCACTGCTCCCAGAATGCATATCAATAAAAAAGACGAGTACCTTGAACCAGTTAAAGGTTAGGAAGAAGGTTCAAATACTGGAATCAGGCATATACCGAAGAATTAACTGGGATTACTAACGAAGGCAAGATTGAGTAAAACACTTCAGCTTTGGGAAAGCTGCTTTACTACATTGCATGAATTTAGGACACTGTGTTGTAAAAAGTATTGATGAACCCTTTTCACTCTGTCCTATTTCCCTTAAGCAGTGATCCAGCAGTGAATTAACAGGAATGTGTAAATGTAGAATCTAGGGTGCTGGAGCTCTGTAACATGATTACTAACACCATATATGCTGTGATAAAGAGTTTTTTTTCTAAAAATATACTATACATTTGAAAGTGCAAAATCATGCGTTTCTGGAACTTTTCTGCTTGTATTAAGGTGTTTTCTAAGGAAATATAGAAAGAAATATATCTAAGAAAAAATAGAGGTAGTAAAATGGTGCTTTGATAAGAATCCTCTTAGATCAGCACTTTTCTCGACAAGCTAGGTCACTTTCCTTAGAAACAACCTGCTACAATGAATTGATATTACAGAATTACAACTAAATCATATTAATTGCTAACTATGAAGCAGGGAATTAACTGAAGTCAGCAAAGAGTTTCCATACTTGCAGACACAGATGTTAAAACAAGAGGCATCTTGGACATATTAGAGTGCATATAGCATTGTGTCATTCATCAGGATGATGGCCTCATTTCCACAGTAGGACTACAACCCATTCATTTTATTGGGCCATTAAATCATAGCATTAAGAAAACGACAGGTGAAGATTAGACAGAATTGAGTTATATGTATGGATGTCTCCCCTCCCCCAGCTGAACAACTTTAACATTTCTTATTACTTTATTTATTTGTATGTTTAAATATATTGTTTCAATAGATAAATATCATATACAAGTTTGGCACAACACAGGACTTAACAAACCGTACTTTTATTCAGATTACCTATAATACTGAGGCAAGGGATGGAGTATGGTACTTATCAAACATGCATAAATGCATATATTTATGGCTTGGGATTGTACCATTAACCACTAAAAGGACAGGCAACAGCATACAAGTCCTGGTTGCCCTTTTTTGAGCATGGTTATCTTTTAATGACAGGTTCACCCATCTATTACATTACTTCACAGGTATTACATGGTTTCTCTTTACATTAATTTCTACTTAGAACAGCCAGACCAGGGATGAATTTCACACAGTTGGCCAGCATGATTATATTGCAATATATAGACAAACATTCTCTGTTTTGTTTAAAGGGAAGGGCATCAATGACAACTATAAGAAGGAAGTTCCACAAAGGGGTTTATTTAACAAAGGTCAAGTGTTAGTGATTTTTAACCACAAATAAATTTGGATGGTACCTTATTTAAGAAAAAACGTAAATGTGAAAAACCAGATTCTGCGAGTTTGAGTCCCGCAACCAGACATATATATATATATATATATATATATATATATATATATATATATATATATATATATATATATATATATATATATATATATATATATCACTTCCTGATGGTGGCTCGAGTTTAGGAGCCGAAACGTTGAATAAATCCTATTTTTTCTTCACAAGACTTATGTGTGTGGACTTTGGACTGTTCTATTTATATGATTGCATGCTCCAGCACCTAGGCGTTTTCCAGTGTTCTGAGTGCACCGACCTGGTTGTTTTATTTATATATATATATATATATATATATATATATATATATATATATATATATATATATATATATATATATATATATATATATATATATATATATATATATATATATAGTCCACGAGGTAGCCAGCACTCTCGAAAAATTGTCCAGATTGCCTGGGTGCAGTGTCAAAAATTTCAATTTAAATCCACTAAAAGAGATCCGCACTCACAGGTCTTAAAAGATTATAAAAAATTTTATTGTTTAAATGCAAGACTAATGTCTTGTCTTGCAGTTAAACAATAAAAATTTTTATAATCTTTTAAGACCTGTGAGTGCGGATCTCTTTTAGTGGATATATATATATTATATATATATATATATATATATATATATATATATATATATATATATATATATATTTATATATATAAACCATGAATGTTATGCTTGTTCAAGAAGCCATCCAAGCCACTCTTAAAGGCTTTAATAACATCTTCAACACAACATCACCCGGCAGAGTATTCCGCAACCTCAATGTCCTCACCATGTGGAACCATCTTGCTCAAATCAAAGTCCAGTAAGTCTAAAGTCTTGTTCTTGATACTTTCCATTGTGAAACAAATTAAAACATTTTTTAAAAAAGCCCCCTTTAATGTGCTCTAATGTCCTTGTATGAAAAATCATGTTTATTTGCACATCTCTGTACTATTTCCAGCTCATTAATATAAAATACTGGGGCCCTAGGTATACTGTATATTTTTAAATATTTTTGGTTATTGAGAACACTAGCTAGATAGTGGTTTAAATGGTGGCCTGGGAGGTGAACAAAAGAGGTACTAGAAAAATAAATAAAAAGGATAACTAAAGCAATACAAAATCTAACTTCACAATCCATCACAATCAGATAGGTAGACTAGGTTAGAAAAAGTCTGAATAAAAGAAGGTAAATAAAAAATCCACACTATTTTTATATAGCTACATTTATTTTATACTGGGCTCGAGAGTCTGTTGCTAATATGAACCAGGCTGATTATCTATATATTTCAGCATTTCAAATGTTGACGATTGAGGAAGGGCTTTATAATTTTATGATTTGTTTTAACATTAAAGAGCCTTTCAAGCACTGAAACATTTAGGTAGCTTTAATGTATGAAGACGTAGGGAGTGGGGACAGTGGACTGGAGATCTCTAACCTAATCCAATAATGTCATCTCTTTCAGATAAGTTACACTTACAACAGTGCACCTCACTGCTTTGTAATAAAATAAAATGTGTACAGCAGCTGCAGCTTCCATGGTTCAGTATAAAAAATAAATCCATTTACATCCAAGAGGGGGTGGCTGCAGAAACAAGCACTCCACTGTTCTATAATGAAAATCTATACTCATACAGAATATTCTCAGCACTTCTGGTGATTCTCTTAGTATTTGTGGAACATTCTTATTTGTTTCTCAACTACATGATCAAGAGGTCAGCTTTGAATCTGCCCTCTCTCTTTTATCCTTTTACAAACAGGCCCTAGAAAAGGTAAATCTTTGTGAGTCAACCTAGGAAACCTTTAAATTCACCCATATTTCCCAATTACTGTAACCTCCTTCCCCCTGGCCTGAGTTTCATCTGCCCATGCCGCTTTGTTCTCCATTCACCTAGCTCTCTGCAGTGTCATGCTTTAGTTTTATACTTCTCTTCTGACTGACTTTCATGGTGTAATGTACTAAAGTTTAATTATGCCAACTAAAACATAATGTTAATACTTGGCTAGAAACAACTAAAAAAAAGAAGCAGGTGATGCAGCAGCAAATTGTTTTATATAATATATATATATATATTTGCTATTAGATACAGTGTAACAAATATTTCCAAATGCCTTTCACTATGATTGATTTTGGCCTTATTAGTGTCACTATATTTCTATATTGATTTTTTTTATATTTTTAAATCCTTTTTTATTTAAATATGGGGCAGTTTAATCTGCCCATATTTTAAAATGTCTTAAAAATGTATTTTTTTTTGGTGAATTTCTTATTCTAACAAAAAAACTGTTGAAAAAGTATTTTCTTTTATAGGATCTCATTACACTGAGTGAGTTCACACTTTTATAAATATGGCCCAGGGTTAAGAGTACATTTTTGAAGGCAGAGTCCCAGGACTGGTAACATTTTGTTGAAAATTGGTGGTAATTACTTTAATGACTGCAAGTCTCAAAGCAAATTAACGCATTTTAAATGCAATAACTTTTGAGCAGAGCTCCTCCTTAAAATGACAGACTCATCCTCAGTATGATCCCCTAGAAATTTCTGTCTGAAGAATATTGTGAAAAAATATATCACTTCTCGAAGGCCTGTCAAAAATAAAAAAGGATAATGGGAGACTGGTGTAGATGGTCTGATTTCCAAGTGAAGCATAAATCAAAGCTTTAGCTAAGTTATCACTTTTCGGTAGCCTTTCCATTCTTTTAGGTTCTGTTGTTCTGATCACAAAGATCTTTCATGGCTTCTCAGGTCATGATGCAAGGTGGCAGAGAGTGACTAGTTACCAGCAGGGTCGGACTGGCAGGATACCTGGGAAAAACCCGGTGGGCCCCAGATCTGTGATTTGCATGTACCTTCCTGCCACAACCGACTGAAGCACATAGTGCACGTGCGCATATGCACACAAGCACATACGCTCATGAACATGCATGAAGTGTTTTAATGCATAATAAATAGGGCATATATATATATATATATATATATATATATATATATATATATATATATATATATATATATTCGCCAACTGAGAATTACAATGTGGGCTGTCTGAAAACCAATGGAGCTGCTCACCCAAGAACTTTAAAGCATTGGATCTTGTCTTTCAAATTTAGAGAAGGTTCTATACATATAAATATATTGTATAACAGCTTTTAGAATTGTGTTTTTTTTTAATTCAGACAGCAGATGCCCAGACTTTGCATCCCTACCTGCTTACAAGCAGCTCCAGGTAGTAGGTTGGATGCCATTGTTTATGTGTCTCTAAATGTTTGGTATTTGGTGTGTACCTTTATACACTGACCTGGATCTCTCTTCTGTAACATTTGCCCCACAGTAATTACCTTAATTAGTCTAGTTAGAATAATGAAATAAAATGCCTACTACATTGCACTAGGGCAATTTGAAATCAAGCTAATGTATAACCAGGTACAGTAATAATTAGTAAATTTAATAATTGTTAATGCTGTGTTGCTATTATGGTACTTGTGGCATTTTTTTTTAAATAAACCTTGGTAATCATAAAGAAAATGGAACCCCATCCATAGTGTCTGATATTGTCCAAATACTAGTGTATTAAATTGATATGGGTCTGTTATTCCTGGGCACAAAATAACAACACAATCTCAGAATATGCTTCAGTCATCTTCTGCTACAACCCATTTTACTCATTTCCAAAGTTTGGTTTTTAATATGTACAAGTGCATTACTATTATCCGACTCTTAAAACTATCAGGCCTATGCTTCTTTGTGTCCAATATAACTAGATCCGTTTCATCTTTCTTTGGGAGTTTTATTCAAAATGACATTCTGTGTTTTGAAACCATTGTTTTGCTATTTCCTAACTAATGTGTTACCATAGTGACAATGAAGACAATGGCAAATAATGTTCTTTTTATAATCTTCTCCTGTGTTTTTTTCGACTAAGCAAAATTGTTATACAGTTTAACAGTACTCAGTACACTTTCACCAGGTTACCATGGAAACTAGAATCTTAGATCAACATGAAAGGCACAGAGTGAATCTGTTTGGCTATGCGGCAATAAAGATCTGAGATTTCTGCACATCACTAAAAGGCTAAGTATCTTCTTTTGAATATCAGTATGTATTAATTTTTCATATCTCAGATTTTGAACCTAGACTTTTTCATGACCCTTTATACTTAGTCATGGTTTTCTTATCCATATTATTACTTTCCCAAATATACAGTGGACTTAAATAATCTTCTAAAGTTATTAATAGACATGAAGAACAATGCAGGTCACAAATCTCGTAGGGATACTGAACTTCTGATAAAAATCTTTTGCATGGAATCTTTTGATCTAGTGGTCCAGACACCAAACATTAAACTGTGATAATGTCAACTATTTAAAATACAAGCAATATGTCCAAAAGTTCACAGATTGCTCACATTTTAAATGTAACATTGACCTTCACAGTTGGGTAATAAATGTGAAATGAGCACAATCATGCATGGCCTATTGTTCATCTTGCATGCCTCTACATATGGTGACAAGATCCAAATATGCTAGGATGTTTCTGAAATACCAAGAATACTCCATTGAAGAGGAGTAGCATCCCATATGCCTCACTACAGCTAGTACCTTATGTTGGGGTACCTTATGTTGGAACAGGGCAGAGTACCAAAGGAGGTAATGGCATCATTTTATAGGGTAGGTTAATGGCTCTTAGTATAGATTCAAGAATCTCCTCTACTTTCAACCCATCCCCCTTTTGACAGGAAAGTGTCTGAGGAGGAGATAAATGGTGGAATGGAAAAAAAAGTTGGAAATGGAAAAACTATTTGCAATATAAAAAGGTATGCCTTTGTGTGAACAAATTTTCCTTTGCACGAATTTAATATTGTTTTTGTGAAATTGGAAACTCTCTAGTGACCGCATCCGACAATGGAAGAAAGTTTGCAAAATTTATAGTTTGCGCCAATGTGTTTTTGGGGAAAACCTCATGTTTCAAAAAACTTGAATTTCTCCAAGATTTATTATACCCCGATGCTGCAAAAAGTCAGAATCCAAAAATCCACCATCTCAAACCTGCTGGGGTCATGTAGAAGTCAATGGCAGATGTGCCTTTTAAAATTTGAAGATATTGTGATCTGCTCTGGATTTAGTCCAATAATCAAAATTCAGGGTTTTCAGGAGATAAAAAAAATCTAGTCATTTGGCCGTTATATCCAAAAAATCTCATGATTCAGGTTTTCGCAAGTTTTTATCAAGTTTTTTTCCCTGACCAGAATTTTTCGAGTTATTTTATTGTTAAATAAGATAAAATCATGGTTGGGAGCTTGGTTTAATAAAAAGATTAGATACATTTGAGTTTTAGTAAAGTACCCCTTAAAATAAGCTATAACTGGCAAATATTTTACGTTCCATTCATCACCTTTACATATTCATATCACACAGAGGCCCTCCCAATCTTGCTATCCCGACAGTTGAAATCCCAATTTAAACTAATTTTTAATTTTTAGAGCGCCAACATATTGCGCACCTCTGTATATATGCAAATTCAACAATATTTAATATCCAGTTTGATCAAAAAAAAAAAAAGAGTGGTGTATAATAGAACAGTCATTGATAGAGTATCCTTTGTTTCATAATTTGTGGATTGAGAAAGAACACTACCCTAAAGATTTAATGCAACACCCCTCCTGGCAGGAGCCACGCTCAGGGTGTGGCACAAAAACAAAAGGGAATATAATCTAACTAACAACCCCTGTATATTAAAGACCTTGATGTGCAATCCAGAATTCAAACCTAGTATGGAAAAAGGGTCATTTTATAGATGGGGTAATTGGGGAAACAGAGAAACTAAATTGAAAGACCTCATAAGAAACAATAAATTGATACCACTTGCATAAATGCAGAAAAGATGGGGCTACCACCCAGAGACTCCTGGAGCTATAACCAACTCCACTCATATATTAAACCCATACGTTCTTACGATTGGAATAGATCAGAAACGCCCTTGGAAAAGTTAAAGTGGACCTGCCACCCAGACACAAAAATCTGTATAATAAAAGTCCTTTTCAAATTAAACATGAAATCCAATTTCTATTTTTTATTAAAGCGTTCATAGCTGCTGTAAGCTCATTTAAAAATCTCAGATGTCAATCAAATATTGTCTGCCCCTCCTCTATGCCATGGGCATAGAGGCGGGGCAGACAATTACTTTCATTTTCCATTCAGCACTTCCTAGATGTCACTGCTCTCCACACATTTCCCCAGCTCTCTTAACCATTTAATTGTGTAGCCAGGGCATGGGAATGGACATCGGGTCCCCCATTCTGGTGCGCAAATAAGATTCTGAGATGATGCAAGGTTTTCCTTAAAAACAGTGTCCACAAAATGGCTGCTGCCTGCTTGCTATAATTTTGAAATCCCAGACTGAAGGAAACAAGATTCAAATCATTTAAACAGTGTAATTAAAGTTCATTTTGCTTGACTAATGTGATAAAATAGGATTTTGAATAATTTTTTTGGGTGACAGGTCCCCTTTAACACTACTTCAGTAGAGATTAACAAACCTTTATCCAAATTATACAAGCTTTTATAAGAAACATACCCCCAACATACAAAATCTATATGTCAAGAGTGGGAAAAAGAAAATATAACAGAAAATATGCGGAATAAAATTCTCAAGTCAATAAATAAGACTAGTGATGGGCAAATTTATTCGCCAGGTGCGAATTTGCGCGATTCGTCACCAGCGAATAAATTCGCGAAACGCCCGCGAAAATTCGCGGCAAAAATTCATCGGCGTCAAAAAACAAGAGAAGCAGTATATAAACTTATAACAAGGTGACATTATACACCTGTGAGACTACAAAAATGGTACGCCACTAGTTCGGGGAAATGCTGGAGGTGTGATAGTCCTAGAGGGAACCACACCCACATCTGGTTAACATGTCCATATCTACGACAATACTGATGTGAAATAATAGAAATCATAAATAAAGTAACGCAGAATAATATAAAGGTGGATAATCATATAACAATTATGCTAAATGTCATCCTAGACTACCGATTCCAAGGTTACCCAGCCAATAAAGTCACAGTTTTAACAGACAGGTAAAGCAGTACAGCTAAGGTAGCGGGTGGTTATATATGCATGACAATATCCTGAAATGTATTCAACGGACTGCAATGTCTATGTTTTCTTTCTGTATTATGATTTATTGTATTTCTCTGTCCATGTCTAATGTATATAAAGTTAATAATAAATAAAAATCTTTAAAAAAAAAAAAATGTCATCCTAGACACACAAGAAACAATATCTGATTTCCTTACTTTACATTTGTTGCAAGCAGCAAAAGCATTAATCCCTAGACAATGCAAATCAGTAGACAAAAATTGAAGAAATTAGGCAAATGGAGGAACTCACATGTCTAAGACATTGCCAGAACGCCAAGTACTGGAAAACTGGGGCCTTTGGATAAATTATGTAAAAAATGTAACCAAGTGGTGGAAAGACATTACAATGATAATAAAATACTTATAGAACGGTAGGACATTTAAAGTTAATCTCCAGAAAGTGAATGAATAAGGCTTATAGTCTACCTTGTCCTGTTTATTGTGAGATATGACGTGCTGCCAAACTTGCTAGCTTATTTGATGCACTAATGTGGTGTATGGAAATTTCCCTATCCTATCCCCCACGCCTTTTTACTTTCTGTATCCCTCCCTGGTTAATAAAACAAAAAAATAAAGAATTGTAAAAAAAAAAAAAACAGTTTGATCACATTCAGTGCACAAACCAATGAGTGGGAACAACTACAACAGAAACCCCAGCCACTTGATATCACTTCTCTATAGGCTACTATTGCAGAAAATATACCTTCATTTACATTACACCCTCATTTACATTACTTAACCCACTCCTGGGAGGAGGAACGCCACCTGCAAATAGGAGAAGAGGAAACTATAATATGATTATGACTACACCATACTTACCTGTTTACTCATTTTCTTGTTTTGTTTTTTTTGTTCTTTTGACCTGTGCAGCACAGTATATTCATATACCCTGGAAAAATGTTTTTAAATGTTTTTATACTTTTGGGTGGTTATAAGGGGGGAATTTACTAAAACTTGAATTGTTCCCATTTTTTTATTACAACAAAGTCAACCTAACTCCCATCCACAAATTTACCTAATTTATCAAAAATAAGATCGAAAAGCAGGTGAGAGAATTGTGTGATAATTGGAATTGTTCGACTTTTTCTAATTTGACGCTCTCAACTTTTTCGAATTTGATGCTAAAATTGTACAACTTTTTCGGATTATCATACAAAAACCAGTGCCGAACATATTGTTAAGAAATATCTTCAAATTGTAAAAGGGACATCTGCCATTGACTCGACTTTGACAGGTTTTAGCTGGGGAGTATTTTGGATTTGGATTTTTACCAGCTTTGGGGTATAATAAAACTTTAAAAAGTCAAAGGTTTTTTCCTCTAAAAATCCAAGATTTTCCACTTTAAAAACTCGACCAAAAAATTTAGGTTTAATAAATACGCCCCTTAATATAGACAACAGGACTAAGGTGATTCTCCATCCTGAGCATAAAAGATTTCAGCACTAGCTTTATTGTCCTTAGGGAGATGCCAGCAACAGACTTTATGCCGTAAACTTGAGGAAACTAGTCTCCTTGATGTTGCTATAACAAAAAATAATTAAAGCAATTCTTTTACATTTGGATTATCATATACGTAGGAGCAAATTAATCTGATGAAGGCAGAATTCCCTGAACACTATAAACATTCTATGGGTCGCTAATAAGTACTTCAACCTGCTCCCTTAAGAACAGCATTTCAAGTAAAACATGTAGTAAAGGATAGTTTCTTTACACAAAGAACACTGACATGAAAAGGTTTAATTTTTTCCTCTGAATAAATGAATTTTCTGCCTAGAGATTAAAAGGCTGTATCTGAATGTGCTAGTTTTTCAGACATCAGCCTCACAATAGCACATTTCCCCTGCAATTAGTAGTGTTGCTGAAGATGCATCTTGCACAAAGAGTCTAAAAACAAATGTGTTATAATGCAGCCACAATGGTGTTTCATCTGTATCTTTTACAGTTGCAGCAGAACTGAACTTAAAGAGGACATTTGATTATATTTGCATTTTTGCCATGTTTTTTCCAAGTTCATAATGATCTTACAGTTTTAATAGTTTTTCATGTGTGCAAAGGTTTGAATCTTTTGAAGGGTTATGGACCAGTGTCAGAACTCCTCCCTTGTTACCCTGTTGTTTTATTTACCGACAACACAGAGTAGTAATTACAGTAGCCCACAACTGAGGCATGATTTAACAATGCAGACACAAATTTGTGCAATTTGCATTTGCACTTCTATTAATGAGGGTGCAAATTCCATCTTTTCTGTGCAGTAATACTCATAATGTCAGGCACAGTGTGTGGAATTAACTACCGTTAGTGTTGATGCAGCATGCAAAGGACCTTGCACATTACAGACAGAGCATTATGCACCATATGCAACAACACAAATGCAGCCAGCAATGTAGTGCCTTCTTTGGGCACAAGTTTGCTGCGTCTTTTGAAGCTGGCTGGGAACCCTTGTGCTACTGCCACCATCAATGTGCTAGTAGGTCTAGGGTTCCCTTGCATCAATATGCACACTTGCAAATGTAGGGACCCGTAGTGTTAATCCTATGGTCTAAGACCTCATGGTCTGGGAATTCCCCTGTTTGGCTTGATAATGGGGTCTCCTAGAGTTTCCAGGGGCAGAGCTCTTGTGATTGGTGCAGCATGGATGATACCAAAAGCAGCCACAAGGTGTCGCTGTGCCCTGTAAAAGGAGATTGCCATGTGCTCAGTCAGCAATTACTGCTGGAGGATTTTCTGCTGATTGTACTTCACTAAGGAGTAGTGAGTTCAGCTGACACTTTCTAGAGGCAGGAAGGCCTCTACGGCTGGGGTGGCGACCCCATGCCTGGGAGCACGATCGAGAGGGTCGAGAGCTCCATATTTCTCAACTGATTGTGAAATGCTCTCGCTATATACAGTGCTGGGAGCTACAGATCAGCTATGGATTCAGCAACAGTGTGCTCGCGCTATAGACAGTGCTGGGAGCTATGTCTGAAGGATAACACAAGCTGCATATGTTTATGGAATGGATTCATCGCTGTGGATGCCTGCTACAGCTCTAGGTGAGCCTGCCCATCTGAGTGAATCCCCAGGGTGAGTGATGCCAGGGGAGGGTGGAAAAAGAGAGGATCCAGCAATATTCCATTAGTGACCCAGGCTTTGTTTATGCCTGCCACGAGGGAGCCAATACTAAATCCGGAGGGAGAGGTATTTGGGCTGTTAGTGCTACTTGGGACCTATTGTGCTCATTTGGGATAAGGGAATGAGACTTTGATCTGCCAATGAGTAGTGCGGGACTTTGCCTGGCATAGAGGGCCAGGAAATGGACTGGCACAGGATTCCAAGGGCAGTGGGTCATGCTAGTTAAATACATATTGTATGATGTAAATGTGTTTTACTTACCCTTTAAATTACACTCTCTTTATATAAAGTTGTTTTTATAAAAGCAAAGTGTGGGTTGCATGTTATTCCTAATGGGGCCACCCGCAGGTGTATTCCCAGATCCCATTGGGTGGAGGCACTGCCAGAGAAGAGAATTCCCAGTACCCTTTCACCTTTCACCCTTTCACTCAGGACCTGTAAGTCGCTAAATATTGTGATGTACCACCTTGGCACCAGGGGGGTGGCCAAAAATGGGTTACATATATAATTTGCATATAATAACAAACAAATGGGTGCTTAGTGCAATTATGACAAAGCTCAAATAGTGGGCAATTATCTGTAATGAATGGCACAGACTCCTACAACATCTGCACTTCCACTTTCTTGGCTGCATCTAGGGAAAACTTATTATCCTGAACTGGAAAAAACATTTCTGCCTACCTTAGTTGAATGGGAACTTTAATGCAAGACATGAAGGCTAAAAAAAAATTATTATACTTAAAGGGATTCTGTCACGATTTTTATGGTTTCTTTTTCATTTTTTAATTACACTGTTTACATTGCAAATAATTCACTCTACCATTTAAAACTTTATTCTTGAACCAACAAATTAATTTTTTAGCTGTAATATTGGTGTCAAGGCTGGAACTGCTTTGAGACAGCTATTGCTTCTCTCCTTCTCATTGTATTTCAATATGACCTGAGTCACCTAGGGGTAAACTTGAGAATAGCACCCAAGCAGGAAATAGGATTTTTAGCAAATGCAATGCAAATGTATCCTTCAGCAGAAGTGTCAGGTAGCTGCTATCTGGTTAGCTGTCCATTGTTCTGTTTATAAACTGCTGGGGGGAGGGAGGGGGAATATTACTCCAACTTGCAGTGTAGCATTAAAGAGTCACTGAAGTTTATCAGAGTTATCAGTCACATGGTTGTAGGCACCTGGGAAAGCCCCATGCCACATTTCAAAATTAAACATTAAAAAAATCTGTTTGCATTTCAGTACAGAATTCTGCTGGAGCAGCACTTTAACTAATGCATTTTGGGAAAAAAACTCGTTTTCCCACAACATTATCCCTTTAAACAGAGTCAGTACTAAGAAAGTCCATGAAACCTGGGACTGAGATTGTATCCTGTAGATAGTACATATCTCTTACTCTTACTTTTAACCTGTATCTCTTACTTTTAATCTGTAATACCCAATTTTGTCATGAACTTTGCTATGAAACAGACCTAAATATTTATATGTTCATACCCTTGATTGTGTGCTTTTCTGCTATGTTATACTGTTAAACTGATACACTGTCTAAGACTGTCCCATGTTCATACCTGTACTTGGCTTTGTTCTTTCATCAATAAATAACCACATTAAAAAAAACCTACTGAATTGAAGACTCGAAAAGACAAACAGATATAGTCAAGGTCTTAGCAGGAAGCAATCGTAATTGAGCATAATGGTTGCAATTAGAATTGAAACATGCAGGAATTATCAAGGTCTGAGCTTAGGCACTGCTCAGGGCAGAAAAAAAGATAGGATTTGTAAAGCAATTACAGTATAAAGAGAAATGTGTTTATGTTTACACTTAAATCCTACTTTCCTTTAATTTGAACAACTCAAGGGGCATTGGAGAATAAACACCTTGTCTAATAAAGAAGCATTTTAATAACCTTGAAGCTGCTAATACAGTATACTATGGTTGTGTTTAAAGGAACAGTAACATAGAACATAAAACAAAAGTTTTTTAAAGTAAATAAAATATAATGCAGTGTTGCCCTGCACTGGTAAAACTGCTGTGTTTGCTTCAGAAACACTACTATAGTTCATATAAATAAGCTTGTTTTTATGAACTATAGTAGTGTTTCTGAAGCAAACAAATCAGTTTTACCAGTGCAGGGCATCAGTATGTGGTATTTTGATTACTTTCATACACAAATTGCAGCTTTAAAGTTTGCTGTATCTAGGGCATTATGGCTGACATAGTCTTTGGATGGGTTTCTAGTCCATAGATTTCCATTTAGGTGATGTGGAAAATAATTAGCCAGTTAAGGGAGGTGTCAGCAAATAATCTAATACATTTGGGCATGCTAATCCTGCTTGTTATAATTTTCATTCTTGGTCCCTTGTTTTGACAAATAGTTTTTTCTTAATATTTTCTTATAGTTTAAGTTTACTTAAAAGGTTGAGAAGGATTTGCAGTTAGGTGTATTCCTAGGTATTTAATATAGTGAGCTTACCATTCCAATGTGTATTTTGTTTTTTAGCATGTAAGCTTTGTGACTATATTGTCTGGACCAGAGTCATAGGTTCCGCTTTAATAGGGAGCATTCCCAGATTTGTTTAAAACAGCAGTTGGCAGTTCAAATTTCACTTAAAGGCTTAGCCTTTGGTCAGACCCCATCCCAATTTTTCTGATGAAACAAGATATTGGAAACTATTAGTTTATCAGTTATGTACCACAGTTCCAAGAATATGTAGGACATACATGTTTACTCCAAATAGTTTTCAGTTTTATCTGGGAAGTCTGCCCAGTTCTCTAACCTTCTTGGCCTTCAGGCTGGTCTCTGCATTTTCTGCCGTCTCCAATCCAGTCTGTGCTATTAGCCTTAGCTGTACAAAGTAATAGTGTGTGTTATATCCAAAGCCAAAGAAAGTTTATGTTCTGTTAAGAGCCAATCTAATGTAGTAGCTGTGTTCCTTTTCTGCAAAGGTATAGTGGAGGAGTGGCTATGTGTAATTGTCTAGTGGTTACCTAATTTTTTGTGTGAGAAATCAGAGGTTAATTTATTAAAATTAGCTTCTTCTAACAAACCTCTGCACAGCTGCATTATTGTTCGGATGCCAAACAGAGTGTCAGGAAGACAGACATATGTCACATGGCACACTTCTTCCACTATCCATGGAATTCTAAATCATCTAATCAGGGACTGTATTATCTAAATTGGCCATTAACTATTCAATAAGGAATGCCTCCATTTTTCAATATATAACGATTCTGTAATTGTTATTGCAGAATTTTAATCATTTTAAAGGGAGCTATTCCTCATGGAGTTAAAGTCATCCCTGCTCTTGCTGTATTGTTATTCCTACACAAGCCTGTAAGTAGATAACATGTAAGATTTACCCCTACCCAACATGTGAAGGTAGTCCTTCTTTTGAACAACCATCATTTAAGTGAAGAACAAGGAATTCCACTGATGCATTGAGGTATTCATTAAAGCAGCCTGAATGCATGCATGGGCACTCACCATAGGTTGTTAGTAGCATGTAGGGACACAAATACCTAAATTAATCCTAAGAGCCTAATAGTCTAAATGACTGCAGTGCATGCTCAGTTTTGATATAGCATATTGTTTGTTTCGTTAAAGCAGTGCCAGTAAGGGAGACTAAATGTCTTTCTGCCTCTGAATATAACAATATAGAAAAGTCCTTTGTATCATTGTTCCCCTGTAGCTTTCTGTGATTTGCGCCGTTCTGCCACTTTCAGCCTGCTGCCTCTCTTTCAAGCATTTATGTATTTTGCTTGTCAGTATGTCTTCCTGCATGCCTATGCTGGCTGCCAGCCCAAAAGTGACAAAACACTAGAGAAAACATTCAGCAAAACAAACAAACAGAGAACAACTATTACCTATTTTTCAAGCCAACCTTTGGTTGAGCTGCATGCTACTCTGCTGCCATTTAAATACTGCTCAGGAACTTTGCATCCCTCTGAAGATTAGGGATAATGAGGCAGAAACAGACAGCCAAGAAAGGCCAAGCTCTGGCCAAACCTCATTCAGACAGTAACCTTAAGAGTGGGACAGGACTTCATGGTGCACGGGGAGCCGACACGTCGCAATGCGATAAAACGCAAGAGACGTGTCGGATGTTTTAAAGAGAAAGGAAGTGAAGGAGAGATTGCAGGTAAGAACTACATTGATCTTTAAAACATCGCGTTGCGACGTGTCAGCTCCTCGAGCACCTACTCTAAGGCAGCACTGGAGATTTATTAACACTAGACAAATTATTAACACTAGACAAATTTGCACCTGGGCAGTAACCCATGGCAACAAATCAAATTTTCGCTGTTCAACCAGCATCAGCTTCAAAACCTAATCACTTACTACCCAGGTGAAAATCTGCCTGGTGTTGATAAATGAGCCCCAGAGGAAGAAGATCATAGCCTAAGCAATAACTGGTCAAGATTATTTTTTTAAATTTTTTCATCCCCTAAGTTTACATTGTAAAAGTTCTGTGTAAAAACTTTTTTTGGAAGAATTGATTAAAATAAATAAAACCCAAGACTTCTGTTTCAACATAATAATTTTTAAATAACCATACAACGCCTACAAGAAATTGTCAGTTGTTAAGATAGCTCAAAGGTTGACCTGTATATACAGAGTAACATAGTAAATTAGGTTGAGAAAAACACAACCTTTTTAGTCTATTTAAAACATTTCTAACTGCTCCTGTATAAACTATAACAAACAAGGGACGGTTGTGCTCACCACAAATGTTTAAAACCATTAGGCGGGGGTGCAATGAGGGTGTGACCACAAAATACATATAGTCAAATACAAGAGTCCTCAGCACTCAACCCATTATCAATATATTTAAGACAGCGACATTTTGTGCATACTGCTACTGAAAAATGCCTTACCCTTTAAACAAAACAGGGATTGTTTGTCCATATATTGCAATATATTTAAGCTGGCCAACTACGTCAAAGTCTTCCCATATCTGGCCATATATATATATATATATATATATATATATATATATATGTATATATATATATATATATATATATAGATAGATAGCCAGTCATTGAGAAGTCACAAGGCATTTGGCCAGTGGATGCAGATTGAAAGAAATGGTATAACAAATCTAGATAAGGGAGTGATCAAAGAGACTTGATTAATATAAACACCCCTTAGTGGCTCCTGGTCAAATAAAACAAACATGTTTTTCTTTTTAAGAGACAAATATATTTCAAACAGGTTTGAAACTTGATATGGTACAGTAAACAAAAAAAAAGTTATTTCATTTAAGTTCACTGTAAATTGTAAATTCAATTTGAACCTTTTAAAAGCAGTTATTGATTAACATAGATAGTAAAAATTAAAAAATATGTGTTTTGTTTCAAACTGCTGTGCTTTTATTACCGTTGCATATGTAATACAAATTCTGAATGTGATGGAAAACATTTTCCTAAGGATTCAAAAGCAGTACAAAGCTATAGGGCAAGTATTTCTCATCATATTTTTGGCAGCTATTTTTTCATAGTAAATGAAAGTTTAATGAAAAGCTCCAAAAGCTTAAAGTTCTGGCAGGGACAGATAAATTGAATAAAAAAAATCTTATCATCTTAGGTGACAAGGACATGTTGAAAGTACAACTTTCAGAAGTACTTGAGGGGTAAAACAAGAAAATTGTAGATAGCAGAGGATAATCCTGTGATGGTCTCAGTCTGTGGAGAGAATATCAACTTTTTAACATTATGATCCTTTTCTAATTAGATTTTATAATGACAGGTTGAACGTTTGAGGGATCCATAACAGACACTTTTTTAGCTTTATGGCAGTTTATTCAGACACAGAGGTGACCATTTCAGCATTAAAAACAAAAACACAGGTAGATAACTCTTATACATAAACTGGACCACCGGTAATCTTTAAATAGAGAAAACATTTTCTGTTTAGCTTTATATCTCCCTACATAGGTTAAGTTACAGAACATGCATACTCCCATATTTCTTTAGTCACGCTATCACAAGGTAAATCTATGAACATATCATTTTTAAAGAGTTAACTAGAAACTGAATGCCACTTTACTTCGCTTTCGCTTTCGCTTCTCCAAAAATTCGCCGCCAGCGAAATGTCACCAATGCCCATTAAAGTGTATGGGTGTCAAAAAAGATTTTCCGGCACAACGCCATGCAAGTCTATGGGCGTCATTTCTGCGGCGAAACAAGGCGAAAAACTTCGCCCATCCCTATTGTATTCATATGGTTACACAATACCCAGGGAGCAACACTTACATGCAGGAAGCGTAATTCCATATGCAGGGAACACTTTACAGTAAGGTAGACGCTCAATAAATCCAGACAAAAGCATTTGATTCTAGTTCCAGCACACATTTTGCTAGTACCACCTTAGCTCATTTAAAGAGAACAGATATACATACAGGTATGAGTTATTTGGAAACCCATTATCCAGAAAGCAAAATTACAGGAAGATCATTTCCCATAGACTCAATTTTAATCAAATTATTCAAGTTTTAAAAAATGATTTCCTTTTTCTCTGTAATAATAGTGCAGTACCTTGTATTTGATCCAAACTAAGATTTAATTTATCTCTATTGGAGGCAAAACAATCCTATTGGGTTTATTTAGGGGCAAAGGTGAATTTTTGAATGAAAAAAATTTGAATTTTGAGCTATTTTTTGTGTACTTCGACTAGGGAATAGTCCGAATTCGATTCGAATTTGAAACAGATAAAAAAATTTGAATATCTATATCTAATTTATCATGTACGGTCTCTTTAAAAATTCGACTTCAACCATTCGTCATCAAAAACCTGTCGAATTGCCTATGGGGACCTCCTAGACCTAGAACCTATTTGGAGTATATTTTTTTGGGGAAAAACTTTGAATCGAAGTCGATGGAATGCGATATTCCTTTGATTCGTACGATTCTAATTCAGCAGAATATGCAGAATATGGGCCTATTCGATTGAAAACTGACCTATTCAGCCAAAAAAACCTTTGACTTAATTTCGGTTGGTCTTTTTGAATTCGAATTTCAAAGTTTTTTCAATTCGAAATTCGACCCTTGACTTAAAGTGTTTAAGTGATTTTTTTTAGCAGACAAAGTATGGTGATCCAAATTACATAAAGACTCCTTATCTGGAAACCCCCAGGGCTTGAGAATTCTGATTAACAGGTCACATACTTATATTAAATCACTCTAAAGCAATATTATAGTCCTAAGAATAGTCCTAAGTATATAGTCCTAAGAATATCTATCAAAGAAAATGAGAGTTGATTCTAAGTGCCATCCTATAAAGCTTTTAAGATGGGTTTTTAGGAGTATCTAAGAGAGCAAATAGTCTTTCTCCAGAAAATGTTACTGTTCAGTTAGAGCCCCCACAGCTCTGTGCCCTGGCTTGGTGGCCACCAAATACTGGGGTTTCAAATTCCCATGCACAGCTAGGGTAGACTGTCTCTAGGGGACGAACTTTGTACAGCTAGCAACAGACAACAACTGACCCACATATGCAGGGATCTTTTTATATTGACCGAAAAGAGCCAGAATAATTGTCTTGGGAAGTTTTCAACACTGACTGGTATAAAACAGGAAGGAACAATAGTTTGGCACCTATCTTACCTTAACCCAATTTAACTAAAAGACTGAAGTAGATAATGTCAACATTAAACGAAAATTAACATAACAGCTAATAAAACAATATGCAACATCTAAATGAAGCATTAACTACACACTATAAATTGAGAAAAGCTAATTAAAAATCAAATACCCTAGTCTATTCCTTATTACGCTGTCTACACCCTAAATGGTTTCAGATCACAGTGATACCGTGATGCCTCCATGCCATTCTATTGCATAGTATAAGCACACAAGGCTTCGATAAAAGAGCTTTCAAACAAGATAAGGTGGATTTTGACAAGGAAAGAAACAGATGGCTTTCACGGCCAAGCAGACTTAGAAACATCTCTAAGCGAAGCTAATGTATAACATCTATTAATGCTTGCTTTTCACAAATGCCAAGGTAAAATAACAAAAAAGGTGGTGTACTATGAAGTCGTGTAAAGGCTTTTGAATGTTACATTGAAAGTGCTTAATAAGATTCTACTTCCTAATCCATTGCATAGTTTCATGAATGCATGCTGACATTATAGAGACATTGGAACAATTATTCCCCCAAACTGTTCAGGGGATTACTGGCATAGAATTATGGAACCGGGTTACATGGTAGTAGTCTATGGTATGAAGAGTCCGCACCTTCTGCTGAACATGTCCTAGTGATGCCTTATAATGCCATCTTGACTTTTTGTAATGGGATTATTAATGGCTGCTTAGACAAGGCTAAAATTACAGTCTGGGTCGTTAGCATTTTCAAAGAATGTTCGGAGAAGTAAATCCTTAGGAAATCAAACCTAGGAAAATAAAAAACAGAAACAGACCAACCTTGTAATGCAGATCCCATGCTACATTCGATTTGGACTGCAAATGTCGGCAGGTCCCTATCTGCCTTTTTTGAATACAAATTATAATCCCTGTTTAAATAAACAGCATATCAATTCTGCCCACTGTGAAGAAGGTGCTTCACGTCTAATAAATCATTTTTACCCCGATACTTTACTTTGCATAGATAAAAAAAATCAGCATATTACTAATTGCTATTTTTTTAACAACCTTCAAATTTCAGTATCTGACCTCTCTGCTTTGTAATAAGATTGGACGCAGATCTGATTCAGTCAACGGTGTATCATTTAATTCCTGCCCTTATTCGTCTCAGTGGATATTAGTGCACTGTGTTTAGCATTCCTCTCTGGTCTCTAGTTTGTCAAGCCTCTCCTCAATATTTCAGCATCTGAAGGTACATATATAATTCCTGGCTTGTTTATAAATTGTATTTGATCTTTTTTCAAGGTCTTTATAAAAAGCATTGAGTACGAAACAATGATGTTGAACAAAAAGGCATTTTATATGTACAGCTGTGTGGCCTTTTCAAACACCTAATTAAATCCTTAAATCTCTTGTATTAATACCTATGGTACAGGAGTTTTTTTAATATATTTTTCTAGGGTAATTGTTAAAATGTTTTATTGATTTTAGCAGAAAGGTTCATATAAAAAAATTCCCTCTGAGGGACTCGTGCTGACTTGTCTAAGAGTAGAATAGTTCTATAAAAGTGCCATATTGAGAAAGAACAATTGCAAAAGAAAGGCTTTATTTGGAAAGTAATCTGAACATAACTGAAAGTCCCAATTTCCCAAACTCCTCACAATGAATGTAATTGCTTACTTGTGTTGAAGGAAATGCAGCAGCAGTTGTATGCCAGTTTCATCCCACATAGAGCACAGAATGTAAAATAAGACACCCACTTTAAATAAGACGTTAGAAAGAATATTTAGGGAGTTAATTATCAAAGGTCGAGTTGTTTTTTCCATGACAATTTTAAGGTTTAGGGAGTATTTTTCAGTCAAAACAAGTCAAGGTCATGTAGAATTAAATGGCAGAGGTCCCTTGAACCATTTGAAGATGTCAATAGCCCACCATTTTTTCGGATGGTCTCGCTCGAAAAACTCGATTAATTCAAATTCACTGAGTTTTTTCCATTCAAGTTTTTTCTTAAATTAGAAACCATTCAAGTTAATAAATAACCCCGTAGTGTACTGTTAGGGGCAGATTTATCAAGGTCGAAGGGAAAATTTGAATTAAAAAAATTAGAATTTCGAGCTATTTTTTGAGTAGGGAATAGTCCAAATTCGATTTGAATTTGAAAAAAATTTGAAAATTCAAATATCTAAATTTATCATGCATGGTCTTTTTAAAAATTCAACTTTGACCATTCGCCTTCTAAAACCTGCCGAATTGCTGTTTTAGCCTATGGGGCCCTCCTAGAACCTATTTGGAGTCAATTGGAGTCAAAACGTATTTTTCTTTTTTGAAACTTTGAATCTGATTCAATCCATATGATTCGAACGAAAATGGCCTATTCACGTGAAAAAAATTTGATTTTTTTAATAAATTTCGGTTGGTCTTTTTTTATTCGAATTTCAAAGTTTTTTTTATTCGAAATTCAACCCTTGATAAATCTGACCCTTAGGGGCCCATTCATTAAGTTCGAGTGAAGGAATAGAAGAAAAAATGCTTCGAATTTTGAAGTTTTTCGAAGATCCTAATACCTTGACACATTGTTTCAGGGATATTTGATACTGGACTCTTAACAGTGATCGCCACGACATAGTCCCGCCCCTGACATGACTAGTCCGCCCCTGGTGTCAGCAGTGACGCCTCTGACATCACCACACCACCTTCCTGTCTGGAGCCCTGAGAAAGGTAAGCTAGCAAGTACGTTATCTATCTGATCCCCCATGTTCCTCTATGAGGGGGCTGCCACATTTGTCCAGCAGTAGTCCATTAGCATTAGAAACTCTGACAGGTTGAGAAGGGCCAGTCAGGTTGACAAAACAGTCAAACTCCCATCCATGATTTTATCTTATTTATCAAATAATAAAAAATCTAGTTTTAGTAAATAACTCCCTTAATGTACATTAAAATTTTTGAGTAGTTTTTAATGTAAATAGCACTTTAAGAGGTATTAACAATACAGTTATTTTCTAATCCTATGTTGATTTAAATATTGCATTATATTTACCATATTAAACAGAACAAACAGAAAATAACCTGCCTTTTCTAACATGATTAACTATGGAAGCAACAAAATAAATAAAATACCAATAAAATGACTGCTTCAAATAACCTGACACAAAGAATAGAAAGGGGCTTCTCTCATAATAAACAAATCTGCAAGATAACTCAAAGGGTGCAAAAGCGATTAACCTTTAAGGGTATCAGATGCCATCTCTGGAGACCTCTTTTAAAGAGGTTAGTTATCATCATGAACTATATCCAACTGGACTTGACTAAAAACCTAAAAGATATTCAGAACAGTTAAAATATGTTTTCAAAAAATAAACCTGGAATGAGCATTTGCTTTCAATTTTGTGGAGTAGCAATGGTATATTTCTTTTATCTGTCAATTTCGACCCAATTCAACTGATAGTTTTATTAAACAAATCTTTCTTTCAATCAATCATAGGTCTCATTTGATGAAAAGTATGCCTTACAGTTATATCCTGCCATTGCTGAACTTGCTTTTTCTTTTTGAGGGCATAACATTTGCAAGAAATACAGCTTTCATTTTTAAGTTTTCACTTTAGACAACTGTTTTTACAAGTTAAAAATGTACTATTTTTATTTCAATTAGTCAAGTGACCCATATAGCAGTACTTAGATATAGATTTTTCCTATATTGATGTATGTAAAGTTGTTTGAGAAAAAGTCAAGTAAAAATGAATGTGAAGCTGAAAGACATTTCAAATCCTGTGAGAATTAGTATATATAAAGTGTTTGCAGCATATAATATAGCTATGTATAACCTATCTATATCCTTTCCTACAGAAGGAATTGAAACATGATGTATTCTCTTCACTGCAGTGTCTCTCTCTTATTGGAAGCTGTGACAAATGAGGCACATATATGTCCTGTCAGCTAACATTGACCTATTAAGTTACACATCAAGATATTGGCATTTAACTGAAACAGAGTTGTAGTGGCGTGTCCTCCACAAGAATGGAAAAAATGTTTAACCAAAGGTAGAGAAAGTCATAAAAAAAACATTGCACAGACAAATATAGTGTAACCCATTTTGTATAAAAAATATACCAAACATTTGAAAACCTTCAAAAGACCTGAATTTTACACATGCATTTACCACAACCAATGTGGTGTATGCATATTAGGGGATAGCAACCAACAGAGAGGGAGAATGTTATGTTTCTCTTTCATTTTTTTTATTTTGATACCAACCACCAATATGGTTTTTTTTTTTTAAACACGGATCCCTTTTTTTATACAGTATTCTACCAATACACTATTGTATCACCTTATGAATTGTTTTTATTGTCGGGCAGAAATGACACTGTCATCATACAGTACCAAACAAAGGAAACACATCAGAGCTTCAACTTATCAGTTAGATAGGTCTGTCACATTGATAGTACTGTGAAAGGCAATTTATAAAAGTCATTCCAACATCAATGAAACCGGGGCTGCTTTTCAGCTGACAACCTCAGAAGTGCCAGTGATCACCTCTCCCATTTCTCTGGCTGACTTCATTGCTTTTCAGCCCTGTGCTCCCCAGAGCTTTTTTTAAGAGATTAATGTATTGCCATTTATTTGCTGCATTAGTGCAAAGTTTTTGGCATAATATCCATGTTTTGTACAATGTAATGCAATATTTCCATTTTAATTGTGCACAAACAATGTTGCACTTAATGTTGTGCACTGGCATCATCAGGATTAGCAAACAGACAGGTCATAGGTAAACACAAAGGGTATCCTACACTTACTTCCTAGTCAACGTTGGTGTACATCCTTCCTAAGCACTTTGTAAACTGCATCTTATGCCTCTTGCACAATACTGAGCGCATTAGGCACATTGGTGCTTTGCACACGTGTGCATTGTAGTAAGTGCTTTATGTATAGTTCTTAAAACGCTGCAGTTCCATAGCCATTTAAGTGTTTCAGCAATAAATACTAAATGATCCCTAAAATACTTAAATATTTGTAGAAAAGCCACCTAGTTTATCAAAAAAACAGAGCTACACATTAAACAGCCTAATATATGTAATCTATTTTGATAGTTATTCCTAAAGAGTACGTATTATTTATAGTTATATGATGCATATTAAGTTTAGTTAAGCATTGCATATTATTGAGACTCTCATTTGTTCTTGAATGCAACAAATATTTGGGGGGTTATTTACTAAAATCTGAATTTATCTCATATTTAAAAAAAAAAAAAACATAACCAAACTCCCATGCCTAATTTTAGTTTATTTATTAATAAAAAATTAATTTAATCGGATTGTGGAAAAACTCAATAAAACCCCGAATCAGATTTTCAGATTTGGGCTTTTTGCAGCATCGGGGTATAATAAATCATGAAAAATTCAAGATTTTTTTTCCTCTAAAAGAAAACTCTAATATTTTAACATTCGGATTTTAATAAATAACCCCCTTGATGTATTAAATTTACTTTTGAAGACAACCTCCTGAATGAAACAACTATACATACAGTAGGTGGTCAATGGCACATTAACTTAGCTGGGCATTACATTTCTTTGTAGTTAAATTGTAAAAATGCAACAAGATAATTGTATTCTCTTTATTCACTACTATGTGTTCCATAATACCCAGTGGAAATCAATGGAAGTACTACTTTCTTTGCAGCCACAGTTATTTGCATTAATAAGTAACCCTCAGCTATGGCCCCAATGTCAAGCCCAGCATTGTCTAGAAATTCTCCAGCTAACATAGTAAAAATATCTCTGAATGCTCTTCAAGAATTCTTACAGAACTAAGTAGTGAACTAGCTACAAGATACCAGGGAGCCATAGCTGAAGGTCAGGAAAGGCAAATAGTTTAAGAGAATTAGCATAAGCACTATGCAGAGGAAAGAGAGATTAAAAAAGGTAATTCAAGAGAGTGAATTCCTCTGCTCAGAAATGGACATGCTAAAATAACCAAACAGTCCTTGAAGAAATTACTCCACTGTTTAATTTTGCAAAAGCAGGAGAATTAGCAGGTTTTTCCCAGTGTGAATTTGACCAAATAATCACTGTGTTTTCTTCTTTTTTTCTGTCTGCTTATGGTTTCATGCCATCTTTTCTCCCTTCTGTTTCCTTAACGGTTTGAGTTTCCTGTGGCAAAATCTTTGGTGTACGATTTCAGGATCTTCAAGCCCTGACTAAATCTGTTTCTTGTCAGAAAAATGATGTTGCCTTTTTCTGCTTTAAAAATGAGTCTCAATCAGGGGCAATCTTTGGGGGGGGAGACTTGCTGCCCCCCCCCCTCATTTCCCCCTGCAATTAACTTTTCAGTATCCGATTGGGTCAAAGAGGTGCTGCATCGCTAATACAGGAAGTGCTATTTTATTCTCAACTCACCTCATTTTTGGATACTTCTTTGACATTGGTGATTAGCAAATTTCTGCCCTCTTATTGACTTGAATGATAACAGCAATCTATTTTTTAATTAAACCTCCTGCTTCTATTATTTTTGGTTCCTCACCAAGAGGTTGAGGTTCAGGATACCATTGATCTTGTAGGTCCAAAGGCAATAGCAGTACCTCATTGATTGAAAGTTCTACATTCTATCTTTACTGTTCAACATTTCCACACCAAGTTCTCCTAAACTGTAGAACATGCCCTTAATTTAAACTCTTTCCAAACAACAAGAACACAAAGATATATTCACCCTCAGCTATTAAACCAACTGGTCTTTAAACTTAGCTCCTATAGTCTGCTTTGGGTCCTCTATAGGGGCACTTTTTTGGCAGTCTCTGCCTCAGACAGAGGAAATATCTTTTTAAAAGTGTTTTTGAAGTTAGTTTCATTTTTATTTACAAAATTGTGTGCATGACCACAAAAAAAATTAACAGTGATGTTTAGAAGTGATACCTGGGTAGCAAAGTGTTCCTTGGCTAAGGCAAATTGCCGATGGGGAAACATACACAGTGTGAATTTGCTAATGATAAAGAATAAGTAAATATTTATTTGAAGAGCTGAACTGCAGCTCTTCTAGCTAATTCCTTTTCTAGTGTGAAGCTCCACCCCTGTGCTCTCCTTCTCTCTTTGACTATGAAGACCTGAAAGAGGTGCCTACTGTGCATGCCTGATTGATTTCCATTGGAGAAGAGGCAGTGAGCATGGCCAGTAGGCACTTCTTTGAGGTCTTTGTAGTCTGAGAGAGAAGGAGAGCTCAGAGGTTGGAGTTTCATGCTAAACAAGAAAGTAGCTAAAAGAGATGCAATTCAGTTGCAAAGTAACCCTGTAACCCTATTTTTCAAAAACTGGAGAATCACAGAGTATGTTTAGTATCATTCGGATACATCATATCCAGTACAAACGTATATAATACATTTAAGTGAGATTTAAATGCTTATCGCAAATATCAACACTTTCTGTAAATGAGGTCTATGCACAATGTAAGACATGAAAAACTAAAAACCACATTTCTTAATGAATAACATATTGCTGTAGCAAAATGTGAGAAATTAACACAGATCAGTTTAGTTATCACCATCTGTTTTGTGCACAGATTTTTTTTGCAGGACAGTGTCTGCTCATTTCATCAAGATGCTTTCATTGTTGTTCTGTTCTTGTTGTTCAATTGGGTTTAACAAACAAATATGTATGAGATTATACATTCATCTTAAAGCCTTTTTTAAAATGACATTTAACATCTTCCACTGGCGTAACTAGATATTAATGGGCCCCACAGCAAATCATATTTATTGAAATAGAAAAATAATTAGGGCCTCATGGGGCCCCTATACCTCCTGGGGCCCCCTGCAGCTGCAGGGTCTGCTTCCTCTGTAGTTACACCACTGACATCTTCTTAGTTTCATGTCTGCAAAGGCAATAAAGGTGTGGTTGTGATTGGAGGCTTAGGATTCAGTTTGCAGAAGACAAAAGCCTTTCAACTATAACCTAGAGATGCTGACATTTTTTAGACTTTGTTTTTAACTTAATTTTCTATGCTAAAAAACAAAATATAACTAGATATGTGGTGGGGCACTGTACATCATAATGTTACAATATCCTATGCATGAATAGTGGGTAATCAAATAATTTCATATATTTTAACATTCTGTCAAATCTATCACCAGCCCCTATCTGTTCTACCTTATCTGTACAGAAAGAACAGAAATAGGTCCAGGTTTTCATTACATTTTATTTTATTGTTTATTTTCGTTTTTTAACTGTTTCATTCTTATTTTTTCATCTTTCTCTATCTTGTCCTGTAGCTCTAATGAGGTTTCCTTAGGCACTTGGCTTCTTTTGTTAATCTAAATTTATTTCTATAGGTCTAATTTTAGCACCCAATACTACAATGTTTCTACCTAGTGGCAAAAGAGTTTGCACATGAGAATTTCTAGATAAAGTGTGCATGTGCAAGCGTGTCTTGTTCATCCTAAATGCTCCAACACATATTTGATAAATACTGAAACATTATGTAAACTGCCCTGGCTGTAATACAAAATATTCTGATATGTTGCCCATTTACATGGGTGTAGTACGTGTTCAAAAATATTATATGTAGCCCATTACTTATTGGAGTTGCAGAACACAGAAGGACAATTTGCCTTAGATGTTCTACCAAGTAATGTGTTTCCATGTAAGAAATAATAGTCCAGCAATTGTTTTCTTTTCATATATATATTAATTGCGGATTTAGAGTGTGGCATATAAATGTATATATATTGCCTTTTGGACATATTTTGTTTGGTGCTACTACTGGTGGTGATTCAAATAAATACATAACTACAATATCAGGATGTCCATTCTACATCTTTCTGGTTCTCTGTGCACCTATATTTATTTTTACATCCTTCATATCAAGATATGCTTGATTGGCTTACCCAGACATGTGATTGAGTCTGTTTTCAGATATACTGAAAAACTGAAGTGTGTTTTTAAGGAGTGAGGGGTATATGCAAGGGCAGCATTTCTGATTTATGTTCTTTAACATATATTCTGAAAGTATAAAGTAGATCCTTACACAGTGTATTTATCATGCTACGTAACACAACTAACACCAAAAAAACGGTGTCTAAAACAGTTCAAAATAAATGGTGAATTTATCAAGGTGTGTTTTATTTGAGGCCGTCCGAACTCTGTATATGACGATGTTATTTTACACTAGTTCAGACCTCTAGTAATCAATTAAAATCAATGGGTAAAGTTCAAACAGCAAGTCAGTTCTGGTAGAAGTCTCTCTAGAAAAAATGCTGTATTTTCTACATTGTATTTTTGAGTGCTTCTTACTTTAACACAAGATTTTTACTCGGAGATACACGGTCACTAAAAATGTATACTCAGCTTGATAAATATGCCATTTTTTATGATACCTGGAGATGTGTGGTGTATTTGGTCATCATCATCATCATCATCATCATTTATTTATATAGCGCTGTCAAGATACGCAGTGCTTTACTGGTCATCTACAGAAATAATTTTTTAGCATTCAGCACATTGCCCCTTAGGGTCAGTCAATGAACAGTGGATTATTTAATCTTGGAAGTGTCACCTACAGCTTTCAGGATTTAAGCATTACGTAGGCAAACTTCTTTAGTCTCTAGGTCTGTACACTTGGTCCCTATCACACCTAGGGGTCCATTTACTAACATTTACCTTCACCAGGTAAAAGTTGTCTAGGTCATATGGTAATCAATGGGAGCTGCACTGATCCTTTTGGACTGTTTTAAATCAATTGGAACTTTTAGAGGTTTTCAGATTTTTTTTCACTAGGAACTGTCTGAAAAAAACTAACATTTTTAGAGGTTTTTAAAGTATTTGTAGAGTTCAGTGTAATTTTCCATTCATATTTTTTTATTCATATTTTTTAATACATTTCATAAAATTCATAAATTTAGAGTTTGTTGTGGTTTCAAAAACTTCTAAAACCACTAAAATCTGACCTTTGATAAATAGGCCCCTAGTGTGACCAAGTATGTCCTAGCACAAGACCCTATTTAATCTAGGTTCCAATCGGACCTGCCTGCTGGTCAGTTGGAAATCTCAGAGTACATATACATTAGAACACCATCTGGACAGTTTCTACTAGGCACTGCCAGTCAATGCAAAAGCACAAGGGGATAATCGTTATCACGGTCATCCAGAACAGCACCCATAATGATTAGGCTCTATGGCACAGCGGCTAATTGTATCAGGCTTTGTTTCTCTCAATGAAGATTTGTCGGAATACATGGATCGTCTTTTGTTGCCTATTGTCTTAGGTCTCCCAACCTATCTCAGGGACAGCATAGATTGTATCAATAAAAACCAAACTACAACATGGAATTCGTCATATTTATCGGCTGCTTTAGATGTGAGTTCAGTATACTTCTCCATTGATCACGATCGGGGGATATCAGCTATTCATTTTTGATTACAACACCTTTATTCTGAGACTCAGAATGAATTTTTAATGCAAGCATTAAATTACTTGCTTAATACAAATGACTTCATGTTTAAGGATTCCTTTCATCTCCAGAAGAGGGGAGAGGCGTGGTTTGTGCCCTCATATGCAAATCTCATCATGGGACTATGGGAGCAGATTTTTGTTTATGGTGAGAAAAATCCATTTTGTTAATTTATTATTAGTTATTTTCACTATATTGATGATTTGATTTTCATTTGGAATGGTAATGAGTCCTCACTTGGGGACTTCATCCGGTATTGTAATGATACCAATTGGGGCATCTCTTTCACCAGTGAGATTGATTCCCACGAAATGTCCTTTTTAGATATCAAATTCATTGTGAATGGTAATATTATCACCACCGACTTAAATCGGAAACCAATCTCACGTAACACTTTGCTTCATGCTGATAGTTGTCACCTTAGTACTGTTTTACGGGGTGTCATTGTAGGACAGTTTCTGCGACTACACAGGATATGCACCACATGGTATTCTTTCAATTCCCAGGCAATGTCTTTATGGAATCGCTTTGTGGAACGAGGATATACATTTAGAGATATCAAGACTGCTTATGATAGGGCAGTTGGGAACAGTCGTGATGATCTTTTGAGCGATAGCAAGATCCCAAAAACATGTGTTCAAAAGCTATGCAATCTACTCATTGGTTGGATACCAAGTGCTGTTATAGGTGTGGAGTATCCCGTTGTCGAGTGTGTAATTTTATGAAACCATCAAAAGATTTTACAGGTAATAATAATCTAGATACTATAAAATTAATTTTTATGCAAATTGTGGCACAAGTGGTGTCATCTATTTGGTAACTTGTGTTTGTGGACTTCAGTATATAGGCAAAACGATAAGACCGATTAGGAAGCGTATATCAGAACATCTTAATTGTGTATCCAGGCGAGATATGAGCTTGGCTGTGGCTAAACATTTGATTGAATATCATGAGAGTAAATTATGCATATCCTTCCAAATAATAGACAGGGTTGTATCCAGCATAAGGAAGGGAGATACGGAGTTGTCCCTTTTGAGAAGGGAAGCATTCTGGATTTTTAAATTGGATGCCGTTATGCCTAAGGGTCTAAACAGAGATTGTGAATTAAATTGTTTTGTAGAATAATAATATTTATGACCCATAAATGATTTCTATATAATTCAGTGGGTCTTGATTAAAACTAATTTATTTAGTCTTTAATTATACAATTTGCTGGCATTTGATCTCATCAAATTGATCAAGCAATGTTACATCATTTTGTGCAAATAAATCAACTATTTGTCTGCTAATTTATTTATTCTTATCTACACTTACCATTATAAATACATATTTACTTATTTTGATACATTGCCATTCATTTGTTTATATTTATTTATTTAATTATTTAAGTATTAATTAATTGTACTAATTATTTGGTTTGGTTTTGGTGAATTCATATTATGGTATTGCATTCCATTGTCTTTCATTGGTTTACTTTTATTCAATTATTTGACTATACTAGTACATACTGTAGATTATGCTAAATCAATTTGAATTCTTGCTTATGTATTGTGACTTTTTAATCAGGTGTATCATTGAATTGAATTTTATTGGTGTGGTTATTTAAATGTTTCACCTACAAGGGGTGCTTAAGCTTCTGATGAAGTGATAATGAGTCACGAAATGCGTTAAACTTATTCCCCTGCCCGCTTCACTTGTTGTATTTTAAATGGATCAATAAAGCTTCAACTATTTTATCAAAGTTTGGTTTCACTGTGATCGTGACCCGGCAAAGTGATCCTCATCGTGAAGTTCAAATGCAAAGTATCAGCTCGCAGTTGACCTTGGTAAATATTTTAACAATAATATTCTGTAGATTTGAGAAACTGATTAGCGAAAGCAACTTTGCTTTACCAAACCGTAAATATTGGTTACTCATTAATGTAGCCCAAAGAAAAGGCAATCATTTGCTGCATGCACCACAGAACAGCCATGTGGGGATGATGGATTTGCAGACTCCAAAGTAGCAGTTGCTCTTGAATGCAGCCTAAAGGAAATAACATGGACGAGTGTGCATAGAAGAGAGGGTTCTGTACAGGAATAAAACCGGAAAGGTTTGGGAAATCACCCACCCAGGACTTGTCCTCAGGACTCCATAAGCAAACAACAGGCGCTTTAGCAGCCACGCCACAGAGCCTAATCCTGCTAGGAGCAGTTCCGAAAGACCGTAATAACCGATTGTCCATTTGTGCCTCTGCATTGACTGGTAGTGTCTGAAGTCCAACTTCTGCCTAATAGAGTCAATACGAACCCGAGGTACGTCCCTAAAGGACGTCTCCTGATTGGCTGAGTGGTTAGGGCGCATGCCCCATGTCCAAAAGTTTGTGAGTTCAGTTCCCACCTCTGCTAAAAACTCTGGGCCAAAGCAGCTTCGGTTGGTTGTACTTAACCAACTCTGGAGAGAGATGATAAGGCAAGTGCCGGAAGTCCATTTTATGCCTTCCATTTGGCTGCCCCTTTTTCTTACAGGGGTTACCTTTCTAAGCTACCCAGGCATCTACTTCAGGCCATGGGTTCCCCATCTAGGTCTTACCTTTCCCTTACCTTGCTTTGCATCAACTTGGGTCCTTTTTCCCCATACAGAACACTTTTTGGGGTTTGTCTAGCATCAGCCTGAAGTTGACCTTGGCAAATTGCTTAATAAGGACAGTGATCTGTGCCAAGCTTTAAAAAGAAAAATATAGGATTTGACAAGCTGATTTGAAAAGGTCGGTTACTCGTTAATGTAGCCTGAGGAAAATGCAGCTTTGGCGCTTTAGCGAACCCTGCGTATCTGTCACTCGTTAATGTAGCCTGAGCTAAACCATATAGAGTATATGTTTATTATTCCTAAAGCAAATTCTTTTGTGGGTCAGATTTGGAGGTAGCTATACCCCCACACATATAACCCAACCTGGCTCATTAGGAACCAGAAGTTTACATAATACAGTATTGAGATACAGAGATTCGTACAGTAATTGAATGCTCTCTGGCAGTTATATTTCATGAAGGATTCCAAGTTAGCACCATAGATAAATTATAATGCACTGAATAAACTGTGTGACTACTATTGTGCAGTTTTAATAGTACAACAGTAAAATCCTTTATCTCTGTTTTATAGGGATAAACCCCCTGGCAACACTGGCAATTTTATCTGATCAGCATCTCTATCACATATTAGGGTTTACATCAAATGATGTTCAGTTTTGTATGCAGCTTGTTTGCTGCAATTAGATCAAGATACCTCATAACAAAATGCCTTTTTTTCCTAGGTCAGCACTTCTGTGGCAATAAAATATAATTCTTCAGTAAAGGGCATAACAGAAGAACTGTAATAATGCAGATGCAGAATGTTTTACACCATGCAACCAAGACAAGCCAAATATTACTTAACTTTATGAAGTAATAATATTTCAGATAGAAATGCAGATAAAGATATATAACAAATTGTGTATATATATATATATATATATATATATATATATATATATATATATATATATATATATATATATATATATATACACACATATATATATATATATATATATATATATATATATATATATATATATAGATATATATATATATATATACAGAGAGAGAGAGAGAGAGAGAGAGAGAGAGAGAGAGAGAGAGAGAGAGAGAGAGAGAGAGATTTGATTGCAAAGACCCGCACACCAAAGTTATTTTCTTCAAAATTAGTGATTTTATTCATGTACTAAATAAAATCACTAGTTTTGAAGAATGGTTTTAAAAATTAGTGGTGAGCACAACTTTCCCTTGTTTGTTATAGTTTATACAGGAGCAGTGGGCAGCTCCATATTGTAGCCCCCACCCTTCCCAACTATAGTCAGGTGATCCCACTGGTGTCTAATAAAAGGGCAACCAAGTTTGGGAGTTTTACTTTGAAAGCAGCAATTAAGTTGCAGGTAAAACTTAGTCCCTTTGTAAAATGTATAATGAAGCAATAGAATTCTTAATGGATCAGATGAAAATTGAGTTTAGGACTGACCAGATATGGGATGACTGACATAGTTGACCAGCTTAAATATATTGCAATATGTGGACACACAATCCCTGTTTTGTTTAAAGGGTAAGACATTTTTCAGTCGCTGTATGCACAAAATGTCTCAATTTCTTAAATATATTGATAAATGGGTTGAGTGCAGAGGACCTCTTGTATTTGTCTATATGTAAACTAACCCCCACCACCAAAGACGGGGGGCTGGGACTGCCAGACTTATACCTATACTACCTAGCCAGTCAACTACACTATGTCAAATGGGGGTTTACCCCAGACCAGTGATCCCCAACCAGTAGCATGTGAGCAACATGTTCTCCAACCCCTTTGATGTTGCTCCCAGTGGCCTCAAAGCAGGAGCTTATTTCTGAATTCCAGGCTTGGAGGCAATTTTTGTTGTATAAAACCAGGTGCACTGCCAAGCAGAGCCTCAATGTAGCTTGACAATCCACTTAGGACTACCAAATGGCCAATCACAGCAATTATTTGGCACCCCAAGAACATTTTTCATGCTTGTTGCTCACCAACCACTTTTACTTCTGAATGTTGCTCATGGGTTTAAAAGATCCCTGCCCCAGACCCTTACAACCCAAATACAAATCTCCAAGTACTGGCTATAGGATCATTAGAAGGTCTCCGGCACCTCCCGTATAGAACACCAGTTGATCATGGGAAATTACTATCTGTTATGGCTACCCCAAGAAAGGCCTGGAACCTAGCTCTCAAGCTATACCCCAACATTCTCCAAATTCTACCCCTAACGCACCCTTATGGACTCCTACCTTCCCCCCTTTCTATCAGGCACCTACAAGATGTATTAGATGGAACCACATTTGACTCAGGAACTATTACTACCTGTATTCTATACAAGACAGGTTAATCCAGTTTAAGTGGCTACAACAATTTTACCTCACCTCTATACAACTCTGATCAATGGGGCGCAATCCTCATTGCAGGAGCCACCTCAGGCAGTTCCTTTCATAGAATGCTGATTATTACATATCAGAAGTCCGCTTAGATTTACATTTTCCTTTATTGTTCAAAGTTTAATTTTTCAAGAAGCTGGAAGTTCCCCTTTTAAACAATATTTGGCTGGCCCCAGAATTTTACTAGCCCAGCTTGTAAAAATGACTCAATATTATTAATTAGGAACTAAATTAAGACAGATAGGAAGACTGGTATATTTTTCATGAAAACATAGCAACCTAAATAGATAAGTATAAAAACGAATATAATTGAAGCATGAACTCTTAATAGAAAGGAAGTAAATAGAACAAAGATCTCGATAGTGGAGTTAGCTGAAACAAGCTTTGTCATCCCACAGAAGGAAATCTACAATACACAGCCTGGTTGAGTCCTAGGAATAGTGACTAAATGGAGAATTTGAAAAAACATTATAAATAGTTGCATTTTCTTAAATCATGAAGAATTTTAGAACTGCCAGGCCGCTTACCCCTTTTTGAGCTGAAATGCAAAAAAAGACTCAAGGTCTTTCAGCTCTAAAACATACAGTAAGCAAAAGATTAAAAAGACCTACAGTATGACCATCCAGGAACTCAGGAACAATTCCCAGTAGTGCTGATGCATAATTTCCAACGTTACACAAAAATGGTCTGCACCTATTTCCTGATCTAGAATGGGATGACCTGTTAGATAGATTTTTGAAAAGGGGAGGTCTAGGTGCTTATGCCCCACACCCCTCACTGATCTCAACAGCAATTATAGATGCCAATGAAGGAGAATCCCCACTCACCATTCTGTGTCCATAGTTCGGGTGCAACACCCAAAACCCATATCTGAGGGGGTCTCAGACTTTCTCAAAATAAATAAGGTGTGCACACCGATCAGAGAGTTTTCATGGTTTAAGAAGAATTTTATTTCACATAGCAATCCAGATGCATTCTGTGTCCAAACGTGTCACGATTGCAATGTGAAATTAAATTTGTCTTAAACCATGAAAAAGGTGCCTGTATGGTGTGCACATCTCATTTCTTGAAGGATGGCAAGATGCCATTAAAATAATGTGATTTCAAAGATATTTTCATATTCTATTACATGTTGCCAAACAAGGCAATTCCAACATTATTACACAGTCACAGAAGAATTAAAAATCCTACAAAAAAATCTACTTGTGCTCATACATACAGTAGATAAAAGGAATATAGAACACTGGGATCTCTACAGTGAATCTTCCAGACAAACCCACATAACCCTCACATAATGTATTCTTGCCCTTCAAGCCACTTTAACTAGCGATGAAAAGATCATGTGTAATTTGACTCAAGAAACAAATTTATAACAGGAAAGAATGAAGATTAATCCAGGAACTGTGTGAGCTAATTTCAGCTCTGATCGTAGCAAATGATGGTGAACCACCTCAATGGGATATGAAGACTATTCATAAGATTGCTTATCTATACCTGGAATGTAATGCATTGGGAAATTGGTCTGCTTTTGCAAATGTAGATGGCCATGGTTAATGTACAATGTAGTCCATATTATACAAAATGTGATCTTCTTCTCCAGAGAATGTATACCCATTGCCTTATTATATTTTGTGTTGTCATGCTGTTTCTTTTATCGTAAGGATTGCCTGCTCAAATTGAAGCATGTTTCTTAATAAAATGCAATATATAGAACGCTTTATCTGCTGTCGTTCTAAGGTTTGAGAACTAATTGTAGTAAATATCTTGTTCTTACACAGCATGACAGGAATACAGTAACTATGTTAAGAGTTGATTTATCTTGCTTAATGGGATCTCATTTGAATAGTTTATGTTGATACGCAAAGCATATAATAATGATCTGACATTACAGCATTTTATTATATTCCTCATTCCAAAACATTTATAAAAATCAGCCTGATACTATTATAATCTGTTTTGCTTCAGATGGCTGACAGTATGGCTGAGAGCTTGTCCAAGCTGGGTCTCTGATGCACAGGGCTCTGTCAATGCTCCTCATTAGGATACACAATCATCTTTAATTCCAAGCTTAAGTTTTGAACATTCTGTACACCCACACACCCATATTAACATTTTATGGTCAATACAGTTAACCCTTTAAATGGCAATGGCATTAAACTTTTGTTGCTGGTAAAAAGACCTACCAGCAACAGTATTTTTTGACATGACAGGGAGTTTTGCAGTTTTTTTATTTCATTAAAGCAAATCATAATGTAGGGATTTGATTAATTTAGACACCCTCACATAATATTGGCAGGCAAATCCTCAGTATTATAGACACCTAAATGGGTCCTAATGGGGACCTGTGTCACTGCTCTGCTTATGTAAGCCTCTGTAGTTCTCACAGTGTACGCTAGATGGCACTGTGCTATAGTATAAAGGTCTAGGAAACATGGGGTCTGGGTCCATTACTTTAGTCCTTACCAAGCAGGCAGGAAGGGAATGGGTAGTGGAACCTAGGTGCATTGGCCCAAGTAAAGTGGATAACTATACTGATTAATAGATCACTCTAGGAGTGATAGATAAAGCCTAAAGAACCTCTGGTGCCCAATTCTTGTGCATTGGTGCACTGTTACAGTTGCACTAAACCCTGCCTCTACACCATTGTGAGGTCTTACTCCCTGAAGGAAAATGTCTCATCTGTGGCACAAATACATGAAACTAAGCTTATAATAGAGACGGTGCTACTCAATTTATTATAGCACTACAATGACAATGCATGTTTCAGAACAGCATGAGAGGAAACAGTAGCAGCATTTCCTGAATAACTATAAAAACGTTTTTTGCTGAATTGGTATTTCTTATTTCTCATCTAATGTTCTATGACCATCAAGCCCATCATCCCTACCTCATGTAAATGTAAAGAATAGAAGGATTTGTTTACAAAAGGACAGCAAAGCTAGTGCACAATATAAGGTGACCAGATTTTCAGAGTGAAATCTGGGGACATAGCGGAAAATGGCGGCGCACGTAGTGCACGGCGGCAATTTTTTTAGACCATGCCCACTGTGCAAGACACGCCCCCGCTAACCACGCCCATCTTACAAATACACCGTATGTCAATATATAAATGAACGCAGTGGCAATTCTGTGTATAATACCCCAGAACTCATAGTAGCTTGGCACAGAGATTATTTCATGTATAACTACCCCAGAACTCATAGTAAATTGGCACAGAGATTATTTCATGTATAACTACCCTCAGAACTCATAGTAAATTGGCACAGAGATTATTTCATGTATAACTACCCTCAGAACTCATAGTAAATTGGCACAGAGATTATTTCATGTATAACTACCCCAGAACTCATAGTAAATTGGCATAGAGATTATTTCATGTATAACTACCCCAGAACTCATAGTAAATTGGCATAGAGATTATTTCATGTATAACTACCCTCAGAACTCATAGTAAATTGGCACAGAGATTATTTCATGTATAACTACCACCAGAATTCATAGTAAACTCACACAGAGATTATAACTTTGATCCCTGCACTTCACGTGGAAACGGTGGAATTCTCTAATGCCAGCCAGCTTTGTGAGCAGTGCTGCTGCGCTGCTGTGTCTTGCCACATTCCTTTCCTCCGTCCGTAGCTGAAAGCAGTTCTGTGCAGCAGGAGGGGGCAGAGAGGAATTGAATTACACCACAGGAGACACGCAAGTGAAAATAATCATGCCTCAGTCCTTCGTCACAGCTTTCTCGGTGGTGGTGCTTCCGGATTGGCCAATTTGCATAGTGCAGTCTTCTGCTAGAAGGACCTGCAAAGCTGGCTGCCTGAATGCCTGGCGATCCAGGGATTTCACGGGGTCTTTTTTACCACACGGGGACGGCCAACGGGGACAATTTGCACGGGGACAGCAGCTCTGAAACGGGGCAGATCCCCGGCAAACGGGGACGAATGGTAACCTTAGCACAATATGCACCCAAGGGGTAACTGACACAGAGAAAAAATGTTCTGCACAGGGACCAAGTGCAAGTGTTATGTGAATTAGCTATAGTGGAACAATTTCCACTTGATAGAATCAATAAATGACTCCCAATGACTCTGGCACTATCAATCTTGCAGGATTATATTTAGACTAAAATGCTCAACCATTTTCATTTATGTTTTTATTTGATACAGGCTTCCAGTGCAAAATACCAAACTATTTTATAATAATATGTGTTTTCTTTTGAGGCATGTGAGAGTGCACTGTTATCAAACTTCTGTATGAGTCACTGGAAAATTTTAAGACAGTCATAATTCCGATAGTATAATTGTTAATAGATGTCCATCTAGACCAAGCTCGGAGTTTTCTTTATCACATTTAATGTACATATTCTTACAAGGCAATAAAATCAATTCGTTTTCAGTCTATTCCCAAATGAATAGCTAATGTATTCATCTAGACACCTATTAACATGCATCTCATGCCCAGTGTTAAGTACTTCATAGCAATGATTAAATGTGGCTTGATTTCATACATGGAGAGTTCTATTTAACACAGTGAAGAATAGAAGAAGAATATCTTTATTTTGCCATTTTGCAATTGGAATTTTCGATGTGGAACTGAGGCTGAGGAACACCATCTTCAAAGATGAGCGGTACCCATGCACATCAGCCGCTATTACTAAATTTATGCATTGCCCCTATTACTAATCTATGATTAGATTTTCTGCTAAAAGTCAAACTGACATTCCTGAAAAATGTTTTATTGTATATTATAAGAATGATCTGTTTAATATATATGTCTGGCATCCTATATAATTAATATAGTACCAGTAATTACTGTACCAGTAGAACATCACATTATATGTACTAGTGTACTAGTGTTCAGAAGTTGAAAAAGGGAACAGATTTTAGCTAAAATAATAGTGATCAATGAGAGAGAGAGAGGTGATTAAACTCCTATAAAGAAAATTTCTGCTAGAAAGTTCATGTTGTTACTTCTATAATTGTGACTTTTGCTGTTTTCATGGAATATTTGTTTTTGAGCTTCATGTGAATTTGCAGTCTACATTTTTCCCATTTAGGAAAATTAGCATTTCATTGTATAGATTACAGAAATGTTTTATAGCAAGATCAACAGGAGATAAAGTATTCACTGCAAGGAATCTAATTATTGCATCATTTTAGTACTTGAGCTTGATGAGATCTATATAGTGTTAAGTAACAGTGAAAAGGAGTTAAGAATACTTAACCCACACATGGCAAAAAGTCCCCTATGATAAAACACATAAACCATATGGGATCCCTTATCTAACATACAAAAAGGGAAAAATTGATCAACACATATTACCTGGTCCCCTGTTTTACAAATGAATTTAGTATCTAAGCTAATGCATGTATTTTTCAAAACTGGGTTTTAGTTACATAATTACGATCATAAAATGCTTAAGCCAACATACCACAACAAGGTAAACCTCATATTGTGGTCCTAACTATTTATCTCTGGTCAAGTTTTTTCTGGGTTGGCAGCTCCCTGCATAACTGCATGTCTCAGGCATCATCTTAAATGGGTTAAATCCTCCCCCATGCCAGTAGCATTTTGTAAGGGGAGAGGTTTGCCAATACCAAAGCATTGATTATTTACAGAGGCTTGTTCCTTCCTCCCCGCTTAAAGGAGAACTAAACCCTAAAAATTAATGGGGCTGAAAATGCCATGTTTTATATACAGAACTTATTGCACCAGTCTAAAGTTTTAGCTTGTCAATAGCAGCAATGATCCAGGACTTCAAACTTATCACAGGGGATCACCATCTCGGAAAATTGTCTGCGACACTCACATGCTCAGTGGGCTCTGAGCAGCTGTTGAGAAGCTAAGCTTAGGGGTTGTCGCAAATTATCAAGCAGCATATAAGGTTGGCCTGTAATATAAGATGATGCTACAGGGCTGTTTATTAAATTCTGATGCTAGTTGCACTGGTATCTGTGCTGCCATGTAGTAATTATCTGTATTAATTACTAATCAGTCTTATATTGTGACATTTCTATTCTATGTGTACTGTATATTGTGAGTGGGTCCCTAAGCTCCGTAAGTGACAGCAGCACAGAGCATGTATAGTGAATCAGCAGAAAAGAAGATGGGGAGCTACTGGGATAAAGGGCTGTGGTTGCCTTGGGCTGGTACAGAAGCCCAAAACATAATGTACAACATTTCTAGCCTACTTCACTTAACTTTCCTTGTCCTTTAATGCTTGTAAAAGAGAGTGATTGCCCAAAGTACTGATCTAACTAGGGTTGATCCTCTCCTATGCCACAGCATTTATAGGGGAGAGATTGCTCTGATCTAAGCAATAATTGAATAGGCTTGTCCTTCCTCCACTGCCAGCGGCTTTTAAAAGAGAGTGATTGCCCAAACCAACGCCTATTTTTAAAGGCATAAGACGGGTGTGGGGGTGCTACAACCACATGAACGTCTGGCCATTCTTCCTGCAATACAACTCTAGGCACTCTGCTAAAATATACAAAAAAAGAGGGATATGTGGGAGCACTCCAAGGCCAAATATAAATACAATGGAAGTGCAGCTGATCTGGCCAGGATAGTTCAAACATACAAAAAGGAAATAATTGATCAATGCACATTCCCTGGTCCCGTTTCACAAAACAGGGGTTTTTAGTTACAAAATTATGATCATAAAATTGATAAGCCACAATACCATGACAAGGTAAACGCAATATGGTGGTCCTACCTGTTTATCTCTGTCAATTGTTGTTTAACTCCCTGCATAACTGCATGTCTCAGGGTCAGTGTCTCCAGACCAAGGCATCGGCTTAAATGGGCTTAATCCTTCCCCATGGCAGTAGCATTTTGTAAGGGGAGAGTTTTCAAGCACTCCAATAATATAATCAACACTGGTATATTTTGTGACTCTAATTGATAAAGCTAGCTCTGGTGAAGTAGTACAGTAAATAAATAGGGTTAATGGAATAAATGTGGGATGGGTAGAAAGCATATTGTAGCCGCATAGGGGAAAATGCATCCATCCTGAGGAAAAGTTCTATACGACTGGATGGGTAACCATACGGCTGATGTTATCCAATGTATTTTAATTATATTGTCTTACTCTGTACTTTTTATACTTCTATCGGACAAAAGCAATTGCTTCGAAAAGTATTTTGAAATTTACTTGCATTTGAACTTGCTATTTATTTTCCACATGCTCATTAATAACCCCTATAATGCTTTTTATATTGGCTTATTTTGTACTTATAATTAAGTATAATTTTCTCTATAAAATAACAGATATTGACAACTGCGCAGAGAAATGATTTGCTAATTTATATTACTATTCTTCTCTGTATTTTTCCTCTTCATTTCAAATTGCCCTAGCTGCTGTTCTTACTTGCATTGTTTTTGCTTCGGAACATGCTGAGAGAATATTCCATCTGAAAAGAATGCTGATGTGGAGCCAAAATCTTAAATATTAACTTCCAATTACACTTACCCTGCTTTGAAATTTGCTTATTTAAGCCATTAATAAAAGAGGCTATAAAAAAAATCTTAGATGTTGAAATTGCACAAGAGTTGTTGATGGTTATTGCCAGTGTTTCACCTTGAAAATGTGTCACAAAACTAATTAGAAAGCATTTAGAGATACATTCACAGCCCTTATATGAATAAATACTGTTTTTATAGGAATTGAAGAAGCAAAGGAACACAATTGGGGAACATTTGTTGTTATTCTGTTTTCATCTCCCTCACAGAATTAAATGAGGAACAAACCCCTTATTAAAAAAAAACTTAGATCCCCCCTCCCTCCTCCCCCCCAGCCTAGCTAACCCGGGCAAATGCCCCTAACTTTTTACTTACCCCTCGGTGCAGATTCAGGGATCGGAGTTCACGGCAGCCATCTTCTGGGTCTTCGGTAATCTGTGAATGAGACCCGTGAATCGGCGCATGTGTAGTTGGAGCAATTCCCGGTTCGCAACGACTGCACATGCACCGAAATTGACAGAAATTGCAGAAGCACCAGAAGAAGACACGAAGACCCAGAAAATGACTGCAGTGAACTCCAGTCCCTGAATCTGCAACGAGGGGTAAGTAAAAAGTTAGGGGCATTTGCCCAGGGTAGCAGCTAGGCTTGGGGTGAGGAGGTAGGGTTTTTTTTTAATAAGGGGTTTATTTCTCTGTTAAAGACCAGTCATGAGCTGAACTACATAATTTGCATAACAGTGAAAAATGTTGAAAAATGTAATACATTAGTGTTGCTGGGTGTTTTTTTAGCAGCAGGGTTCTTGCACAAAATGCATAGGAGTCAATGCGTTGGAGTCAATAGCCATTTTTCTCAGCATTTTTTCTTGAGACATTTTTCCTTGCTTTTTTTTCTCACACAAAAAAAATCACACAATTTTAGCCGGCAAAACAAAATGCAAAAACTTCTAGAGCATATTTATCAACAACAGACAGAAATTGTTCCAGTGGATGTTACTTATCAATGTGATGTCATTTTTGACCTGTAACCCTGTGTGATTTTCTTCTTCCTCTTCCTGTTTATGCTCTCTATGAAAAGTTCCTGTTGCACACATGTTATACTGAAGTTTTTATGCTGAGTTCTATAAAGCAACCAAGTTACTGTTCACACAGAAGTTGTTGTGTCTGTCCTCACTTTAGCTGCACATGCAATTTAGATCAGCTCTCTGCTAACAGGGTGAAAGTCAGAACTCACCATTTAATAAATACGCTTGCAAACAATCCTATAGGAATGAATAGAACTTGGGTGAGTTTTTATTTATTATAATCTTACATCACATTTTCATAAATCTGCCCCTAAGCATAGATAAACTTAGACACACACACACACATAAATATACACATGTATTTTCAAACACTATTTTGTATTGTGACTTACGATTTATAAGGATTATGACATGGTCAGAACTCCTTCAAAATCTTTTTTCAAGTTTTGGACAATGACATTGCAATGTTTCAGGCCCTTGTAAACTTTTGTAAAGCGCTTATAAAAATGTTTTACTGATATCTGTACATTTAAATGCCCATGAAATGCAACGAACATATTTTCATTAATAAAGCTGTCGAAGAAACGTTAATAGCCATTTTCCTTTCAGGAGGTAAATTACATTTTGTTGTGGAAGGACAGATGGAGGCATCATCATAGATCACACTTTAGAATAGTGACCATTAAGGGGAATAAGACAAAATAATCATGTATATTCAGAAGGAATACAAATGATAATGTGATTCAAATGTATAAAAAGGAGTAATGCTGTTACCACAAATGAACCAGACCATTCATCCAAACAATTGTTTCATCAAAGGCGCTATTATTATGTGCTTTATGATTCTGTTTACATTTCTACACATCCTGAATTGTTTTATCCTTTTGTCTGAGCTCTACCAGTTTTAATAAAATCCTTGTTCATATTTTTTCCTTTTATCCCTTAATTTACAGAAAAGATATTATATATTTTTACATATTTTTATTTCACATATATATGAAATTTTGTTCAGCTAAATTTATTATGCTATATTTTTGAAATTTAAAAAAATCTAAATCAAGGCAATTTTTAGGGGCTTATTTATTAAAGGTCGAGTTGTGTTTTACTAAAATATTTTAGTTTTTCGAAGGTAGTTTCACTAAAAAAACTTGAATTTTTCGGGATAAAAAAACCTAGAATTTTTCGAGATTTATTATGTGTCGTAGCTGTTTAAAGCCCAAATCCGAAAATATTCCAGATAAAACATGTTGAGGTCATGTAGAAGTCAATGGCAGAGGTCCCTTTAACCATTTGAAGATGCTTTATGCCTTCAGGTTTTTTACGGTGGTTATTATTTTTTTTTACTAAAATAACTAGAAGGTAAGCATCCTTGATATGCATGGATATGTCTTTTTTCAACCTCAACAACAATGTGAGACATTAGCTCTTAATGGGCCATTAACACCACTATCTCATGATCCCTTCTTAAAGAGTCAGACATAATATATTCCTGTTGCTCTTAAATGGTCACACCCAAACTATATCCATGTCTACTTAAAAGCAAGCAGTGGATTTCAAAGGCCACACTTCCATATTTTCATTTCCCCAACTTCTGGCACATTCCTCATTGAGGGGGTACCCCTCTACATCCAATATCACTAGGAAATCTGACATTAAATTGCCAGTTGGGGTACCTAGCTAAGATGCAGGCATGCCTTCATCCAGAGATAGGCTTTATCTGAGACCAATTTAATTGAATAAGGGAACCGTACATTACAGGAATAATGGGAACATTAGAGAAAGTTTCAACACTTTACAGCATATTCCATTGTAGTTTAATTTTTTAAGATCCACCAATTAACAATTTTTCTACAGAAGATTTTTCATTGTGGCAATCTAACCATGGACTATTGTGATTTTATTCTGGTTTGTTGAGGAAGCTGCCTGAGGATCTTCAAGGATTCTTTAATTGTCAACTGAAGCCTTAAATCAAATTCCACAAAAAAAACCAAAGTGTTAAAAAAATATTTAAATAATATCTATTGCTATTAAAACTTTGCATCAGCTAGCAGCAAACAAATGCACTGTGCAGAAGTGGCAGTTTTGACAATAAATACTGAAAACTGACAGTAAGGGGCCGATTCATCAAGAGTCGAATATCGAGGGTTAATTAACCCTCGATATTCGACTGGGAACTAAAATCGTTCGACTTCGAATATCGAAGTCGAACGATTTTGCGCAAATCCTGCGATCGATCGATCGAAGGATTTTTCGTTCGATCGAACGATTAAATCCTTCGAATCGAACGATTCGAAGGATTTTAATCCAACGATCGAAGGAAAATCCTTCGATCAAAAAATCACAGGCAAGCCTATGGGGACCTTCCCCATAGGCTAACATTGACTTCGGTAGGTTTTATCTACCGAAGTAGGTGGTTGAAGTATTTTTTAAAGAGACAGTACTTCGATTATCGAATGGTCGAATAGTCGAACGATTTGTACTTCGAATCGTTCGAATCGTTCGAATTCGATCGAATTCGATCGAATTTAACCAATTCGATGGTCGAAGTACCCAAAAAATACTTCGAAATTCGAAGTTTTTTTAATTCGAATCCTTCACTCGAGCTTCATGAATCGGCCCCTAAATTAATTATATTTGAATCACAGATCCTACTAAATTTTTCACGTTGACATTTTCCGAAAAAAACAAGCATTCTATTAATCTTTTGGATTAATTTTTTGGATTATCCAAGTGCAGGCCACAATATCTTCAAACTGGGATAGGGACATTGACTTATACTTGACGTAGACAGGTTTGAGATGTCAGGTTTTTGGATTTGGGCTTTTTGCAGCATCTGTATATAATAAATCACAAAAATTTGAGTTTTTGCCCCAAAAGACTGAGTTTTAGTAAATAACCCCCTCAATGTATCCAGGACCTCATGGTATTTTGCCACAGACAGTTTCACAAAAATTAATTAAAGGTACTTGATTCCACATGAGCTCCTTGCACCTCTGCCTCCCTCTGTCCTCCTGTTCTGAATTGAGTGCATTTACACCTATTGACAAAGGCCACTCTGGAGCTAACACCACCAACAAACCAGTTATGGCATAAGAATTGGATGTACCTGTGACTCTCATGCTGAACACCAGAAATTATATAGATACAGGTAGCCATTTCTGATAGAATGCATAGGCAGATTGCAGGGAAGCTGATGAACACAGAACAGCACAGTGGTGATATGTTATTATTTGCATTATGGCTAAAAAATATAGATGATGATGATAATAGACTTTCCTTCTCCTTTAAGGTAGGAATTGTTTTGCACAACCCTGTGAAGATAAGTTATCAATCTTCAGAACCTATGGATTTCTAAATAGTCTCAGAGGCTTCACCCTTTAGCAATTACATTTTTTATAGTTAACACTAAAGGGTATTTCTCTGGAACACAAGCAAGAGTAGATGAAAATTCATCTGCTTGATTAAAACAAAAGCAATTACTCATAGTGCCCAGGCAGTGAAAGTGTAACAGCACTGTGGCAATATGTTATTCTTAACATTATGGCTTAAAAATATAGATGATAATGTTAATAGACGTTCCTTCTCCTTTAAGGCAGGAATTATTTTGCACAACCCTGTGAAGATAAGTTACCAATCTTCAGAATCGATACATTTCTTAATAGTCTCAGAGGTTTCACCCTTTGTAATTAAATGTTTTCATAGTTAATGGGATTCTGCCATGATTTTTATGGTGTCGTTTAAATTACACTGTTTACACTGCAAATAATTCACTCTACAATATAAAATTTCATTCCTGAACCAGCAAGTGTATTTTTTTACAGCGTAGGCAGCCATCTCAGGTCATTTTGCCTGGTCATGTGCTTTCAGAAAGAGCCAGCACTTTAGGATGGAACAGGCTGTTGTTTCTCCTACTCAATGTAACTGAATGCAGGGTCGGACCGGGTCAGTGGGACCCCAGCTCTTGTGGGCCCGCCACCAGCTCCGCACCCTGAGGCAGCAGCCGCAGTGGGCACCGGGCCCCCAAGTCCAGAATGTATCCCAGTGGGACCTGGATTTTACCATTGAGTGTTGTTTTTAGAACTACCATTAGGGAGCGGTTATCTGGTTACCTTCCCATTGTTCTGCTAATGGGCTGCTGGGGGGGAAAGGGAAGGGTGATATCACTCCAACTTGCAGTACAGCAGTAAAGAGTGACTGAAGTTTATCAGAGCACAAGTTACATGACATGGGGCTGCTGGGAAATTGATAATATGTCTAGCCCCATGTCAGATTTCAAAATTAAATATAAAAAAATCTGTTTGTTCTTTTGAGAAATGGATTTCAGTGCAGAAGTCTGCTAGAGCAGCACTATTAACTGATGCATTTTGAAAAAAAAACATGTTTTCCCATGACAATATCCCTTTAACACTAAAGGATATTTCTCTGGAACACAAGCATCAGTAGATGAAAATGCATCTGCCTGGTTAAAAAAAGCAGTTCCTCATAGTGCCCAGGCAGTGAAAGTATAAAATTCCATGCCAAACATGTTGCATATAGCTTCTGAAACTGACTGGCTCAAGTGTCTGAATGTACTGCTAATCAAAGCTTTGCAATGAACCACTCGTCCAAAGTTCAAGTTTCCCTGAAGTAGAATATTTGAAGATGAGACCAGTAATCAAGGCTCACATATAGAACCTGTCATCTTGATATCCTTACAAAGATGTTGATCAATTAATACAGCTTTTTACTACCAGTATTGTGCATTTACTTATTGATTTACAAATTGATTGCCTGTATTCTGACAATATAATTCAAACATTCATTATTTGTGGGAACATTAAGATTTGCTTTAAGTTAGATCTTCAGCAACATTTCACTAGCTGTTAGGGTGATACACAGAGATAATTAGCCTGTCAATTCTGTAGCTATAGAGAGCTACTGGTCATCCTTGAAAAACATAGTTAAAAATCATTAGCTTGAAAATTGATACCCAACCTATCAAGTCCAAGCACATGCTAATATCTCCCAGCTGAACCTGGAAAGGCAAAACAATATCACGAAATCATCTTGCCCCATTTAAAGGGGCAATATACCCCCTTGTTCTGTATAGTTTACTGAACAGAGGTATGTTCTGAACATACTTTTTGCCTATTGTTTTTATCACAAAAAAAGTTAGGTTTTTGTTATTTCTTGAGCCAAACAAGGCAAATGGGGAAACTGAAGCTTCTCCATGTTTGGTCCTTGAAATGTAGATTATTAGCTTACCAGTAAAAAAAAACATACTTTCCCTTCTGCTGTGACTGTTTTGGCCAACAAATAAGCAGAAGGTCATTATACTGTAAATTCACTGTTCACAGGTAATCTAATTATCAACCTCACAAGGATCATACATGGAAAAGACATACATAGCAGAACACAGTGTAAAAATTTCAAAGACCAGTGGCTAACCCCATGAATAGAGCACTGTCTGTATTAGGCAGCACTCTATCCAAGAGAGGAGGGCAGAGGAGGCACATAAGTGTCCTTTTTTCATCCCTCAAACTTGTTTGTCATTCAGACCTGCTAGTAAGGGAATGGCAGGAGGTGCAAGGCTGCATTGGGGCCTGGACAGGGCTCACCTGCCCCTCTTGACACTGTGCTTTGCTCCGTGCAACAGATTTCCCATCTGTAGCAAGGAACAGAGTGCAGCTTCTCCTGGGGTGAAAATGCTTGTAAGTTAGATGAGCAGAAAGTGCTCCAGCATTTTTATCATGGGGAAATGCGAATGACCCTTGAATTAGTTTAATTTTCCCCCTTTGCCCTGTTTAGCTCAAGAAATAACACAAACAAGCGCTAAAAAATTCTGAACAAAGGGATACACTGCGCAATTAAGGCAAAATATACAGTACAGTAACCTTTAAGGAGAATTGGTCTCATTATTTTGTAATACTGCATCTCAATTGTAAAAATAAAAGGTAACTCTATATTAAATAGAAGCAAAGTAAGGAAATATTTCATGTTTATTACCACCTTAAGAAATCAATAACTGTATTATTGTCCTAAATTGCACTGTAGAAATATAAGCAATTTTCCCAACTTGCCGGAAGGTTGAACATCTGCTTTAAAAGAAATAATGTGTCTGTCTAGATCCACAGCAACCGCACAACTGGAGTGATTTCATTACTATACATTGTACTTTTATTGCAAGTTTGTGCAGCTCTCACAAACATAAATCCTGCTGTGCTGCCTTTTGTTCTTTTGCCTTTCTGTTCTATTCCAGGTTATCCCCTACTCTGCAATATTACAAGCAAAGATTGGTTTTGTGTGGCCAAGGTCTATTTTATTTACCTTTTGGGAACAAAAAAGTTAAAATGTTGTGGTTTTAAAAACTCAGAAAATACAAGTCCTTATTATACTTTTAGGAAAGAAAAAAAATATTGAGTGCATCAGGAGTTCCTAGGTTCCTTTGCCAACACTATATAGCTAGCGGCATATTTCTCCCTGTCAGGTTTAATGATATGCCCAGTATAAGAATATTATTCATACAGAGCAAGTTCAATTTTAGACATACATTTCTTAGAGTTTGCTGCACAATTCAAATACCATTGGGGAAATCATTGCTAGAGGATAAATAATTGTAATTTAATAGTTAAATGGCAATTGTGTACTAGCTGAAGGACCTGGCGATTTTTTCCTACATCAGCCATGTCATTAGAAAATAAAATTCTTAAATGGTTGTAAAAGAAAGGGACTTTAAAGGGCAACAAGTGACAAACGGCGCATTACAGGCTGACATTTATGGTCAAATATTTAAATGTTCTTTCTTTACTGAAGCTGGAAGAATACCATACAGTATATGGGTCATGTGAACTTTTTTTACCTTCTGTATTAATTCAGTTACAACATTGGAAATACTATTATTATGTTGATTGCATCAACATACACTATCTTGTAAGAAAGTAGAGTAATTTGTGCTTTTATATTTCAAGGGGTATCTCCGCCCCTCGAATAAAGCTACTTTGGAAAGTAGCTGAGCCATGTTTCCCCAACGGCGATTCGCATGTAAGCAGATAGGAAGAAAACAAGAGACGCCACCCACAGTAGCCAAGGTTAATTGCAGACGACAAACCTTCTCATGTGTCATTTACTCAAGACAATCCTTTTTTAATGGCTGTGGAATTTGCATCAATATGCATAATTGTGCAATACTCAAAACAGTGTAAGACCCCCAGGTACAAATGTTCTGTTTGTAAATAACCTAGGGACAATTAAAAAACTGCAAGGCGGTGTGGAGTCAGTGATGTAATCAGTGGTGCAACAATAATGCTCTGGGCCCCCCACAAAAAATCTTTGGAGGGGCTCTGCGCACACAGAAACTCCCACTAACCCTTCCTCCACCCAAGATCAATGCTATTTATTATGAATGAAAAAAATAACAAATATTGCAGTGCATTGTTACTAACATCTTATTCAGTAAAAGGAAAGTAATCAACATTTTACATAAAGATTAAGTATATGGAAGAATGTACAGACTTTGCATGCATTTGCATGCATGTTTGTGCCTTGCACTTTTATTTGCATTAGTAAATGAGCCATTGCATCTCTTGATATAAATAGAAAATATAAGCATAAAACTGCATTTAGCTAAAATGATGAGGTGCTTTTAAGCAGTAAAATGTCATTATAATGAAGGAAAATGCATTCTATTCTATGCACATGTGAGGCCATACCTTCTACAATATCACACAAACAACCTAATACGCAGGACGGCATGAAAAAAGCCTATGCTAACACAAAAATCTGAAACATGATTTATTTGATTAGAAGGAACACCTCTACCTCTTTAAGCCCTACTGCCAATGTTAATGCCCTTTGCAATTCTGCGGTGTCAATGATTCCAGTTTGAAAATATTTACTGCTCCAGGATATGGAATGGTGGAAAATGATGTGAAGAAAATGGATTATGTCTGAAAACAGTATCTCTTTATAAACAAGCTAAAATGTAAAATAGCAGTAAGTGCTACCACACGTAAAATCGCAATACTAAGCATTTTATTAAATCGCTGTCATTCCGATCTTATATCCAAAAACATATGCACGGTGATCATTCTGTGGCAATACAGAAAAGCTTCTTAACTGACTAGTCTTTCTGCTTTAATTAAAGAAAAGTATCATGAACCATACAATCTGCCAAGTCCTTTCCCGTCAGATAATATTCTGCTGCTAAATGCTGATTGGCTGGGCTACATGCATAATGTTAGAGGGAAAATCATTCATTACCAAATAGCATTACTGTATTATTAAACTGTTAATAGGAATTTCTGAGTGACTAACTCACCGTTTTGGTTGTCATGAGATTTACTAAATGGGAAGTGGAACGATCATAATGCATTATAAAATTAGATGAAGCAAAAAAAGAAATTAAAATAATTCATGCTTTTATTTGACTTTCATCACAAGAATACTGCCACTGCATATCAATTTTCCTATAATAGGTTTAACTCTCTCTTGCATAATGCACAAAATAATGGTTTGGGATACAAGAAACCAAAAAAACCTAATTTATTACATTTTTCCCTCAGCAATTTCCAATTATTAATCAAAGTAAAAGAATAAAAAAAAATCTTATAGTTTTCCTGTAGTTTCAGAGACACATTTATTAAACATAAAAACAAAAATAAAACAGGGTAATATTACCCTAGCACTTTTACTGAAATGGAATATACAGATGGCTGAATTTGCTTGTTCTCATTAATGAATCATAATCATAAACTTAGGGATAAGTTAAAGCACTGGACTTTAAGCAGTATTCAACATGACCTTAAAGGGATACTGTGATGTGAAATTTTTTTTTCAAAATGCATCAGTTAATAGTGGTGCTCCAGCAGAATTATGCACTGAAATTTGTTTCTCAAACAGATTTTTTTACATTTAATTTTGAAATCTGACATGAGGCTAGACATATTGTCAGTTTCCCAGCTGTCCCAGTCATGTGACTTGTGCTCTTATAAACTTTAGTCACTCTTTACTGCTGTACTGCAAGTTGCAGTGATATCACCCCCTCCCCCCCTCCAGCAGCCTAACAAAAGAACAATGGGAAAGTAACCAGATAGCAGCTCCCTAACACAAGATAACAGCTGCCTGGTAGATTTAAGAACAGCACTCAATAGTAAAATCCAGGTCCTACTGGGACACCTTCAGTTACAGTAGGAGAAACAGCAGCCTGCCAGAAAGCAGTTCTATCCCAAAGTGCTGGCTCTTTCTGAAAGCACATGACCAGACAAAATGACTTGGAGCCTATACACCAATATTACAACTAAAAAAAATACATTTATTGGTTCAGGAATGACATTTTATATGGTAGAGTGAATTATTTGCAGTGTAATTTAGAGATTAGATCTACACAATATAAATCATGACATAGTTAAAGTTAATAGGACAGAAGCTTTCAGAGCCAAATTGCAAGATTCAGCAACCTCCACTGTGCATCACATAATATGTAGAGGGGCAGATTTACCAAAGTGTTAACTTATAGATCACCACAAAAAGCCCACTTTCTATTCATTCATATGGGATTTTTTAAGTGTTTTTACCAAATGGTAAAAATCCATTAGGAATGAATAGAAAGTGAGTGTTTTTTTCTGTGGTGAGCTCTTATCTCACAATTTGATAAATTTGCCCCATGGGCTGATGGTGATGGTAAATGATTGACATACCCAAATTATTTATAAATAATTACTGAGAACAAGAAAAAGGATATGCCTGCACTAAATGGCTTACAGTGTAATGTTTAATACAATCTAGTATTTTGACCCAGTAGTTTATGCTGCACCAGGGCAATTAAGTAGGATAAAATAAGGGGGTATCAATTAAAACAGATTAAGTTCAATATGACGCACAATTGAAGATTTGACCTTACCTTGAGTAAGTAGAGCTGCTGAAATAAAAAAATAAAATATGTGTATGTATATATATATATATATATATATATATATATATATATATATATATATATATATATATATATATATATATATATATATATATATATATATATATATATATATATATATATATATATATAGTGCCCTGGATGTAGGTCAATAGAAACCTTCAGTTCAAATCATATGATGTATGGGAATAGATATTCCTGCAATGCTTCTTACTGTGACAAAGGGGTTACAGAAGAAGATATACAGTAATTAGTGATGGGCGAATTTGCGCCGTTTCGCTTCGCCGAAAAATTCGCGAATTTCGCGCGAAATGGCGAAAAATTCGCGAAACGGCACCGGCGTCTCGTTTTTGACGCCGGCGCCCGTTTTTCCAACGCCGGCGCCCGTTTTTGACGCCGGCGCCCGTTTTTCGGAAAAAAATTTTTTGACACCGGCGAATTTTTTCCGCGAATTTTCGCGGGAGTTTCGCAAATTTATTCGCTGGCGGCGAATCGCGCAAATTCGCCGCGAATTCGCTCCTGGCGAATAAATTCGCCCATCACTAACAGTAATAGATTGCAGTCTTTAGGTAAGAGAAGCAAATGTTATTCGTGTTATTCGAACACTACAGCTATAGCAGAAAATTCACAATGCATGTCATATTCCAGCCTGTCATTTCGTCTACCTGTGTATTACTGCTTCCCCCGTTCATAAATGTCCAACAAAAACTGATGAGCTTGGCTGCTGGGTTTGTTGTATTTGCTTGTTCTTTTGACAAGAGAAGTACAGTACTGCTGGTTTCTACAGCTATATTTAACAAGTTTGCTCATATACCAGTGTATTGCTGGATTGCTGGCATATGATGACACGAGAGAAAGGCAGCCAATCACAACAAAACACAAAGCTAAATGGGAATTCCAATGGAATTATGATTATAAAGCACAATGCAAAGTGCACTAAAATGCATGGATAATGTTTTGCATTGAAATGCTATTCACAAAGGTACTTGCACCTGTCACCTGGTTTTTACTTCCGCCACCAGAGGTACAGACTAATAGAGCCCACACTCTGGTTGTTGTTTTATTTTTTTTTAAAAAATAGCCCCTGACATCACTAGGCCACCCACACAGGGAGGGAGGCGGCCATATTATTGCTCTTTATGTGCATGCGTCTGGTGGCATGCAATTTATAAAAGAAGGCTGAACTTGTACATTGGAGCAAGTTGTTGAAGGGCACCCGGCACCTGATTTTTATTTCCCCCACCAGAGTTGCCTTCATTTACAAGTTTCATACATTTGAATGCAAGGTACAACATACATAGGCCATACATACAACAGAATTATGACCTGCCTTGAAGAGGGGCAGATTTATTAAGGTTTGAATGGTAAATTAGAATTTTCTAATTTTTTTTTTTGTTACAAAACTCACAAATTCGAATTCAAAAGGATCAACTCGAATGTAAATTTGAATGTGAGATTTATCACATCTCGACCATGGAAAAAGTTCTAATTTGAACATTTGCCACCTAAAACCTGCCGAGTTCATTTACAAGTCAATGGCAGAGGTCCTTTATATGTTATTGTATATGGAATATTAGGGCTTCAGTTTGATGTAATGAGTAACATTTAACAGTACATGTATCTCTGTGTCACTACAAAGTAGTTGTATGAAAAATATGCTGATAAATATTGTAAAACATAGTAAAAATAGCTCTAAAAACAATAGTATCAAGTATTCATTAGGTTATAGCTCATTGCACATATAAAAGATATCTGGTAGGAAAAGCCAACATTTTCAAAACTGTGCACAAATTCAAAGCTTTTATTTCTAGCTAGACGGTATTTTGTAGCAATTGTTTTCTCCCATTGGGGAGCAGACTGGATGTCACATCATATATTCTTGTTTGTGCAAAGCTTACCTTGGAATTATGAAAGTCATGGAGGAATATATCCAAGAAGCAGACATTGTACACAGAGTTTGTGCCCTATGCATTTATAGGGAATAATAATATAGCAGCGGCACCCACTTTGATCCAGATTATTATGTTCTTGTTTCAGAATACAGATAATGTTGTTGCTAACATTTTTTCTGTATCCACACACAGGGAAATAAGATGGCCCCTGTTTTTAAACCATGTATTATCTCCAAACCAGAGTGAAGATGATTAAATATGTAGGGGCAGCTTTATCATGTTTGAAAGCACAGGCAGCACACAGCATGGACAAAAATCTAGTGCCACAGAGTTCATCATCCCTCTTTGCCATTGGATCCTCTACTCCCACACTAATTCTTCATGTACAATAACAGTTTGATCTCTGTATACAATGTTAAAACAGAAAAACACACAATATTCAGAAGATATTTCAGCAAAAGGGATTTTATTAGCCTGCTATTAAATATGATGGCATATTCAAAACAAAGAAAGAAATTGTGAACCTGGTCTAACCCACACTACAACACTGACCAGCTGCTACTTTTCATCTCTCTAACCTACACTCTGGAGTTGACCAGCTGTTACAAATAATATAAAGCCATTATTTATACACAGAAAGGGAGAAAAAATATATACACTATATATAGGAAAAATTGTGTTAATACCCCCGTAATGTATGTTGTTGCTAGGGGTTTCTAAATGCACCTTAATATTTAGTACACAGTAGGCAGTGTAAGATTTCAAGGTAACACTTCATTTTTTTAAATAAGAAAATCCCTTCTAAACCCTTCCATTAATAAGTTTACCCCTATTACAACTACACCATAGAATAGCATGCATTGACACTATGGGGTATGTTACATTTATTGGCAGGGAGTTTTAAAAAGATTTTATTGGCCCTTTAAAATGAGGTACCTTGATTGGCATGTGATCTTACATCTTTTGCCCAGTTATGATACTAGCATCTTTTTTTCTGTAAAATGGATTTAAAGGCATTTATAATATTCTAAACTTAAGTAATGGCGGCAAAGATATATTTCTTCTCTTTATTAGGGTATATCGCCGCCTTTGGTGTAGGGATGCACCGAATCCACTATTTTGGATTCGGCCGGATTGCTTTGCGAAAGATTCGGCCGAATACCAAACCAAATCCAAAGGGAAAAACATTTTTTACTTCCTTGTTTTGTGACAAAAAGTCATGCGATTTCCCTCCCTGCCCCTAATTTGCAAATATGTAAATTAGGATTCGGATTCGGTTCTGACAGGCAGAATCCAAATCCATCTGAAAAAGGCAGAATCCTGTCCGAATCCCGAACCGAATCCTGGTCATGCCTGCTGCCTTCCTCCAATTACTTTGTGACACGCATACATAGATTATATATATGCCTGTGTATTTATAAAAACACGAGAGTGTTTATATATATATAAGAGTTGAACAGCAAGGCAAATAAGGAATAGAACAATTATGTATACTTTGCACATATTCCTGTAACACTGTTACGCAGTATATATTAATCATCTGTGATAAATGGCTCCAATGTAATTTTCATTTCCCAGTTGCTATTTTGTTTACAGCTGGAAACTACAAGTAAAAAAATAAATATCACATAACAGTTACATAACGTTAAATGTCGATCAATGAGATGTTAATGATCATCTACATTATCCTACTTTATAATCTGATCATAAAATGCTCATGACAACGATGAACAGAGAAAACAACAACAAATCCTCTTCTTATTGCAAGCTAAAAATGCTACACAAAAGAAAAAACTGCTTTATCGTCTGGGAATCAACACACACTGAAATCAATAACCGCTTTTTGACATGATAGCCTAAATGAGTTTTCATGTTATGAAGAATTGCTGGAAGGAAGTTGGTCTATACACTTTGAAGTGTTTTGGCAGGACATAAACAAATTGAGAAAAAGCAGCAGTACCTCTGGACTACTTGTGATGAAGAAAAATATCTTCGAAAGTAAGGAATTTACAGGAAACTGTTCACCTCACCAAAAATATAACCTAACCATTTCCCTGTGGTTGAGCTTTGAAGTCCAAGGCAAGATCTCCCAAGATATTCTGATGAAGAGACGTCTCATATAGCACTACATGGTTGTCACCCCTAAAATGCATAGGCAATTAGGAATTTCCAACTTTAAATGAATAATCATGTACAAAATGGGAATTTTAGGTCACTAAACTGCAGTGCTTGTTGGTAAGTAGAAAAATAAATTAAAGAGAAGTGTTAGGAGAAATTGGTGTACAAGCTGGAGGATTACTGTGCACTGCAGTTTAATATTAGTTAATAAGGTACTGGCTGGGCAATGATTCTACAGTCTTTTGTTTGTGTTTAACATCCCTGGAGATGAAATATGAAAATAAAGAAATGATAGAGAAATATAAAAATAAAAACCTTTTGTGCTTGGGGGTGAGCAAAAAAAGGTGGATAAGATATAATGTATAATACTAGTGATAGAATATTGGAGGGCAAGGTCAGAGAAGAAGCAGGAGATAAGCAAACAGGAGATAAGCACAGTAGCCAAGAAAAGAAATAATGGATATAAATGGGATACAAATAAAAAGGGCTCTTAGGGAAACACAGACCTTGAGAACGGGGTTTAAGGCAAAACAGACAATGAATCTGCAAGGAAAAAAGTTCAATAACGAAAATAAGACACAACTCAAATAAAGAAAACAAAAGCATGGGAAGCATTGGAAGGACAGAATTATGGACATGAAGGGAAAATGTGAAATAAAAATAAAATAGAAAAATAAATGTATGATAAGTAAAAATAAGGGAAACGAGAAGAGGGAATATTGTTTTTTTCATTTGTAGTAAGAAAAATAACCTGCCTTGCCTCTTTTGTCCCATACTGTGTTACTACGATACCTGTGGTTGACATATGCACTTGTTCAGTGAATAATGCAGTACCTAGGTCAGTGGGTCTATGCAGAGCACTAGCTACTGCCTGCTCTATGGCCTCTTAGAATTATGGAGTTCCTGGTGTGAATAGAAAAACTGTATTTTATATGTCATTTCTAGCTGTCTGATATTGATAACATTTTGCACTCCAGTTGGAACCCTTTCCCTTTTCTTGCTTCAAAAACATTTTATTTCCAATACCTGCTGAAATGCTTGTAAATTTCATTCAGTCCCATTTCATTAATTATTATAAATTAAGGTCTTTAACTTTAATTTAGTTCTTAACTCCTTGCCTTTTACCTTTAGAATATGTGACTCTGAGATCACCCTGGAGGACCTGACTCCAATCAAACTTGTTTAAATGAGAAGGCATATGTTTTCCACCAAAGCATATGGTTATCCTCCCCTTCACAGTAATATCAGTTTAATCAATATACACTGGGCAAATGAAGCCATATGTCAAAGTGTTACTCTAGATTCCCCACTTATATTTACAGGTCACATAGGCTTGCAAAGACCTGCCATTTTCTTTTGAAGAACATTGCTGAGATGTACTCTTTGTTAGTCTCTACTCCTTGGGCTTTCTGCCTCTTGCCTTTCATCTCTGCATTTTTTACTTGCCAGAGATCTTCAGAAAGTGCTGTCAACTTCTATATACAGAACACTCTTGCAAAATCAAACTTCTGTTATTCCATCCAGTTTCACTTCTACTTGAGTATCCTTTTCCTTGTTTTCAAGGCAAATAAATTCTGTTTCAATTCATAAATAAAACTTTCTCTTGCTATATATACAATCAATTCCTTCATTGCTTTCTGTACTCTATTTTAACCACTTCATATTCCAAAACAGCTCTTTTAAGGCTAAAACCTGTAACAGGAAGCATTTTTTCACATTAATTTATAAAAAAAAATATTCCTTTGTATATTGTTGTTTTTTAACAATGGGCATCTTGATGCGTCCCATCACTTCTTTTTCTTCTGTGTAACTGTATCCCAGGAGGAAAAGTTTTTAATTCCATAGCTGTAGCAAATTCAATTTTTCTCATTGATCTGTGTGAGAAGCGCCTGATGGCACTCCTCTCCCCTTTCCGTAGCGCTTGCAAGATGGCAGCGCCCAGGGAATGAAGATGCCGCGTCACGGCACGGTGATGTCATCATGCCAGCACACAATGCCGGCGTCAACATACAGCGCAATGGCGATAAATTCAAACTTTAAAAGACGCCAAAAGACTAGAATCCCTGCCCGTGAATAGGTTCTGTATTATATATTCCCGGTATGCTTGTTCTACTATTATTGGACTGTTTCCTGATATTGACTTCGGCTTTCCTTCTGACTATGAATCTTTGCATAATGTACTGACTCTCTGCCTGGATATGACCACGAACCTTGTTTAACACTTTGGGTACCTTGCTTGGACTTTGGTTACCCTTTTGGCTTCCTCCTTGGTCCCGACTTCTGCATCTGAGCCAGTAGGCCCTGACACTCTGCCCAGTAACAATGGAGTGACAATAGGGCTCATAGTAACATAGTAACATAGTAACATAGTAAGTAAGGTTGAAAAAAGACACATGTCCATCGTGTTCAACCTTTTTTTTTTTTGTTTATTAACTACCTATCTGCCAGTTGATCCAGAGGAAGGCAAAAAACCCATCTGAAGCCTCTCCAATTTGCCTTAGAGGGGGAAAAATTCCTTCCTGACTCCAAAATGGCAATCGGACTAGTCCCTGGATCAACTTGGACTATGAGCTATTTCCCATAACCCTGTATTCCCTTACTTGCTAAAAAACCATCCAACCCCTTCTTAAAGCTATCTAATGTATCAGCCTGTACAACTGATTCAGGGAGAGAATTCCACATCTTCACAGCTCTCACTGTAAAAAACCCCTTCCGAATATTTAGGCGGAACCTCTTTTCTTCTAATCGGAATGGGTGACCTCGTGTCAGCTGGAAAGACCTAATGGTAAATAAAGCATTAGAGAGATTGTTATATGATCCCCTTATATATTTATACATAGTCATCATATCACCCCTTAAGCGCCTCTTCTCCAGCGTGAACATCTCCAATTTGCCCAGTCTTTCCTCATAGCTAAGATTTTCAATACCTTTTACCAGCTTAGTTGCCCTTCTCTGTACCCTCTCTAATACAATAATGTCCTGCTTGAGTGATGGAGACCAAAACTGTACGGCATATTCTAGATGGGGCCTTACAAGTGCTCTATACAGTGGAAGAATGACCCCCTCCTCCCGTGACTCTATGCCCCTTTTAATACAGCTCAAGACCTTATTTGCCCTTGATGCTGCTGACTGGCATTGCTTGCTACAGCCAAGTTTATCATCTACAAGGACTCCAAGGTCCTTTTCCATAATGGATTTGCCTAGTGCAGTCCCATTAAGGGTATAAGTGGCTTGGATATTTTTACATCCCAGGTGCATGACTTTACATTTATCAACATTGAATCTCATTTGCCACTTAGCTGCCCAGATTGCCAGTTTGTCAAGATCCTGTTGCAAGGATGCCACATCCTGGATGGAATTAATTGGGCTGGATAATTTTGTGTCATCTGCAAACACTGATACATTACTTACAACACCCTCCCCTAAGTCATTAATGAACAAGTTAAATAAAAGTGGACCCAATACTGAGCCCTGGGGGACCCCACTAAGAACCTTACTCCAAGTAGAGAATGTCCCATTAACAACCACCCTCTGTACCCGATCCTGTAGCCAGTTTCCTATCCACGTGCAAACGACTTCATTAAGCCCAACAGACCTTAGTTTAGAAAGCAGTCGTTTGTGGGGCACAGTATCAAACGCTTTGGCAAAATCCAAATAGATCACATCTACTGCCCCCCCACTATCCAGAATCTTACTTACCACATCATAAAATGCAATCAAATTCGTCTGACATGACCTATCCTTCATAAAGCCATGCTGATTGTTGCTCATAATGCCATTCATTAGGACAAAATTTTGAATGTGATCCCTTAACAAGCCTTCAAATAATTTGCCCACCACAGATGTCAAGCTTACTGGCCTATAATTGCCAGGCTGAGATCGTAATCCCTTTTTAAATATTGGAATAACATCAGCTTTTCTCCAATCCATAGGCACCATACCAGATGACAGTGAATCTGAGAAAATCAGAAATAAGGGCTGGTCTAAAACTGAACTAAGCTCTCTTAGAACCCGGGGGTGTATGCCATCAGGCCCTGGAGCCTTGTTTACATTAATTTGTATTAAAGCTTTTTGAATCATATCCTGAGTCAGCCACTGACTAGATTGAGCTGAACCATTCGTGCAGTTATTAAGTGAGCCTGTGAACCCAGACTCCTCTATTGTATACACTGAAGAAAAGAACTGATTTAACACATTTGCCTTATCTGTATCTGTTACAACCATACTGGTACCATTATTTAATGGAGCAACACTCTCAACCTGCATCTTTTTACTATTAATATATTTAAAAAACTTTTTAGGGTTAGTTTTCACCTCCACCGCAATTAACTCTTCATTTCTTTTCTTAGCCTTCCGGATTGCTGATTTACAACATTTATTACAGTGTTTATATTCATTAAATGCAGCTTCTGTCCCTACAGATTTGTAGTTTTTAAATGCCTTTCTCTTCTTTCCCATTAACATCTTTACCTTATTATTAAGCCACACAGGATGATTCTTAGAGCTTCTACGTTTAGTCCTTAAGGGAATAAATTGAGAACAGTAATGATTTAATATCATTTTAAAGGACAACCATTTCTGTTCTGTGTTTTTAGCTGAAAACCTAATGCCCCAATCAATGCTCTGTAGGGCAGCCCTCAAGGCACTAAAATTAGCTTTGGCATAATTCATGGTTTTTGTTGCCCCAGTATATTTTTGTTTTTTGCACCAGACATTAAAAGATATAACATTATGGTCACTATTACCCAGGGGTTCAATGACTTGCACATTTGCTATAAGTTCTGGGTCATTTGAGATCACTAAATCAAGAATAGCATTTTTTCTGGTAGGCTCCTCAACAACCTGTGCTAAAAAATTGTCGTGCAATAAGTTTATAAACTTGTTCCCATTAACTGATCTAGCAGTACCGTTGCTCCAGTCAATATCTGGGTAATTAAAATCCCCCATTATCATTACTTTACCTAAACTAGCAGCCTTTTCTATTTGCATTAGGAGCTTTGTCTCTTCCTCCTCACTTACATTAGGGGGTCTATAGCATACTCCTACAATTAATTTGCTGGATTCTTTACAATTTGTGAAGAACTCCACCCATACGAATTCTGGCCCCTCATTTTCTAACATAACCTCCTCCTTTATATGAGCTTTTAAATCCTGCCTAACATACAGACATACCCCTCCTCCTTTTCTATTGCCTCTGTCCCTCCGAAACAAAGTATAGCCACTGATATTTACTGCCCAGTCATGCGACTCATTCAGCCATGTTTCGGCCACACCAATCACATCATATTTTCCTTCCATCACCAGCAGCTCCAGCTCTCCCATTTTACCAGTCAGACTTCTTGCATTTGTAAACATACATTTAATACTGGCACCATATTGAACATATGACATGTGGTCCTCCCTATCCTTAACAGTATCCCTAGCCAAATCTCCGCCCCCATTTTCCCTTTCTTTGCCCACTATCTCATCTAACCTGTCTACCACTGAATCTTTTACTGAACCCTCCCCCCCACACCTAGTTTAAAATCTCCTCCAACCCTCTAGCCATCTTCTCTCCCAAAACAGCTACTATTTATTATATCATTAATAAACACTGGGCAAAATTTGAACCTTGGCAGTAACCCATCGCAACTAAGCAAATGTTTGCTTTCATTGTCCTACCTGCTGACTGAAAAAAGCCAGTCATTGATTGGTTGCTATGGATTACTGCCCACATGCAAAATTTGCTTAGTGTTTATAAATGAGTCTCAATGAATTATGAATTGTTGCAGCCACACTGTCATGACTATACTGTGTTTTAAAATGATGAGGCCATCCTGCATTTGGGTCCATGCCGTGTCATGAAATGCCTGCACTACAAATGCTTGTTTCACTATAAATGCAGAGGAATGTTACATTTCTTATATAATGAAATTGTGGTGTCTGCTGCGGACACACTGCAGACACACTGTGTCATGAAGTTGTGGGGTCAAGTTGCTAGGTCATAAGTTGTTCCTCAGTCAAGATTTCAATATAACATTTTGCTGCTGCTATCTCTTCATACCAAACACTCATATACTTTTTTATCCCTTCTACTGCTGACTGTTCACTGGTTGTTAAACCTGTAATATGCTGTAAACATCTACATAAATACAGTATATAAATCCATCTATAGATACATATAAACATTCATGGTCTTGAATGCTTACTGTTGCTAAGCTACACTACAATAATTATTATACTGTAGGTTTTGTGGTGTTACAAAAAAATAACATCTGTTGTGAGGATCTTGTACAGGGGTGTTTTTTTTTCTTCAGACATTGTCAATCGTTAATGATTTAGTATCACACCAGTTTATGGTTGCTAGCAGAGCTTGCATTCCCAAAAGGTAATTTCAGGGACATATTTAGCAAAGAGTGAATGTGGGAGTTTAGCCATCAATAGAAATGTTTGGTGGACTATAACAAGCTCTATTTCCACACTTGCCAAATGTGCCCCATACAACAAGAACAAAGGAAATCATCAACACCATGCAATCAAGAAGAAGCAACCAAACCAAAAGGAAAAGGTGCATAACTAAACTAAACTAATTCATCCAGGTCATGGTATTTCTAGTATAGGTAAATCTAAAAACAACTGGACTTGCTGAGTAATCACTGAAGACGTTTCACTACTCATCTGAGCAGCTTGTTCAGTGAAGAAGCTGCTCGGATGAGCAGTTGAAACGTCTTCAATAATTACTCAGCAAGTCTAGTTCTTTTAGATTTATCTATACTAGATATTTACATAACTAAAGGTGCACACTTGCGACGGCTTCGCTCACATTGCAACACTTCGCCAGGCGTAGATTCGCCAGGACAACACTAATTCACTAAAATGTGTTACTGTTACTGTGGCAAGCAAAGTGAAGTTGCGCTAGCGTTGGATTATTTGCATACGGCGGGAAGTTAAAGTTGAATGGACGTATATGTTGCAGCAAATACATTACACTACACAAGGCCATGGAAACTTAATCAAATAAAAGAGTTGTTATAATGCCCTACACATGAGTGTATAGTTTATGTGCCATATATATAAGGAAATGTAAGGGGGAAGCCGGGTACCCCAGAAAAAAATTATGATCTTTTGCAGCCTATAACCCTGAAAATTGAAAAGTCGCCAGTGTTATTTGGGACTATTTTTTGAGAAAGTCCTATCTACTCTATTGCACTTCGCCTGGTCTGAGGTGGCGAAGGCAAGTCTGGTGCAAGAGGTAACATTCAGTAAAATCCGCATCTTAGTGAATTTGTGAAGTAACACTCTTTCGCCAGAGCCAAACTTCGCCTGGCATAAGAGTGCGAAGTAGCGCTAGAGTTGCTAGCGAAGTTACGTCATCGACCGTTAGTAAATTGTCAAAGTACTGAAATTACGTCACGCTGGCGAATTATCACCAGCGTTAGTCACTTCACCCTTTAGTAAATTTTCCCCTTGGTGTTTTGTTTGTTACTGGATCTCACTGTACCAAGCTTCCAATTAAAACTAACCCGTGGATCTATTCCTCATACAATAATATTGGTAGGAAAAACCTTAACAGAAACGGGCAACATTCAATGAAGAAAAATGTATCTCCTAATTCAATTGAGATAAATTTTTCAACTGAATGGCACAATATTTGGTATATACCAAAAGAAAGTGCTCCTTGGTTATTATGGTAGAGTGCCATTGTTAAGTGCTTTTGTCAGTACAAGGGTCTTCAAGTAAATTCTGTGTATGACAAGTAGCCAGTGCAGGGATGGGCAGCACTTAAGGAGCGAGTGGAGAGGTATGGCATCAGTGTTAATGATGGATTGGATGGGTTCAAATTAGACAGGGAAGTCCACAGACCAGTTAGTTAACAGGATATAATGAAGGCACAGAAGAGAATTTTGGTCATCTCCAGGAATTGGTATCATGGATCAGGGATAATTCAATGTTTTTCTGTAAAATGCCACACATAACGGGCACACAGCCCTGAGGCAATATTTGTTGCTCAAACATAGTTTTTGGGTCAACTATTCTGGGTGGCAATATTTAATTCATTAACTTTCCTGTTAATATTGTTTGCTTCCAAATTTGTCTTGTCCTTCAGCCTGTGGATGTTTTAACCCAGTTAACTCCTGATTAGCTGATTAAGTCCTGGAAGCTGCTATTAGGTGAGATGAGGCTGGACCCAAATTTGAAGACTGCTACAGCAGGCAAAAACATATGAAGTTAAGAAGGATGCATATTAAAACATGGTTTTCAAATCATAAACCCTTCTCCTGTAAGTTCCTGCCAATGTAGAATCTCTGTCTGAACCAAGCTGCCACTTATTAAGTGCTGCAATCTGTTATATGCAGTTTACATGATAACATTTTGTAAGTCAACTCAAAGATTACTGATCAAGCTTTGTGAAAAGGCATCCTTATACTCATCTCTATATTTTTCATATTATGTGTTTTTTCATGCAATAACCACGTATTTATTTAGTGTTAATAGTTAAAAAATACAAATAAAAAGACTAGAACGCTTCTTGTTAATAAGTTGTTTTTCTTACAATAAATGCCATTGTATCTATGTCTACGTCAGTCCTCTAAATGATTGACACCTGTCATGTATAGAAATCCCAGATGATTATGAGCCGAACAAAAAGCCATCTTTGTCCCCCCAGATGGATACACAAAACAATAGCGTTTTCATCTTGACCAAGAGTTTTTATAATAATTATGAACAGGGTCAATAATTATGTTAAAGAAACAAACAATACTAGAATACAGAAGTATATTGTGATATTTGCAAGTTACTCCAAAACATTTACTAGCCCATACATTTGAAATACAAAAATACATATACAATTTCAGTAGGCCTCTGTAGCCTCAAATATTCATGTAGTATTAGAAAATAATAAATATGTTACGGTCTGAGTAAGTTCACAATCCTTATCCGGCTCAACTTTTATCCCTTCAAGTCTGATTCACAACACCTGCAATACGAGCCAGTGCCAAAGGCCCAGGAAACAAACAAACAGAATATACAGTACAGTGTGATATTGTTTGGTATATAACACCTCTTTTTGTGCTCAATGGGAATTATTAAATGCACCACATGCAACACCCTCGTAGGGAATAAAAATTTGACTTCCCTTAACTTTTTAGTTGGGTACTCACAAAGGTTATCTTTCACAATTTGCACATAGGAATCTTATCCTGCAACACAGCTCGGCTTCTGGTGTAGGCTGTAGGGTAATAAGCAGCAGCAGTAGTGTAAAATACCTTTTATTATTTAAAAGCAAATATTTAAAATGCACTCACATAGTGTTCATGGTTAAAAGCATATCTTTGCCACATCCCATTGGAGCTGCCTTTAGTGTATCACCACTATGGGTATGGAGCATGTAGTCTGATTCAATGCAGATCCACCTTGCAGCATCACCTTCCTCGTGCTTGTCTGCCACAGAGAACCAGGGCATAGGGTCTGAGTAGGCAAGGGAACCAGAGCATACAACATATAAATGAGAAACAATCAGAATTTAGTCAAGGGTCAGGCCAAAATCAATACCTAGAGAGCAACAAAGTACCAAATCAGAATCCAAGATTGTAGTAAAAACAGGCAACAAGGGTCAGGACAGGCAGCTAATATCAGAGTCAGGCCAAACACAAGAATAAGATCAGAAATGCACATAGGAGCTATAATCAAACAGAACCTACGTTCGGCAATGATTTCCAGTTCAAAGCTTCTTTAAACATTTGAATTTAACGCCACACGAGATGATGTCACAATGCTACAACATTATTGCATCACATGTGCGAAGAATCAAAGGGTTGCACGACGAATGCTCTTACCCGGATCATGCAGGTATCCCCGCCGAACCACTAGACCACCAGGTACCGTTACAATTCCTAATCAGTATAGATATGATAAGGAAGGTTGTGATCAGACAGCTATAATGTTTCCATTAGATCAATACAAAAGAAAAATGAAGGCATTACAGAGTAAGCAGCGTGAAAAAACATTATAATACACAAAAGCCATGAATATCTTGTAAATTATATCCTTATAAACGGTGAGTTCTGATGTCATCAGTTATAAACGGTGAGTTCTGATGTCATTTCTGTCACAAGACTCACTAAAACTTGTGTATGATAATAAATAAAGTACCCCCAGTTGGCCTTTGGCCTCGTGTTTTTATATGGTCATGAAACTCCTCGGTAACTTATAATATCCTTATATTTTACAAGAGGGGGTACTTTATTCACTATATTATTATTCTTTATTTACTTTGACTTACTGTGTAGCACTTTACAGTGAATATCATTCAGATCAGTCTTTGCTCTAGTGGAGCTTACAGTCTATGTCGCATTGACATATAAAGTATGAAAAAACCAGTGTTTTGTCTTTATTATGACTTTTTGGAGTACAGGATATGATGTCACTGATATAATCAAGTAGAGGATATAGCTTCATCCTCAACTGTCAAAGAATTCCAAATCCAAAGTAGTGTGCACCTGACCAGCTCCAAGTAAGGAACCATGTGACAAACAAGATAAAAAATATATAGTGTAGCTTTCGTAGCTCAATTTTCACCCAAGCGTATATCAATGAAATAGGATAAGTGCCACTCAAACGTGCTCACAACCCATGAGCTTCAAGTATTATGCCCACATACAACTCTATTACAGTATGGTCTGAGAGGGGTATAAAGAACAAGATAGGTCCCACTTCATAGTTTTTTGTTCCAATTCCAGTCTCACATTATACTCTCAAAATATTTAAAGTTAACTGGCTTATCTATTATTCTTCACTTATTTCTATATTGTCATACCCACTTTTTCCTCAGGGACAATAAAGCACAGCACGTGCAAGTAAAGTCAATGAAAAACACTTTAATGAAAAACTATTGCATTATCAGCGCATATTACGATCACAATCCTGAACCTACACGCAACGTATGATGAACACGGCAAGTAACTGGATTTGTGTGTGTGTCTATTCAAAAAGCAAGTTGGAAACATGGTAAAAGTATTTGCAGATTTTTTCAATGCTTTTCTTTTTAAAACTCCAGATGAGAAGTACTGTTCCTTGATACAAAGCATACTTTCTCATTCTCAATCAAGACGGGCTTGCACATTTGCATGCAATACAATATCATCAATAAAACACTGTGCACGTGTACTTGTGGACAGCTCCCTACATATAGTGCCCTGTTGATTACTGAAGATATACTGCAAAGCAGAGCACTGCTGTGGACAAGGTAGTAGCATGTGACAACTGAAGTATATTGCTTGCTGCTCTCTACCCAGGTATTTCCCTTCTTCACCATCAAACCATTCTTTAGATTTTAACATGGGAACAGATTTGAGACAGTTGCTAAGCAAATAAGAGGGTTTGACGGATGAAAATATGTGCCATTGCCCATAGCAACTAGTCAGCTATTTGTTTTGAACAGGCATAATACTATAAGTTACAATAAGAAGGCAAAACCCTTAACAGTTACTACTAGCACCTGCACTTCAGCACTGATGTTTGTAAATCAGCTCCAAGTAATACTACATATATCAGCAAAGCTTCCCATGTCTTCTCATAGACATTTTATACATATACCCAACCCAGCATTTTCATTTTTAAATTACATTGTATTTACATGAACCAGCAAATAGTGTAAAACTAGGCGCTTTGCCTTGGAGGAGGAAAGCAGAAGTGCAAACAACTATGATACATAATTCTTTCCTGGGTAAGTATAACCATTTAACCCAAGCTGGGTCCATCTCTACTGAAACCTAATCTAGCAAGGCACAACCAGAACCTGTGATCATAGAATCTATGGTGACTTGTATTCTGGTCCCTGGCACTTAAGTGGTTAATTTTATATTTCGCCTGTTCTGGAAACAGCTGAAGATCTCCCTGGGAGTATCGGCAAGAAATTGGAAGCGGTGATGGTGGAGCTCTTCCTGGTAGAACGTCTCCCAGGGAGTAAGCGGGCAATACTTTTTTTTAGCCCAATGTCACATCAGAAGCTGCTGCTTGTAAAAAGTTTCATTGTTTCCCCTGAGGTATGTTTCATGAACTAGCACTGTTTAGAATATATTATCATTTTGCTATATATAGCAGATCTTCGCATATGACTCGGGCCTTAGAGAATAACACATAAAAACGTATGTGACAGTGAGAAACTGAATTCAAATATGTATTACAGGTAGCGAGTCAAGTTTTCAGAGCATCAATCATACAATTCGAAATGACACTTGATTATTTCCTAATTTTTTTTCACTCCGACTTTTTCGAGAAGAAGAATTATTGATAAATGAGTTCAATTCATGGAAGGGAGTTTGCTTGACTTTGTTTTAATAAAAAACTGAGATAAGCTCAGGTTTTAGTAAGTAACCCCATTAATACCCAGTGTAATCTCACCCTTCTTCCTATGGACTATGGTCTTTATTGCTGGACAAGCAAACACAGTGAAATAACATCAGACCATATCAGGAAACCTAATGTGTTAAATCATATGGAACTCTTGATTCAGGGAATAAAAGATTGTGTAGGATAATGAGGGCCTGTGTTGCTATTACAAAATGTTCTTACCGGTTGCCAGCACAGATCCGTACTGTGCTGCAGATTTTTTTACATTCTGTCTACAGCATTAACACATGGACACAGAATCAGAAAGTGGGAGTTGAAACACATCCCAGTTATTTAATGCAGTCGCAAGAGGTTGGATTTTGTCACCAGGCTGTCAGAGGGATGTTGTTAGTTGCCTAGGGCAACAATTATGTCATTCTCAGCATTCCGTTTACTAGGTGTTAATGCTGCTTTGCCAGATGTAATTTTGTGTTCTGAGCACAGACACATGATGTGCTTGCTCCTCCTTATAATTAGCTGGGAAACAGAATTTGGTTCATGTTACGTTTTATAAATGTGCTCGGGGGAATTACACCTTCGCATAATCACATTTAACACTCTACATGGCTGAGATATGGGGACGCACAGAAGGGATTTAGTAACAGAATACATTCTTGTAATCTGCTTGGCTGTTGCTTTCTTCAAGATCTTAACTTGTGATGTATACAATAAAATGACTGAAATTGCCCTTAAATGTTTTTCATAATCTGGTAATGGATGTTACATTCCTGATTCATATCGGCTAAAAAATATATTGCACCATAGAAAGATATATCATTTGACGATTTAGCTGTAACGTTATCTTTATTTCTTTATATACAGTAAAGAAATAATACCTCTCAGCTGGCTTTTTTGCTGTATGGTTGGGTTCCTGCTCTTTTTCCCTGGGCTGATGTTCTCCCTGTCTGTACAATGTAGCCCAGTATATGTACAAGAGTAGTGGAAGTGGGAAATTGGATTTGGGTCAAAGTCAATATATATATATATATATATATATATATATATATATATATATATATATATATATATAAATATACTTGATTCATATTCACCAGAGTGTGCTGATCCCTGCATCGTTTGTATCATTCTAATTGATCTTGCACCTCGCCTTCAACAAAGACAGAGTGCGGACACCCAAGCATCTCTATATATAAATATATATATATATAATATACAATATACAAGAGCCATAAATATCCTGTAAATTATATCCTTAAGGTGGCCATACATGAGCAGATAATGCCGTAATCGGTCGTTTAGACCAATTTGACAGTTTATCTGCCCGTGTATGGGGGCTTCTGATGGGTCTTCTCGATCGATATCTGGCCACGATATCGATCGGGAAGATTTGATTTTAACCAACAGACCCGAGCCAACCTGAGCCCCTTGGCGTATCGTAATCCGATCTTTCAACCATACTTCCGAACATTCGGATTACCCCCAATATAGCCAAACCGTTAGTGGCATATCGGGGAAAGATCCGCTCGTTTGGTAATGTCGTCAAACGAGCGGATCTTTGAGTCTATGGCCAGCTTTAGAAACGGTGCTTAGTGATGTCATTGGTTATAATTGGAGCTTGGTGATGTTAGTAACTTATAACATCCTTAAAATAAACAAGGTAGTAAAGCCTGTTACGTCACATGCAAGTCAACTCAGAATTCTTATAAGCTATATAAAATCAGCCTTTGGACTTGTGCCTTTATATGGTCATGAAATTCCTCTGTGACTTTTAATATGTTTATATTTGCAACTATGACATATTCCATATAGATCAAAGTTGTAACAATACATTAGTTGCAAAAAGAGAACAACAAATGCTATTATATAAAGTACCAGGTCTACTCATCTGGAGTCATCAGGAGAAAAATGTACATATTGTAACCATCTGAGCTAACAGGGATGCTATCTCTTGGGGTAGGCGGGTGCACTGCACAGCAGTATTGTAATACACGCAAAACAAAAAAACAGCCAGCTGGTAATGTGCAACTGACCGCAACCATTATTATTTGTCTGGTTGGCTTACAAGGGGATCAAAACTAAAATGAAAATAAAAACCTTGCCTGTCCGCACTAGCTATCTAACTAACTAACTAGGTGAGGACCTAATACCCGTCATGTATAGGAAACAGTTTTCATAGCCCAACATGTACTCACATGCATCTGGCTCTCTAACATGCCTGCACTGCCTGCTTTCCCCAGGATTGAGAGAGACACACACACACACAATACCTTGCCCTACTTAAAGAGAGAAACACCTGTTTCTCTGTCAGGTGTTGGACAAACCCGGACTGTCCTTCTGGAGTGGGACCCGGCCAACCAGACCCTTTTCCGGCTATTACAGCTAGCCGCAGACCCGTGAGAAAATCCATTCATTACAAAAATGCACATTTACATGGTTGCTTAGAAACAGTAGGGCAGAAATCTGGGTGATACATACACCCCTTCAATCAGTTTCCCAGCATTTCTGTTACAATATAGAATATGGATTGATGGCCAAATAACACTGGTCTGACCGTGGGTTTCAGAATAGTTGCTGTGTTCATTTTTGTTACAAAGGGCAGTGTGCAAAGTGTAAAAACATTTGCACAATGTCATCCGCAGTTGTAGAATATCCGCAAGGGGATGCTTTTAGGCATTTCCCCCTCCCACCCCCTAACTTGCACATCATTCAGACAAGCAAGGGAGAAAGCATAATGAGGGCTGCAATGGGGCCCTACCCTTACCAGCTGCCTTATGACAGACATAAGGACAGGGTTTGCCTCTTGACACTGTTATCTACCCTTCATTCTGAACTGTCAATCTGGCACAAGAAGCAGAGTGCAGAATCCCCCTGGTAAACTTCACATATCCCAATACACACAAAATGTTTGGGGTCAATGTTGTTGCATTTAACAACACTGGGCTAATTTAAACCTGGGCAGTAACCTATAGCAAAAGTTTGTTTGGTTGCCATGGGTTATTGCTCAGTGTTGATAAATGAGCCACACCTTTAAGTGCTTTTTATAAGGAACTCTTGGCTAGTGGTACAAATATTTTTTTCTCCACTGGTGTAGATATAGGGCACTGATGGGTCAATGTCATGCCATGCGTGCACTGACAACAAGGGGCAATGGGTTCCCCTTTCCACTTTTCTTGGTTCCTGCACTGGCTGATGCACTCAGCCCTGGATCCAAAGGCCATGCCACAAGTCCTTGTGCTCTAAAACAGAGTGCAGATGCATGCTGCTATTTGCCTACAGCCGAGCACGCCTGCAAAGTGCACAAAAATTACTGAATGTGTCAAAAATGCATAGATATAAAGAGGCTTAATATTTTATTGATATGGAAATGCATTCATGCATGGTTTAGATCTTCTTTCCCTGTGTAACACATTTTCAATTTAGACAAATGTAATCCTGGTTCAGGCTTTCTATGTCATATTTTCACTTTGTTTTCCACCTACTTCCTTGTGATATGTGCATGCACAAATGGATATTTGTAGAACTGCAAAGTGGCCCAAAGAAATAAAGAATGTCAGAAGAGATAAAAATCATAAATATTGAATGCATAAATCACCATACTAAAGAAATACAATATTGTGTGTACTATATGCATTCATATAAATGAGCCTCATAGTGTTAACTGTGCTTGTTTTATTGCCAGTAATGACACAGGCTAGAGTTGCCATAAGCAATTTAAGCAAGCACAGATGGGTTAGAGGTGGATAGCTACTATAGTCTGATTGAAATGTTAACTCCCTCACAGACCGTATAAAACCCACATGCTGGAATGGAACTTCAGTCATGCTTTCTGTGGTGCTAGTCAGCCAAAACTAGCTGTATATGTAGTAATTAACTAATAAACACAAGGCATTAAATTGTATAAAGGCATTAAACCATACATGAAGCAGACAGCACTAGTAACTTTGTTACTCCATGCAGTTACTACATGCAGAATGCTGGGAAAAAAATTACAATAGTTAAAGAAATATGGACATAGCCTTTAATGTTATGTTTCTAAACAATATCCATGTTTATTAGTAGACACTGCTGCTGCCTTGAGAAACATTTAACCGAAAACCCCACAGTTTTATTTGTGAGTTTTTATGCTATCTCTGTAGCAGGGGAAAGCTAGGAACTTGCTCAAAGCATTTTAAAATAAAGTAGGGCTTGCAAACTTGGTCTCAAAATAGCAATATCCACTTTAATCAATCAAAAGCACTATTGATTTTGGGAGAGATCACAATGAAGGTGTAGAGCAGTTCTGTCTAACTTCTGTTGTACAGAGGGCTGGAATCTTTCTGGTGGAGGTGGAGGGCCGATAATGGAAGCCAGTGTTGACCACTCCCACTTTAAACCACACCCACTTTAAATCACACCCGTGTCATCACAAGAAATGTTGAATGTGATACCCACATTAACGGTAGTAGCAAACCAAAACACCAAATAGGTCGTGCTCACTGCAGGGATATTATATGTGAAAAAAGTTTATTTCATATTAAGACATACCTTTAAATTCATATACCTCCTCCTCGTGTATGGATAGCACAGCAACTCCTAGCACATGATTAAACACCACGGGGACACCATGACAGGTATTTACAAATGCTAACATACTCCTACCAGGTTTACCTCCCACAAGCAGAGTATGACACACACAAGCAGAATGGGGCAGGCAGAGTATCGCTCACACAGGGAGTACAGGGCAAGCAGAGTATGGCACACACAGGGAGTATAAGGCAGGCAGAGTATGGTACACACAGTGAGCATAGGGCAGGCAGAGTATGGCACACAAAGGGAGTATAGGGCAGGAGGAGTATGGTACACAGGGAGCATAGGGAAGACAGAGCATGGCACACAGGCACAGTTGGACAAGTAGAGTAGAGCACACATAGGTAGGGTAGAGCAGGAACAGGAAGAGCAAGGTAAGAGACAGGGAAACCTTTTACGACCACTCTAAGATGAATAGTATGTACTGTACACAATGCCAGAGCTGCTCCTATAGTCTGTGTAATGTGTGAACAGGCGAACAATGTGGGCACTGACAGTCGAAGGTGTGAACAATGAAGGTCCTTAAAGGTCTGAAAAATACATAGGATTACAAGTGTGAACAATGCAGTGCTTTTGCAACCTGAATCTGAGGTGTGGAAAATGCTGGGGCCCAGTAAATCTCAATTTGGATACCTTTTGAAGTTTATACAAGGGTAACCAATCAAAGCAGCCAGACTTTAATAAAGGGCCACACAAGGTGGGGCAGTGGGCCGCCAGTTGGACAGCAGTAGTGTAGAAGATAGGTTCCTAATTAAAATTATGAGTCATTTTAAGAAAAGAATACACGCGCTACATAGAGACAGTCGCATGCATGCAGCAATCCTTTAACTCCCATTACAATCATGCATTTTCATCTGCTGGGAATGAAATATCTTATTCAGTACAGTTTACTTTGCAGATGTTTTAGGCAAAATAAAAAGTATCAAACTATAATATAAAAAGAAAGGAACATCTCATTTGAAAGACATTTCCTCCTACTGATGCTTCTCAGTTCCACAATTAGATCTAATTAGTCTTCTGGGGCATGTATGAAACACAGGCTGCAGTAATTAAAAGGTTTATTTAGTGTCTTGCTATTTTTGTATTGTGCTTGTAATGGCCTTGTTTACAATGCTGAGACCTGAGTGCTTTCTTCCTCAGTATATAGGCTGCAGTTAGCTTGGGGACCCTATATGGTAATCAGAAACGATAAATCACCTAGATATAAATTCCCCTACTGCTTTTCAGGTATCAACATGACCATATAATACACACTGCAGTTTTAATCTAATCTTGCTTAACATATGGGACTCCAATACTATGGTTATGTTATATATACCAATAGGTAGGGAATGGGATTCCTAACTTTGTGAGTTTAGTTAGAAGATCTAATGGGGTACAAACCACATGGGGGTTATGGTCCCTGACAGCCCAGAAGTGATCAGTCTGGTGCTAGTCCAGAAAAAACAATAGACCACAGACTACAGGTACTATCAAGAGTAGGATGAGAGATGACATTGGTTCAGTAATTGAGCATCCCTTGTGTCTAGTTCTTATTGGTGACTTGAGCTGAAGGTTCCACATGCCACAACTCACAATTGCCATGGACCAGCAGTTGTCTCCCAAATGTTAGTGACATTCCAGACTGAATGCCCAGTGTCAACTTACAAGAATGGCCTACTCATGCAACAGACTCAACACAGTAAAGGGTCATTGGCTAAAAGACACAGTGGAATAGAAATAGTATATTTTCTTGTTCACTTACTTGCCTCTGGAAGTCTTAAAAGCAGCCCTTGTTCATTTTACTGCATCTAGTCTAAAAATTCCTATGATTCTAAACTAGCTGTTTCAGTAAAATGAATCTCTCGAGCCTTTTGTTATGTTTTGGGTATCCGAGGATGAGTAGAGTATAACAGTGCTTTATTAGCAGAGACTCATGCAGGCATTACACAACAGTTACTTTCACTTTTAAGCTGTATGAAGTATGCACAGTATAAATCTGAGCACAGTGACATCTACAGGCCATTTGTATAAACACCACATATTCCCCTTATAGTATGAAAGCATTATGGACAAATGTAATAAACAACAACAATGAATTTTAAAGCAATAATATACATTATTCACATCACCTAGTACTGGGTCCATGCAGGTAGTTTTCTGATTCTTTCAGTACGCTTTACAGGTTTACTTTCATCAGGCCTATTGCAGTTGACATGAGGAGTAGGAAAATGTCCTTCATCAAATGGAGCTTCTCCAAAGTCATATCTAACAGGAGCAAGACGACTTGCATTCCATATGCGTCCATCAGACATCTAACTGGCTGTTAATATGATTATACGTGAACTGTTTTATACCCCTGGAATTCTAAAGAAAATGTAAAGGTTCTGCTTGACATAACACTTTGGGAGTGGGAAATTTCAAAGCTCTCGACAGTGCATGGGATTTTTAGGAGCAAATTTATCAATGGGTGAAAATGAGAGTTTACACTTTGATAAAAACGCTTCTAAAAATGCCATACAAGTAAATGCAGAGATATAATATTTCCCTCTGGTGAACAGTGGAGACCTATAATTCACTGTTTGTTAAATATGCCCCATAATTTTTTAGCCCAGTTTAGTGTTTTCTGCTGTCACTGATGTTTTATTTTGTTTTACAGGCTGTTTCTGTTTTGTTGACTAAAAATGGTTTGGTTTTTCAAAGCATTTACAAACAAAAATAAGATAAATTAATTTATATCAAGGGGGCTGACTTACTAACATAGGCAATATATATTGCACAAGTGCAGTTGTCAACAGCAACCAGCTACATTCATAAATCTCACCTGTATGTAATTTTGGGAACAATGATGATGTTATCAAGATATCACATATATAATTTTTTTGTTGCTTGAATAAAAGACTGGAATATAAATAGGAGAGGGGCTGAATAGAAAGCAGAGTAATAAAAAGTAGCAATATCTATACATTTGTAGCCTTACAGAGCATTTGAAAGCTAGAAAGAGTCAGAACAGTGTAAAAAAAACTATAAATAAAATAAATAATGAAAACCAACTGAAATTAGAATTAGCAATATTATAACATAACTAAAAGTTGGCTGAAAGGTGAACCACCTTTAAGTCAAATGGAATATCTACTATATGAGGTCATTTCAGAGTAATAGTTTAGATACCAATTTATTTCCGCATTTATTTCCCATAACTTATTTTCTGTAGGTCAAAATACTGCTTTCTGCACAGAGCATGCAAATTATGGGGCAGGGGAGACACCTACATGAATTCCCCCTGCCGCCCCTCACCAATACATCACCATTCACCAACTATAACAGTCAGTGCTGTATTCATAGGAAAAGTGTCAGGACTCTGCACTCAAAATGGAGTGCAGAGGCCTACATAAATTCATAAACAGCAAAATTCATTGTTCAAAGTCCAAAGATATTGCCTCTTTTTGCACACTCCATTCTGTTTTGTAAATAACCCTATTGCCTTTTAATTGCTTGACTTGGATCAAATGCTTATGGTAGCCGTCCACAAGCTTCACGCAATATCTTGTTGGAATTTGGTACCATTCCTCCTGACACCTCCTTGTTCTGACACACTTTTTTCAGTTCAGTCCATAATTTTTCACTGGGATTCAGGTCTGGGCTTTGCGATGACCAGTACAGTAAATTTACTTTGTTCTCTTTAAGCTATTTAGTGGAAGACAAAGTTGCGACCAAGTTTTACATTTCTGGCTGATGTCTTGAGGTCTTTCTCCATAATTTCTACATATCCCTGCTTCTTTAGGAGGTCATCTATTTTCTGAAGTGCTTTATTCAATTTTTCAACAAAACCCCTACAGCATGATGCTGCCATCCCCATACATCCCAGTAGGGACGGTGTTCTATGAATTAAAAGTCTCACCTATCTTTCTCCACACATAGCAATGATCATTATGGCCAAACAGTTCTATTTTTTATGTTATCTGACCAGAGAATCCTCCTCCCAAAGGCTAGGTCTTTGTTCTGGTGGCCATCTGCAAACGTTAATCTCACTTTTTTATGTTGTGTTATGAGTAGAGGCTTCTTGAACGACTGCTTTTCGGGCCATGGTGATGAACGACTCACTTGTGTTTGTTAATACATTGTTACCTAATTCCTCCATCTTAATCACCACTTATATAATTGTTGTATTGGGGTTCAGCTGAACCTTTCAGGGCAAAGTCATAAATTCCTAGAAGGGACTGCTTCCTAAACAATGCAGTGTCTACGTGGACCCAGGATTTGTATATTTATGCATAATTATTCATACGGATGCTTGTGAGAAATTCAGCTTCTTGGAATTTTTTCCTACATAGGAACAGGAACTGGAATTGTAAAGCTCCACAACTTAGTTTCTAAAGTCTTAGTTGAATTGCTTGGATTTTACCATGGCATCAAGAACAAACAAAAGTTACTCTAATGTAGATCCTTAAATACAGTCACAGGTACACACCCATTTAATGAATAATGTAGACAACTAGGCAACTAGAAGCTTCTCCAATTCATGATATCACATTTTGGAGTCTTCAAAACTGGTGTATGTAAACAAATTGTTCATGCTATTTGTGAAGTACTATTATCTCCCCTAGTGATGTGTGGGTCCAGATGCTCTGGACCCACACCCGAACCTAACCCGCCCTCACTCAACCCACACCTGGCACGACCCATCTCGGCTCCTCCATTTAAAAACACGCTTTAATTCAGCAGCTGGCCCAAACCCATCCGACCTGTAGGTAAACCTGCTGGTCCCACAGATTGTGGACAGTCCCGCAAATCACTGATCTCACCGTGTACATACGCCCACATATATGCAGAATATTTGTACAAATTATATGTATCTAGAAAACTAATGAAGTCACTCTAGTGTCAATACCATCCCCGTTGTCGGCTGTTCTGGGGGACCTCATTCTAACAATTTCCTAAACATAATACATGTCACTAAAACTGTAGTTGAGCCTCTTCTTTTGTGGGACACATTAGTGAATTCATTTTTGTTACATCTAACCTTTATTTTCTCTGCAATGTCTATTTTTAGTTGTTCTCTATATAAGAAATGCTGTGAATCAGTTAATATTTTAATCTCAAGGGCTAAAAAATGTTGGCTGGCATCTGAAGTAGAAGCACTAGTACATGCCTACCCCACAGACTTTCATAAATTAAATATGTTGCTGAATTTTAAAAGATGGATTTTTAGTTCTACTTTAGAAACGCTAATCTGCTAGGAATTACCACACTTGAAGCAGGAGATTACTAATGCATGTTTTTTATGATTTTCACAGCACAAAAATGAAGGCTTCTTGAAAGTATACTGCAGGACAAACTGCATTGGGTGATGTAATGCCTGTGAATATACACAGAGTTGCTTTTAAACAGTGGAGTAAATTTAGTATCACAGGTGCTAAATTGCAATATTGCAGTTACTAATGGCAAGCAATTTCTACTTTTTATTTAATTGATCAATTCTGCGGGGCAGAATTATGAACCCTCAAGGTTTGAGTTCATAAAGATTGAAGACAAAAACTGCAAGTGAGCCTTGAACCCTCAATTGTTATGCAATTGGCTGATCTGGCTTACTGTGTTCTAAAAAATTTATTTTCTATTGATGAGAGGGGTTTTGAGAAAAATAAAAAGCTCAGGTTTTAGGTGGTGAGCTTTTTATTTTTTGCCAAATAACCACTCATGAAAAAAATGCTTTTTTTGGAGCTATGAATTTTCCTTCTGTCGATTGTGGCAAACTCTGATTTCAATCTTCAATAAATATGTCCCTTTTGAGACTACTAGTTACTATAGGCAGCCAGTAGAGAAAGTCTCCAGACAGAAAGTAGGGAGAATCATCTTGAACTGGAGAAGAAACCGATAGTAACTTTTGGAAATTTATCAGCAGGAGCCTGGTTGGGTCACAATTGAAGTCAGAAACCAATTAAAAAAAACAAAGAACAAGTAGATCAAATAACTGCATCTCATGATGGTCATGATAAGACTGTATACACAAACAGGTATACAGCAGGAGTACAGAAATAGAAATTAATAGAAATTAAAAACTGATTCAGTAACCAAGCACACACCTTGGACGGGGTGGACCAGAAACAGGGGGAAGTTGAAGCCAGGTTCTACACTGGGCCAACTAGATTCTGAACACTCAGAGTAGGTGAGTGGAGGCAGCTATGTAAGCTGTAAAAAAGGTACTTAGGTTACTTAGTAGATAACAGATAAAACACCATTGTATTGGACAGGGCTTATCTGTTAAGTTCTATGTAACCTGAGCCTTTTCTCCTTTTTTTTACAGCTTGAATGGCTGCCCCCATGGCTACACAGCAACTTATTTATATAAACTATAGTAGTCTGAAGCACACACACAGCTTTAACCAGTGCATGCGACAGTATATAATATGCTAATTACTTTAAAACACTTTAATTTTTTTGGTTTTACTGTTCCTTTAACACCAAGTGCTGGAAGTGACACTATGCCAACTCTGGAAATGTTAGCCACAATTTCCAGGTTGCACATTTTGATACATTGACCGCAATATCACTGTAATAGTAGAATAAAAATGCTGATTTGTAGGTGAAAAACTAGGTATATTTTTTTAGAAATTGCACTTTGTTTATGAATTTGCCCTTGTTAAAGTCATCGCATGTCACCACATTTATTAAGCTCTTGCTGAACAAGGGGGTATATTGTCCATTTAACGGAATTCTATGATATTCTGCTATGAAAAATTTCACAAAATGAAATATTAAAGTATTTCTTAATTAATAGCTGCTCTGCTCCAAGGAATTGTAAAAATGAATCCAGAAATCCTTTTTGAAAAATTGAAAGTGAAGAGTGAAAATCCTTCTTTTTCTTCCATCAGTATATTTAAAGTAATTTTGAGCTAGAGAAGACAAGCTTTCTTGGAATGTATGACAAAAAAATCATACAGGACAAGCCAAGCCTGGAAAAACGTATCCATTGTATTTAATTTGGCAGCTAACATTTGTCAGTAACCTTAACTTGTCACATTTTACGGACTAGAACCATGTTGTTTACAAAACACATTGGTCATGCACTATATTAACCAGAGCTTTTCCCAAGATGCCTTCCATGATATCCCTCGGGCTCATCTGCTGCCCTATCCCACATCCAAATACTCCCTATTGGACAATGCATTTGATAGGAACACATTTTGTAGAAAATGTTACCCATGTAGATTTAGTCCTGAAAAGCAAATGCACCAAGACACTTTTCATTCCTTAAAGGGATTCTGTTATGATTTTTATGGTATAGCTTTTATTACTGAATTACATTGTGTACGATGCAAGTAATTCATTCTACCATTTAAAATATTATTCTCGAACCAATAAAAATGTACTTCTGTAGTTCTAATACTTTTGTGTAGGCAGCCATCTCAGGTAATTTTGCCTGGTCGTGTGCTTTCATATAAGCAATTTTTTCTCTCACTGAAAGCAACTGAAGGAGTCATGACTTGGATTAGCTGGACTTGGATTTTTACTATTGAGAGCTGTTCTCATATATACCACTAGGTGGGGTATGGGAGCATTTTTAGCAATGCAGGTGTCAAGGAGCTGTTACATGGTTACCTTTCCATTATTCTGCTGATAGGCTGTGACATGTGAATGAGGACACCTGAGAAATAGACAACATGTCTAGCCCCTTGTCAGACTTCAAAATGAAATTGTGAAAAATGGATTTCAACGCAGGAATCTACTGGATGAGCACTATTAACTGATGCATTTTGTAAAAAACATGTTTTCCCCATGACAGAATCAGAATCTTGGAACGATTACCTACTAGAGAGGTTGGAATCCTTATTCTGGGTTACTCTGGTATATGGTGCCACAGAAAGTCTGCAGATTACATTAGACAGGAAACATGCAGGACACAGGAACAAACAGGGAATCTAGAAACCAAAGGGTCAGAAACTAGGCAAGGTAAGAAACAAGGCAAAAAATCATAAACACTAGAACTTCTGAATGAAATACAAGCTGGATCTCAGTAAGTGAACTAATGAACAAGCACAAGTGGTAGCTAGAGGCAGACCAATACCTGATATAGACAATTGACAGTAACACCAAAAAGTGTTTTACAGTAATAAAAATATAATGCACTGTTGCCATGCACTGGTAAAACTGCCTCCAGTGGCTCAACAGGGTAAAGCATTGGCAGATTATCAAGAGCCCAGGGTTTAAATATGGACATATCCTACCAAGTACATTATCATGTATTTTTCTGCATACCACCATAATCCTAATCCTAAAGAGCTGTAAGGAGTGATATTTCCATGTGATTGAAATAATGAAGGACAGGAATGAATGTGTTCAATTTGGTAAAATTCACAGTTTTTGTTACAAAACACATTCAAGACATTTCTACTCAGATTTTTTTTTATCAATATGGATCATAAATCATAAATAAATATGGATCATATTCATTATCTCAAACCAGAAATAATGTCATTAAATTGAATGGAAGGTCGAACCATTTTTTGGCAAAGAGAGGAAAATATTTATTATAATTATCCTACTATTATTTAACCACTTTTTTGGAATTCTAAAATTGTGTCTTGTCTTGTGTCTTTCTAAAGAGTAGTTTGAAGAGCATTACAATAGCAATTCACTTCTTAATTTCATGCTATCCCCCATGATGGCTCATAAGGCTGTAGAATACACCAGGAAATGGTTATGCTGAGCAACAACAAACAGAGCAAGAGACATAATGAGACATTGGAGGGTGCTACAGACATTGCTCTATAAAGTTTGTTGCAGTCATAATTCCTCTTTCCTACACGTACTGGCAGACATATTTGCAGAACTGGCAGCACAGTGTACACAGTAAATTCAGCTGTCCTGTCATTTAGATTTTCTTTTACATTTTTTGAAAACTAAAGGTATAGGACCTGTTATCTGTAAACCTATTATCCAGAAAGCTCAGAATTACAGGAAGGTCATCTCCCATAGACTCCATTTTAATCAAATAATTAAATCATTTTACTGTTATAGTAACTCAGTACCTTGTACTTGATGGGAAGTAAGCTGCATGAATCCATATTGGGTTTATTTAATTTTTGAAATACTTTTTAGTATTGAGATACAAAATACAAGACCTCTTATCCAGAAAACCTCAGGTTCCACAAATTCTGCATAACTAAAATGTATGTAGCCATAAAGTAGCCATAAAGTATTTATCATACCTCTTCCCTGCAGTATGACATTGAAGATTTTCATTCCCTGCAGATAATATATTCAAAGACCTTTCCTTTGTTTAAGTACTTGACAAGATGTAGTCTCTTTATATTTTGTGAGAAGAAAGCCCACTGGCACACAGGTACAGGTATGGGATCCATAATCTAGAAACCCGAATTATGGGAAGGCCATCTCCCATAGACCCTGTAACAATCACGTTGTCAGCAACCTTATTCAGTGACTGTACCTTGCGGACGCACAGGTGAACCCTGTGGTGTTCACCGATGCCCTTTTGGGGCCCCGGGCTTTCTGCTGCGGAATCCAATTAGGAAGTGCGTAGCAAAACCATAAGCGAGGTACCGGCAGGGTTGAAGAGAAGACGTAGTCGAGCAAAAGGTTCAAAGCAGGCGGGCGGAAATCGTAGTCAGGAGTCAGGCAAAAAGTCAAAAACCAGGAATTCATTAACATACAACGCTTCAGCAGGATCAGAAGAAACTGGAACCAGTTTGGGCATTTCAAAACAAACTTGTAGTAAAGACAAAGTTGAAAGCCTACAGGCTGCCATGAGAATGATATGTTACTTTTGCTTAAACAATACTGAAGACACCATGCTGTGATGTATTGTAAATCAGACCAAACAATTCCATAATATTTACTAGTTGCTAGTAAATATACGGTACACATACATAAGAATTGATTGCAATTGTATTCCCTGTCTGAAAGTCTTTTCTGGGTGATTTAGTGGGACCACACATACCTTATTGTATAAATGTATTATATTATATTGTATATCATAACCATAAAGTTACTAATATACACAGTCTTTACAAATACAATCCATCATATGCTGTAACTAAAACTGTAACTGCAAAGCATATGAATGAATTAATCGATACTGTGAGCATATTATTGTACTGTGACCACAGATCTATACTGTATATGCAATGCTATATATTACTTATTTTATGAAGGGAGACTATGCAAACATAGACATGGATTAACCTATCCTGTGCCATAAGCAGTTTTTTCATGTAGTGATATGACATTATCTGGCATGATCTAATAGTTTTGGTAGTGTGAATCATGTTAAAGTTCATTTACCAATTCTAGTGTCAAGTGCAAAGTACTAAAATGCAGACATAACTGTGCATGGTTCCTGTTTCTTATTCACAAAGGAACATCCAAATATACACCTTGCACTGAGAGCCAATTCAGTCTGCTCTTATGAATTGTACACAACTGAATACAAGGTACAATCTGCTGTGAGGAGGTGTTACAATCTGGGTTTTTGCTGTGGATACACCATTAACGGTGTAACACATTAGACACGATGCTGTACATGCACAATTTGACAAAGGAAAACCTGCACCACAATTTACAAGCAGTTTACCAGAGTAGATTTTATTCTGCACCCACAGTGGAAATTTGCTCATACCAGAGGTGGTTTACACAATTTTCTGGGTTCTCCTAAGGACACTACAATTCTGGAGGAAAACCACTGCCTTAAAGGGGTTGTTCACCTTTGATGTAGAGAGTGATATTTGCAATTGGTTTACATGTTTTATTGTTTGTGTTTTTTATTTAGCTTTTTATTCAGCAGCTCTCCAGTTAGCAGTTTCAGCAATCTGGTTGCTAAGGTCCAAATTACCCAGAGTGGGTTGAGGAGCAGAAGGATTTCTAAGTGATTTAGGGGATGCTGCAACCTTACTGTTAACCTTTAAACAATCAGAGTGGCAGGTATCTAAAGATTTCAGAGAGGCTGTTTAAATGTTTTGGGCAGGAGGTTTATACCTGTATGTCTTTTACGGGTTCAAAACATTGCACCTTGCTCATTTGAATGACCCTGTTTTTATTCAATGTCACTAATTTTATTGCACAGGTATTAGATCCCTTATACAGAAATCCATTATCCGGAAAGCTCTGAATTATGGAAAGGAATTTAGCAAATAACTCTTTTTTTTTTTTAAATTATTTCCTTTTCACTGTAATATTAAAACAGTACTTGATCCAAACTAAGTTGCATGAATCCATAGATGTGGCAAAACAATCCTATTGGGTTTATTTAAGGTTTAAATGCTTTTTAGCAGGCTTAGGTGTGATTCAAATAATGAAAATATCCCTTATCTGGAAAACCCCAGGTCCCGTGCATTTCGCTTAATAGATCTTACCTGTATAATTAATATAATAATATAATATAATTATTCAACTGCCTGCACAACATGCATAACTGCAATTGAGACTCTATGAAAGGGGATCACAGTCTTTAGTATGATTATGGGCATAGAGTATGTAAAGGATGATTTTTTTTGGCTAATTATAGGCAACAGAAGTATAAATGTCAGCAATGCTAATATAAGGAACTGGTGTCATAAGTTTATGTGGCCAACTTCCTAATTCATATAAATTCAACTACAGCAGAACATTGATCACATCAAACAACATAGAAAAATCAAATGATACTAGTTTAAATTGTAAAAAGTAGTATATTATACTGTATACAATAACCCAATCCCTTTTGAAATGAATGGTATGCAATGTACACTATGAACATTTAGATATCACTTATGACATAAATGTATCCATCCCATCAAGTACATAACCCTTTTTTTCTTGACTTATTTTTACTTCAGGTGCATTAAGAAACAAAACACAGTCTATGCAACAAGTGCATACAGATACCACACAGTAGAAATCTTTTCTGTCTGTATTCATTCACTTAACTGGCCAGAGAGCAATTACCCAAAAGAAAAACTTTGGACTAATTAGTTTGGAATTCAAACCAACTGGACTGATAGAATTGGACCAATGAACTCACTGGGAGGTGTGGCATGGACTAAGTGCCTAATTTACGTAGATTTAAACACTGGAAGTATCCTCTAATAGCTACGGTTATCCTTGTAGCCTCTATAAAGATTTTTTTGCAAATAAGGTTCCAGAAAGTATATTTTATGGTTCCATATTTAGGGGCCGATTCACTAACTTCGAGTGAAGGATTCGAAGTAAAAAAACTTCAAATTTCGAAGTGTTTTTTGGGGTACTTCGACCATCGAATGGGCTACTACGACTACGACTTCGAATCGAACTATTCGAACTAAAAATCGTTCGAACATTCGACCATTCGATAGTCGAAGTACTGTCTCTTTAAGAAAAAACTTCGACCCCCTAGTTCACCATCTAAAAGCTACCGAACTCAATGTTAGCCTATGGGGAAGGTCCCCATAGGCTTTCCTAAGTTTTTTTTGATCGAAGGATACCGATCGTTGGATTAAAATCCTTTGAATCGTTCGATTCGAAGGATTTTATCGTTCGATAGAAGGAATAATCCTTCGATCGTTCGATCGCAGTATTTGCGAAGTATAAGGATTTTAATTCCCAGTCGAATATCGAGGGTTAATTAACCCTCGATATTCGACCCTTTGTGAATCGGCCCCTTAGTGTTTTTTGAAGGATATAATATTGCCCTTTCTTTATAATTCGGATTGTATGTATGATATAAGAATGTTCTCTTTATTATTGCAGCTGCCCTCAAAGGCCCTATATACTGTAGGTGTGTTATTGGTATGTTTGGTATTCAAGCATCTCCCCTCTGAAGAAAAATCATTTTTTTTATATATGTAATAATTTCCTTAAAAACTCTGTGATAGTGATTATATTCAAAATCCAACACTTATATTTGTCTACTGTAAGATACAGTATTAGTATACTCTGGTTGAAAATGCCCATGCTACACAGTGAATTAAGAACAGCCACTAATTGTAAAATAACATACCAGAAAAAAACCCTGTATGAGATCTTGCATAATTAGTTCCCAGTTTTATTCCCACACCAACAATATAACAAAAACAATAGATGTTATCATTTCTTTTCTGGAAATGTACACCTTTATGAAAGGGAGTCCCTTTCAGCAGAAGTATGCTGGTTTTGCAGTAAAATGAATTGTTACAGTTTATAAATCAATAAGGTTTCCAGTGCTAATCAATTCCTAAAGGTAAATAGCATTTTTTAGTTGCTTGGTGAACAATTTTATACAAATCGTGTTTACCAATATCAAGAGAGCCAGCAATCTGTAGGGATTCTGTAAATCAATTCTGCTAAAGTAAATTGACTTTTGCAAGCGCCACACTAGCACTTAAGGCTTGAATTCTCATTGAATAGAATTCAATTAACAGCACAGTAATATTAGAAGTATAAGCACTGTTTTGAAAGGGAAAACTTGTGCACACGCCATGCACACATTACAAGTTGTATAAATCACATTGCTTATAAAACCATGCATGATATTACACTTAAGTCATAGTGAGAATGGGGTCATCTCTGAAGTAAAATGTTGTTAACAAGCCTACGATTAAGTGCCTGTAAGATGACAATCGTGCAAGGCTGTGTACCTAATAAACTACAAATCTTTTTACACGTCTCTCTGGAGGATTGCTCTTTGAGTGCCTGCTCTACTACTATACAGTTTGATCCGCTCCCTTAACTGAAGGTTCCAACACTTGGTGAGTTTGACTTCTAAGACCTGAACATTTTGTTTATAGTTGTTATTAACAAGTCCACTTTGTCTTTTGTGTCAATGGATGCAACCCATTCGGGGAACCCAGGACTAAGCTGCTGGTACTTTGCTAGTATCCATGTGAGCAGCTGCCCAAAATTCTTCACCATGTGCTAAACAAGAAACATATTGTAGGTGCTCACTGCAATTTAACTGGAGGATATCCCATTATTAATAGTGTCATCGCATGCTTAGTTTTACATCAAAACTAGGGCTTTGCTCTACTTTTCTCCAATAAATATTAATGTACTGCTTCAAACTTTGGCTTTGAAGAAAAATGACATTAAAGGGGTGGTGTACCTTTTAGTTAACTTTAAGTATAATATAGAATGGCCGATTCTAAGCAACCTTTAAATTGGTCTTCGTTATTTATTTTTTATAGCTTTTTAATTATTTGCCTTTTCTTCTGATTCTTTCAATCTTTAAATGGGGGTCACTGACCCTATCTATAAATGTATTATTAATGCTACTTTTTATTACTCATATTTCTATTCAAACCCTCTCCTATTTATAAAACAGTTTACAGAAATGTTCAGACTGGTTTCCTGACTGGAATATTAAGGTAAATTAAGGGTAGATTCATCAAATTGAATCAATTTTAATAAATAAAAACTCCCCCACATTCTATTCATTCCTATGAGATAAATAGAATTGTATTCATCAAATGGTGAGTTCTAACTTTCATCCATTGATAAATACAATTATAAAAAGTTTTTTTATTTATTAAGCTCTAAACTCACTTTTTGATAAATCTGCCCTAAATGTTTATTTAAATCCAATTAAGGGGCTGCTTTATCAAAGGTTGAAAGGTTAAAATAATTTGAATTCTGAACTATTTTTGTGAACCTCGACTAGGGAATAGTGCAAATTCGATTTGAATTTTTTAAAATTTGAATATTGAAATTTATCATGTACTGTCTCTTTTTAAAAATTCAACTTCGACCATTCGCCATCTAAAACCTTCCAAATTGCTGTTTTAGTCTATGGGGGACCTCCTAGAACTTATCTGGAGTCAATTGGTGGACTTTTGAAAAACTTTAAAAACTTTGATTCTAATTCCATCGTATTACTTCAATGTATACGATTCGAATTCAGCCAAATACGGATCTATTCGATCAAAAACTGATTTATTTGGACAAAAAAACTTCAACTTAATTTCTGTTGGTCTTTTTGAATTTCTAAATTCGAAGTTTTTCAAATACGAAATTCAACCCTTGATAAATATGCCCCTAAATGTTGACTAAGGGGCAGATTTATCAAGGGTCGAAGTGAATATTCAAATTTCGAATTTAAAAATTCTAATTTACGAGTTTATTTTAGTGTAATTCGACTAAGGAAAAAGTAAAAAATTGATTCGAGCTTTTACAAAAATTTTAATTTTGAAATTTATCATGCACTGGCCCTTTAAGAATTAGAATTTGACTATTCGCCACCTTAAACCTGCCGAATTGCTGTGTTAGCCTATGGGGGACGTCCTGGGGGCAAATTCGCTCAGACAACGCTAATTTACTAAAATGCGAAGTTTCGTTTTCGTCCAGTGCGCGGAACACTAGCACATTTTTGCGAATTGTTCCATTTGTTAGAAAAGGTATGGGGGAACCCGGTTACCCAAAAAAAAATTTTAAGGACTTCTGCAGGCTATCACTCTGAAAAAAGGAAAAGACGCCAGCATTTTTTTGGGACTTATAAAATGTTTCCACTAAAAATTGAGTAAGTACTATGCACTCCATTTCACTTTGCCTGGTCTGAGCTGGCAAAGGTAAGTCTGACAAAAGTCGTAACATAAAGTAAAATCCAGATCTTTGTGAATTTGCAGAGTTACGTCCATTCGCCACAGCGAAAATTCACCTGGCGATAGAGTGTGAATGATCGTTAGCGTCTGTCTCTTTCGCTAGCGAAGTTACGCCTGCGCCCATTAGTAAATCGGCATAGTGCCTGAATGACATCACACTGGCAAATTTTCACTTCGCACTTTAGCAAATCTGCCCCCTGGAATCAATTTGGAGTTGTGTGGAGACATCCTGAAAATCGAGTTTGCAGGTCGATCCCATTCACCCGAATTTGAAAAATTTGATTTTTTAAAAAGAATTGTTTGTCGTTTTTTCCCCTTGAATTTCGTGTTCATGGGAGTTTTTACAAACTCCCATGAACTCGAAATTCGACCCTTGATAAATCTGCCCCCTAATGTCATGAAAAAAAAGTAATTTCAGAATAATTCAAAGTTTAATGAAATGCAATTTGTTGTTTGTTGGAAGGCCTTTTTTGAAAAAGCACTTTGTGCATGTAGTGTTCAATTATTTCTCTAGTGCAAATTAGAAAGGTTAGTGAAACAGACAGTTCAGGTACAAAGAATGTTTTATCAAATACAATTTTCAGCAAAGTGTGATATTTATGAAATGCAAAGTTTAGCTAAACAACAGATATTCAAATGTATTGCGGAATCTACTCATATACAGTGAAACCTCAATTTTTACTTATGCTGATTTTAAGTTTCCCCTCATTTTACATCTTTTTTGAGGTTCTGCTAGTCTATAATACACAGTTTCCCGATTTTTTATTTTCCACGATTTTACACCATTTTATTTCTGGCCCCTTGAAAAATGTATTGGTTGTATTGTAATGCTTATTGAAAGGCAATTGTTGACTGATACATTATGTATACAGTAAATACTATTGGGGTAAAGATAACATTTAAAGAACAATCTGTCAATTATCGAAATGATCAAGTAAACAGGATGCAAAGGTGAATGGAACCATCGAAATGGAACAAATCGAAATTGCACTATTCCCTAGTCGAGGTGCACAAAAATAGCTCGGAATTTGAATTTGTTTAACCTTTCGACCTTTGATAAAGCTGCCCCTTAATTTGATTTAAGTAAACATTTAAGGGCAGATTTATCAAAATGTGAATTTAGAGCTCAGGGGCCCATTTACTAAGGGTCCAAAAAATGTAAAAATAAAAACTTGACTTTTTAGAGATTTATTATACCCCAAAGCTGCAAAAAATCCAAATCCGAAAATATTCCGTCTCAAATGTCATATCATGGTGCCCGTTTATTAAACCTTAATTTTTTTCTGGTCGAGTTTTTTAAGGGGGAAAACTACATTTTTTTCTTAAACTTTTCACAAGTTAAAATGAATCAATGTTTTTGATATAGATATGATTTAATACAGTACATCCTCGGGAAAATGGTACTAAAGAATAAACAGCTTAATGTCCTAATTTATGTGTATACAATCTAGAAATCTGTAAATTTTGTTGTAGTCCTGTCAGTGGTTCTTTTTTTTTTTAATAACTAGTGGCATGTTCTGTGCTTTAACATTTTAACCATATAATACACAAGAGCCGTGATTATTCTGTAAATGATATCCTTATAAATGGTGCTTAGTGATGTCATTGGTTATAAGTTATAAGAGTTTAGTGATATTATTTCTGTCACATGACTCACTGAAACGTGTGTATTATAATAAATATAGTACCCTCTGTTGCAAAATATGAGGATGTTAGAAGTCACCTCCTTGGCAACTTATAATATCCTTGTATTTTCAAGAGGAGGTACGATATTTACTATATAAACATGTTGCCATTTGAATGCATCATTTATAACTAAGGGACTGCTGGAGCCTTTCAACCCCAACAATCATGAAGGCGTTAAGGAACTCACAAGGTCGTTTTCCCTGAGCAAGCTGTCTTAAATAAGAAAATGTTCAGCAGCTTTTAGGTGCCAAACTTTTTCTTATTTAAGAAAGTCCGCTCAGGGCTTTACCTTAACTCATAAAAAATACATAAAGACCCAGTCTACATTAATAGCAGACATCTTCCCTTTAATACATTAGTCATACTAAAAGAGTTGTGAATTTGTTCAGTTCCATAACGTCTACATATTATACTGTGGACAATTGTACTGCATACACTAGATTTTGTGAAGTACTGGATGAAAAGGCAGCATAAATCCCATACATTTATCCCTTAACAGATAGAAAAGTATAAGGACACAGTTTTTATGCACAGAATTTCTTAATGTAAATGATTGGGAACAGCCATATTGTCTTCCTGGCAGGACTATGCCTAAATAATCTCCATAGCAAACAAGAAGTTCCACTAGTGTTTATAATTATGTAACAGGTAGATTCGATAGGAGTACCTTAAAATCACCCCATTTGGCTCCCAGCAACTCCCGGTCACTAGCATTCGGCAGGCAACGTTTCGCTCAGGCAAATCGTCGTTGGTCAACAAATTCACTAAAGTGTGGATTTTACTGAACGTTACCTCTTTCGCCAGAGTTGACTTCACCACCTCAGACCAGGCGAACTGCTAAAATGAAGCTAGATCTTCCTCAATCTTATGTCACTTACATCATATCCTGTTTGCCAAAAATGCATTAAAAAGTTGAAAAAACGCTGGTGACTTTTCCTTTTTTTAAGCGGGATTGCCTGCAAAAGTCCTAACAAACTTTTTTGGGTTAACATTTTTCCCCAGACATTTGAGGGCCATGGAACATTCATTTTACAGTGGGGTCATGTCTAGGGCATTATATGATCTCTTTTGTCTTTATCAAGGTTCCTTAGACATTTGTAATAAAAAGTGGCCACTTCAAGCATTTGCACCAACATCTCTAATAAAGACATCCATGCAACTGTAATGTACCGGTCCTATTCAAATTGACCTAAGCGTAAGATCACTAGTGGCGGTTCGCTAAGCATAAATGAACACTAGCAAATGTTCACTATGAAATGCTTGCACTGAAGAAGTATCGCTAGCGAAAATTTGTGTCTGGCAAAGTGGTGCGAAGTGTGCGAATCGGTCGCTGGCAACAATTCGCCCTTTAGTAAATCTGCCCCTGTATCTCCAACAAACCAACACGGATTCTTCAAATAAACTTGAGCGCCAGTGGTTCTTTAAAAACAGATGAACTCTTTGGGGCATATTTATCAAAGAGTGAAGTTACTGATCACCACAGTCCTCTAGTGTTAGATTCCACAACTCTCCATTCATTTCTATGGGATTTTTGAAAGAGTATTTATCAATGGGTGAAAATTAAAGTTCACCCTTTGATAAATACTGCTTTAAAAATGCTATTGAAATGAATGCACAATCACATCACAAACACAATCGCATAGGTAGCATTCACAACACCTAGCGGGATCATTGCCAACCTTGGTGAGTAAATTACAAGTGAATTACCAGTGTTAAGTGAAGCTCACGGTGGTCCCACACTCCATGGGTTTCTCTACCCCTGAGCCTAGCCATTTTACCAATACTTATTAGCCTCCTCAGTGGAGCCTCTGACTATTCTAACTACCGTGATCCACACTATGTTAGAGTGAACTACTACAAATCTAGTCTTACGCTTACTTTTCCTATACTGGAACCTTCCTCTATGCCAGGCCCTCAGCACCACACCACTTCATCCAGCAAGTAGACCAAAAGAGACCAAGTACATATGGGCATCCCTTGATATACTTGGAGGATCCTGACACCCTCTGGCCAGACACTGAACCACCAGAAAAATAGGTTAACTCAAGAAAAGGGAAACATCTCCCTTTTCTTAGACCAGGGGCCCAATGTCAGTTTTGTTATTCTTCCTCTCCTCACTCAACCTCTAATATTCTAGTCTCTATTCTTTACATACTATGAACTATTATTCCATCTATTCAGCTTTATAGAAATATGGAATAGCTATGAAATAGGCCAAATGTTTAACAGCATGAGGGCCCGCTGACACCTGGGCCCGCTGACACCTGGGCCCACCGGGAGTTTTCCTGGTATCCCGGTGGGCCAGTCCTACACTGAGACAATGAAATGTCCATGCTCAAAATAAGTTACACTTTTACTGTATACTTCAACATCTGTTTTAAAGAAATAGAAATGGAATATAGATTGCTGCTACATCAAGAGTAGATTTAATGCAGAGCAAATGTAGTTGTCATCAGAACTGCATAATTGCTGCTAAGCTACATTATATGTAAATTGTGAAACAATAATGTCACACTCATTTTTACTTTACATGACGTGAAAAGGCATAAATATTTTAGATTTTCAGGAACATGTGAAAGCAATTCTATTGAACTGATTGAAAATGACTTATTTCCTCTAGTTGTCAACATCACTGATACTAAGCAGTTCACAATGCAAAAATAATATGTCTCCAGCAAAAGCTTCCACCATATTATTATTTCATTGCTCACTTGTGGTTGTTTGCAGTATCTACGCAAGGCCATTTTCTCTGTAACATTTCACCCCTTTCAACACCATCATCCTAGCATGTGACCCAGCATAGAGCCTTGTGGGAGCTAAGACTTATTTTTACAGCTCATGGTGTGGAAGACGCACACAGTTCTCCATTCTCTAATTCTGGTAGCATCACTGGCAGGACATTGCTACAACACATTGCCTCAGCGTAATATGTAATGAGGACAGAACCAAAACAGTTCTTTCCCAAGTTGCATTAAATGTTCTACATTTTTTAGGGCTTATTCTGCAACCCTTTATTCCTGGGAAATGGATTACATGTTGCTTACAGTGCATAAATGAAAATGGTATTCACTGTACAATTTAGAGTTCATATTTAGTGCCCACTGTTAGCAGGGCCGGAACTAGGGGTAGGCAGAGTAGGCACGTGCCTAGGGCGCAAAGCTGGGAGGGCGCCAGGCACATACCTGTCTCCTACCCCAAGTCCGGTTCCCTTCTTTTCTCTTCGCGCTTCTCAGCGCTTCTGCGAATGCGCGCGGGCAGGAATTCGCGCATGCGCGCGCTAGCAGGGATTTGCCGGGCCTGCCTAGGGCGCCTGCCCAGCGTGGCCCGGCACTGATTGTTAGCGTGCATCTTCTGGTGTGTGGCAAGGTCTAAAGTGAGTGAGTGAGTGAGTGAGTGAGTGAGCTCTTTGCGTGGGCTGAGAGGGAAAAGTTGTTTCTTCCTTGGACTTCTGGTGTCTGTGAAGGTAAGAGATACTGCTGCTCTAGAGAGTGAGAGAGGAATGTGGCCCATGTTTGCCCTACAGCACAAAGAACTGCTTTCACGACCAAAGAGGTGGCTCTGCCCTCAAGGCCACGGTACCAGTGACCAAGGCTAGCTTGAGAACAGAATCTGTTCAACTCAGGGGGGCTCACAGAATCTGCATACACAGAATTCATTATCTTAATCTCTCAATAGATAGATAGATAGATAGATAGATAGATAGATAGATAGATAGATAGATAGATAGATAGATAGATAGATAGATAGATAGATAGATAGATAGATAGATAGATAGATAGATAGATAGATAGATAGATAGATATCTGATAGATAGATATCTGATAGATAGATATCAGATAGATAGATAGATAGATAGATAGATAGATAGATAGATAGATAGATAGATAGATAGATAGATAGATTCGGCTTAGCCCATTTAACCATGGAGTTAAAACTGAAAAACAACAAATAAAATACATCACCATCAGTTAATAATGAAAATAATGCAATTTACAAAAGGGCAATATATTTTTGAATAATGTAGAATGAGCTCGGTTAAAACAAAAATAGAGCTGAGCAATCAAAATTGTTAATCAGAATCAGAGCTTTATGGGAGCCTGTCCAGCTTTGGCAAAGGAAATTCATTTACGTAAAATTTAATTCTGGAGTAAAAAAAAAAATATTTATGAGCAATATAAAACTTAATTAAATTTAAACCATTTACATTAAAACAAATTTATATTTGAAAATGCTATACTTAACAGCCCTTTAAATCAAGCTTCAGAATTCATACCTGCTGGACTTCATTTGTAAACCCAGTCAGGTTGCCTTGTTATTATTTTTATCCGTATATATATATATATATATATATATATATATATATATATATATATATATATATATATATATATATATATATATATATATATATATATATATATATATATATATATATATATACACCATTACTTATTGCATGTAGAACAAAAGCTAAAGAAAAATTAGTTCTGGCCTTTTATATATGTAGGGACCTATAGGATATCCTATCCCTATAGAGTTAATCCCCTACCTTTCCTATGTAGTTCTCTTATCCTTTGTTATTGGGCACAAGCCCTTGCAACAGTTTAAGTGTAACCACTTCACATATTGGACAAAGAATGTAGTGACACTCCCCTGCCACACTGCTATATAGTGTTGTGTAGGGAGTGGCCTCTTCCTCTTTGGCTTCTGGTGCTGCTACTAGGTGATTTCCATTGAGCCTGGGATCATCGTAGGCCCCAGTAAGTCATTTACCCCAAAGGGACCTGACACCTTTGGTGCTTAAGTCATAGGCTTGCCTAAGTTATATATTCCTTCGATCGTTGGATTTAAATCCTTCGAATCGTTCGATTCGAAGGATTTAATCGTTCGATCGAAGGAATAATCCTTCGATCGTTCGATCGCAGCATTTGCGCTAAATCCTTCGACTTCGATATTCGAAGTCGAAGGATTTTAGTTCCTAGTCGAATATCGAGGGTTAATTAACCCTCGATATTCGACCCTTCATACATCTGCCCCTAAGTGTCTCAAGCTGGCCATAGATGTTGAGATTTTTAAAAGATCAGATCCTGATCGTGAGACCACGATCTTCTCAGAACGATCGTACGAATCTACCATCAACTAAAAAGACCAATTTACCAGGAAAACAAAGGGGAGCTGCCTGCTTGGCCCTGCAAACATAGAGAGATTGCACTGGGACCGACAAAGATTTTTTGACCTGGCCGATCAATTTCCCGACAGATGTCGGCCGAAAAATCGTAAGATGTACGATCGTTCGAATACCACTAACCGCACGATAATTTCGAAGGATTGGTCGGGCTTCCCTAAAATCGGTCGTTCGGCAAGAAGAATCGTCGCGTCTATGGGGACCTTAAGGGGCAGATTTATTAAGGGTCATACTGAAAATTCTAATTTTCAAATTTTTTTTATGTTCAAAACTGTCAAATTCTACTTGGGAATTATACAAACTCCAAATTATAGTTTTGATATTTATCATACTCTGGCCATTTAAGAATTCAAATTTGACTATACACCACCTAAAATTTGCCGAATTACTGTATAAATCATTGGGAGAGATCCAGTGACCAATTTGGAGATGTTTGTAGTCTTCCTGACATTCTATTTTTTTTCGGAGTGAAAACTCGAATCGAGTTTGGTCAAATTTGAATCAAATTCGATTTGTAAGAGTTTGCCATATTTGATTTTTTAAATAAATGTCCCCAAATCAAATTTCAACTAAAATCAAATTAATGGGAGTTACAAAAAAAACTCATATGAATTCGAAATTCGACCCATGATAAATGTGCCTCTAAAACTAATGTGTCTAAAAGAATAAAAGAGCTTTTAATAAATTGTGCAACAGTAAGCATTATGTTATGTACATTGTCTGCCAAATCTTGAAAATCCAAAAATAAATGAGAAATATTACCAACAGCTACTCACATTATAATTGAGATGTTAAACCCCTTTGCTGCTTTTTCGATTGCAGAGCTGCAGCCCCGTTGCGTTTATATCTTTAACCCCTTTGAGATCACAGAGGAATGGAAGACTAATTCAAGTTAAAAAAAAAAGTAATAATCAGGGGTGTTATTGGATGTTTTGCAGAAACCCTATAACTTGTAAGAATCTGTGATGGGGGATTTTAAATTATGATCCCTGGTCTTCTCTGACCATCTTATATGCACGGGGTAGGAAATGTATACAACAGGGTCAAGGCCAAAATAATTCCGGATGGTTTCATTATGATTTTTTGGGGTCATTACAAAGGAATTGCAGAAATAGAAATCAAAGTTATTAATATGGCTGTACATTAATGGCTTTTAAAATGTGGCTTCAGAATCGAGCAGTGTTGAAAATTTGAAACACAGGTCTGGAGTAGTGATGGGCGAATTTATTCGCCAGGCGCGAATTTTCGCGATTCGCCGCCAGCGAATAAATTCGCGAAACGCCCGCGAAAATTCGCGGCAAAAATTCGCCGGCGTCCAAAAAAAATTTTCCGAAAAAACGGACGCCGGTGTCAAAAACGGGCACCGGCATCAAAAACGAGACGCCGGCACCGTTTCGCGAATTTTTCGCTGTTTTGTGAATTTCGCACGAAATTCGCGAATTTTTCGGCGAAGCGAAATGGCGCAAATTCGCCCATCACTAGTCTGGAGTATGGAAACATCATTAAGGTTATCAATATTCCAGAAACACTACACCCAGCAACCAGAGAGAAGCAGTATAAAAAGACAATAAAAAAACATAAAACAAAATCTACACAGAAAATAGTCTTATATACCAATATCTCCATCATGTTGAAAGGTGACCTTCTTGTCTAAGCCCTGCCTGTTGGTCTTACATTTCATGAGTCACAAACAATTCCCCTTTGAAGTAAATGATTTGCTTGTCATGAATTTTAGTCTTCTTTTTGCCTGATAGCTCCCTAGCCTACAGAAAGAAATAGCTTGTATTTTCTCTGAATGATAGATTTCGGTTACAATGGTTAGAGAAGCTATTTCTGGAAAGTAACAGCAGATACCTTTGATGTGACTAACAATTTAAACTGTGAGGCTGATGGTAGAGTATGGTTTGCAAGTTCTAAATGACTTCCTTTACTGTTTTTTCTTCCTTGCCATTTTACCATTTACCTTTTTAACAGTGTTGGTAAATGTAAACAAAATTATTATTTTAGGTATTAGTATAAAACAACAAACATGTTTAATATTACATAAGATGTGAAACTAATTAAAAATGATACTAATATTAGAACTGATCTTTAATTATGATCCTGTACATTCCAATTTAAATGGTTGCATTTTCTCTCTTCTTATTACCATGGAAAAGCTATACAGTGATCTTTTTGATGCTTGCTGCTCAGTGCATCATTTAAGTCCGTGGTAAATAGATACCGGAGAGCAAAGTGCAACAAAAGATGGGAATGGTTCCTTAAAGGGGACCGGTCACCCCAAGAAATAAATTCAAATGTGGAAGGCAAAGAAAGGAAATGAACAGTGCATTGTGGCGGAGGCTAAGACTAACCCCAAAAAGATTTTTAAATATATTAATAGCAAAAAGATGCAGGTTGAAGTGTTGCTCCATTAAATAATGGTACCAGAATGGTTGTAACAGATACAGAAAATGCAAATGTGTTAAATCAGTTTCTTTTCATCTGGTATGGTACCTATGGATTGGAGAAAAGCTGATGTCATTCCAATATTTAAAAAGGGATTATGATCTCAGCCTGGCAATTATAGGCCAGTAAATTTGACATCTGTGGTGGGCAAATTATTTAAAGACTTGTTAAGGGATCACATTCAAAAATTTGTCCTAGTGAATGGTACATTAGAGGACATTATAGACAAATGGCAGGGGACCTTTTTACCCATAAAGTGGATCACCGTACCAGAGGCCACCCCTTTAGACTAGAAGAAAAGAACTTTCATTTGAAGCAACGTAGGGGGTTCTTCACAGTCAGGACAGTGAGGTTGTGGAATGCACTGCCGGGTGATGTTGTGATGGCTGATTCAGTTAATGCCTTTAAGAATGGCTTGGATGATTTTTTGGACAGACATAATATTAAAGGCTATTGTGATACTAAACTCTATAGTTAATATAGGTATGGGTATATAGAATTTTAATTAAAAGTAGGGATGGGTGTGTGTATGGATGCTGGGTTTTCATTTGGAGGGGTTGAACTTGATGGACTTTGTCTTTTTTCAACCCAATTTAACTATGTAACTATGTAACTATGTAACTATGAGAAGCAATCAGCATGGCTTTATAAAGGATAGGTCATGTCAGACAAATCTGGTTGCTTTTTATGCTGAGGTAAGTAAGATGCTGGACAGTGGGGGAGCGGTAGATGTGATCTATTTGGATTTTGCGTTTGATACCGTGCCCCACAAATGACTGCTTTCTTAACTAAGAACTATTGGGCTTAATGAAGTCGTTTTCACATGGATAGGAAACTGGCTACAGGATCGGGTACAGAGGGTGATTGTTAATGTTGCATTCTCTACTTGGAGTAAGGTTCTTAGTGGGGTCCCTCAGGGCTCAGTATTGGGTCTACTTTTATTTAAGCAAAGTTTATTAATGACTTTGGGGAGGGTATTGTAAGTAATGCATCAGTGTTTGCAGACGACACAAAACTATCCAGCCCAATAAATTCCATCCAGGATGTGGCATCTTTGGAACAGAATCTTCACAAACTGGCAATCTGGGCAGCTAAGTGGCAAATGAGATTCAATGTTGATAAATGTAAAGTCATGCAACTGGGATGTAAAAATATCCAAGCCACTTATACACTTAATGGGACTGCACTAGGCAAATCCGTTATGGAAAAGGACCTTGGAGTCCTTGTAGATGATAAACTTGGCTGTAGCAAGCAATGCCAGTCAGCAGCATCAAGGGCAAATAAGGTCTTGAGCTGTATTAAAAGGGGCATAGAGTCACGGGAGGAGGGGGTCATTCTTCCACTTTATAGAGCACTGGTAAGGCCTCATCTAGAATATGCTGTACAGTTTTGGTCTCCATCACTCTAACAGGACATTATTGTATTACTAAGCTGATAAAAGGTATGGAAAATCTTAGCTATGAAGAAAGACTAGCCAAATCAGTACAGGCTTATACATTAGATAGCTTTAAGAAGGGGTTGGATGGCTTTTTAGCAAGTGAGGGAATACAGGGTTATGGAAGATAGCTCATAGTACAAGTTGATCCAGGGACAGGTCCAATTGCCATTTTGGAGTCCGGAAGGAATTTTTTCCCCCTCTGAGGCAAATTGGAGAGGCTTCAGATGGGGTTTTTTTGCCTTCCTCTGGATCAACTGGCAGTTAGGCAGGTTATTAAAAGTTAAAAGGTTGAATTTGATGGACGTGTATCTTTTTTCAACCTAACTTACTATATTATTATGTTACTATTTAAAGGGCATGTAAAGGCAAAAAAATAAAATCCCATTTTTACTTTCTTTAATGAAAAAGAAAAATATCTCCAGTATACTTTAATTAAAAAATGTGTACCATTTTTATAAGAAACCTGACTGTATGCAGTGAAATGTTCCCTTCATTTACTGCTGTGGATAGGAATTGTCAGACGGTCCGTCACTGCTCTTTAGGGAAACAATCATACTTATGAAAAGCAGGGGGAGCCCTCACCTTACTTTTCAGCCATGCAGAACTCAAGCAGCTTTATTTGTTTTCCTGTAGAGCAGTTGTCGACTGTGTAGAGACTTATTTTATTTTTGCTTTTACATCCCCTTTACTGTTTCCAACTCCAGCTGCAGGGACAAAGATCATGGAGCCAGATTTACATAGATAAACTGGGATTCTATTTGGAGGATTATTTTGCAGCTGCCACTGGTTCTGCAGAGTTGAAGAAAGTTTTTAATAAACAATACAAAAACTATAAAATCCACATTAGATTACATGACAGCACAGGACCCAGTGCAGTCTGCCTATTCTGATTATTGATCAGTCTTGCTGTTTCGGCTTCTGGCAGATATTATTTGACTTGTGCTGTTTTGATAATTTATGACAATCCCTAAGCAGCCCAGCCAATACTGACCATGTGCACAGTCTTTGTCTTGCCAAGATGTTTAACAAAGTTACAAGATGGTGACCCCCTTGGCCAACTTTGAAAACATAAATAATTTGTTTTATTGGGCTTATGATGCATTAAGCTCATGTTTATGATCAGTATACAAAATACATAATTTCTAGCCTTATTCTATTTTATACTTTACTTCCCCTTTAATAAAATATTGTTTCTTTAATCCTGGAATACACAATCACTAAATGCAGACAGGAGCCATTGTTATTAAAGGGGTGGTCCACCTTTAAATTAATTTTTACTAGAATGGCTAATTCTAAGAAACTTAACAATTGGCCTTCACTTTTTATTTTTTTAAATGATTTACCGTCTTCATCAGACTCTTTCCAGCTTTGGGTTCTGGTTATAACTTTAGACATCCAGTCATTCCAGCCTTTACAGATTTTGTCTAAATAACTTTATTGAAAAATGTTCTATTTTTCAAAGTCTATCTATTTACCATCTTAATTATTACACTAAACAGTTCCTTTAAATTGATTTGCGTGCTTGTTTACAGAGTAGACACAGTATTTTAAGGGGTACTATTGGCACTATTACGCTTAAAAGGTGCACTTCCCTTCCTGAGTTCACACCGATCCAATGTAGCGGTTCAAGCTAGGTTTTCTGTACCCTGGAAGCAGCCATATTTCCTGTCTCATATGGGGCAAATGCAGTCGTGAATGTAGAATGCAGCTTAACTGAAAAGTCCCTGTTGAGGAGGAGTCTGTTGGGCTGAAATCCAACCCTGACCAAATGTGGTTTGTCTCTATAAGAAATAATTGGTCATCTAAGGATAACCTTCAAAATGGCCTATGTTCCAGAGAGGATCTGGATTTTGAGACTGACACCATATTGACATATGTTATGTTGAAATAGTTTCCATTCAGGAAACATTGCAATGCAAGTTTTAAAAACTTTATTATGTGAAGATTGTATTGTATGCAACAAAATACTTCCAAGGCATCAATAAACAATCTCACAGTACGCAGAACAGAAAAGTTATGTGCAATCATAATTCTTATTCAGAATTCCTCAATTCTTGAAAAAGCAATTTGCTTAAAACAATCAATTTTGTTTGAGCTACCATCAGTGTTGGTCTTTACAAAGACATAATTCATGCTTGCCATAATAACAGGGAAGGATGCATTTCTTCCTGTAAACAGAGGCAGCAAAATGTGCTTCTTTTTCTAAAACAAAAAAGAAAGAAAAAACATCCAATCGATGCATTTATTCTTCTCCATTGAAACCAACCTAGCTCTTGCTATAAGAAATTACTCATACAGTATATAATTATATGTAGACACAGTTCTATGAATGGAAAAATAATATATGCACATTAATAAACATGGAAGGATGTTTTCATCAAATTTCATGATAATCTGTTCAATTCTAATGGGCGAGGAAAACTTTACTGTTCCTCAGGTAAACCACAAACTAACCACCCCAAGCCACAGCCACAAACCACTATCTTATCAGTCCTACTAAAAACAGTATCAGGACAATAGTAAATGGACTTTGGATTCAACCTCACCTACAACATTACAGCAAAAATGGTCTGCATACCTCATATTAAGAAACAAGTAAACACCACTCAGCTGTTACAGTCCATTTAAAGCTACACAGATCTGCAAACTTAAAGGGGTTGTTCACTTTCAAGTTAAATTTGAATATGATGTATTCTGAGATAATTTGCAACTGTTTTTCATTTTTATTATGTGTGGTTTTTGAGTTATCTAGCTTTTTATGCAGTAGCCTTACAGAACATTTGTTTTTTAGGGGGGGGGTTAGTGGCCCCCATTTGAAAGCTGGAAAGAGTCAGAAGAAAAAGGAAAGTAATTCAAAAACTATAAAAAAAAAAAAATAATTAAGACCAATTGAACAGTTGCTTAGAACTGGCCAGTATATAATATACTAAAAGTTATCTTGAAGGTGAAACACCCCTTTAAGTCTGGAGGGAGCAACATTACTGCATTACTTATTTATGCACTTAGCATACAATCAATTTGGATACAAGGCATCCAAGATGTATACATAAGTTTTGGCAAAAATTAAAAAGCCTCAGAAACTTTAAAAAATGGTTAAACCTAGCCTATGAAGCTATAGTAAAGGGCTACTGCACAAACTTTAGAGACAAACAGAGAGTATTATCAAATAAAAATGACCAAAACATTTTATACAACTCAAATATAAGCAATTACCACCTGCTCCAATAGCACAATATCTAATAATACATCAAATCAGGTATCTTGGTTGATTATTTATCTGTATTCATGCACTCTGATTAAAATGCACAACTTTTTAAATTGCACATAAAAATGTACCTTATCGTGTATGGTCTCTGTATTCACATTTTATTGGCAGAAGTTTAATAGGCGTTGTCTAGAATTTTCATCTTACTTTAACTTGTTCTGCTATTCCAGTGATTCTTGCATTGTTCCTCCGACAGGATTGTTATCTGCCTTTGTTGAAATTCCACAGTGTTCTGAGCTTCAGCTAATTCCTCCTTGACTGTAGAATTCTATTTTCTGCATCTGTTCTTCCCCATGTGGGGTGGATAACTGTTGAAGTACCACATCTACGGTAGATAATCTTTTAAGATGAATAATTTCTGTTCCAACAGGAGAGATAATATAGGTACCCCATAATAAGTACCACAGATGCTTACTAATACAGAGATATGTGGAGATATGTCATATTTAATACAGTTTGTAAGGATAGCATTAGATGTTATAATAACAAGTCTCTGGCTACATCTCTGTATTTTGTCTTTGTCTGTACCTCTGTATTTTGTCTTGATTTCGAGAATTTCACTGCACTGCTGCCATTTAGTAATGGTTTCACACCTCATTCATATATTTCTAATTAATTCACTTAATTTCAGAAAATACGTTTTAAAAAGTAATTGCCTATAAACATATACAAATAAATGCATACAAATAAAGGGCAACGTTTCGGGCTCCACTGAGCCCTTTATCAAGCCTCTTTCAAGATTTTATGTGATCCATAATATTTTCAAACATTGGCACTTTTGCTAAGATGTTCATTCACAAAACTTGTTGTTTAATGGGCAATGAAAACATTATGAAATCTGATTTTAACGTCAGTTTCCTCGAGGCAGCATTGTTTGTCGTTACAGACTTAAAAGACAGCCCTGGAAAATCCAATTTCAAGAGTGTAAAAACATTCTCATGACACTTCTGAGAAAATGAATGCATCTATGAACAACATCTGTATGCTTTCCTGGTTTTCTGATATGATATGTCAGGCTGCTTTATTTACTTCAAGGGCTATATAAAGAGTTTGCTATATTTATTATTCATTCACAAATCAAGATGCTGTAAAAAGCTGATCAGCTTTCTCACATTGAGGCAAATTTACTAAAGGGCGAAGTGACTAACGCGTGTGAAAATTCGCCAGCATGACGTCATTTCGGTACTTCACTGATTTACTACTGGTCGTCGGCGTAACTATGCTAGCAAAGGAGATAGACTCTAGCGGTACTTCACTCCCTAACACCTGGCGAATTTGCGCTCTGGTGAATGGATGTAACTATGCAAATTCACTAAGATGCAGATTTTACTGAACGTTACCTCTTGCGCCAGACTTGCCTTCGCCACCTCAGACCAGGCGAAGTGCAATAGAGTCCAAGTCCCAAAAAATGCTAGCGTCTTTTCCTTCTTCAGGGTGATAGGCTGAAAAATAGCATACTTTTTTTTTGGGGGTAACCCGGCTTCCCCCCTACATTTCCTAACATATGGCACATAAACTATACACTGGGCTCATGTGTAGGGAAATATAACAACTTTATTTTATTTTATTCAGGTTTCCCGGGCTTGTGTAGTGTAATGTATTGGCTGCAACATATACATATATCCATTGAACTTTAACTTCCCACTTCAACGCTATTGCAACTTCGCTTTGCTTGACGCAGTAACGCTAGCGTAACTTTGCCAGCGTTCGGCGCCCTGGACGCAACTTTGGATTTTAGTGAATTAGCGTTGTCCTGTCTAATCTACGCCTGGTGAAGTGTTGCGCTGTGATTGAAGCCCTTTTTGGCGAATTTTCTGAGGTTAGTAAATTTGCCCCTATATCTCCCGGGGATTCTTGCAGGATGTAGGATGGTAAGTTAGCCCACACTTCGGGTTCCATTGACACGCTGTACTTGCAAGAATGATCAGGAGGTACCTGTGGCCCTTTACTGTGCGAATCTACAAATGCTGGCACGGCAGTGTGTTTTTCACATATGTTTATAGATATGGTTTATATCTACCGCATCGTTTTGTACTATGGTTTGCTAATTTTACATCTGCCGCCCGGTTACTTAGCGACAGCAATTGATTAAAACATGTGTTGTTTACACTGCTCTGTTTTCCCTGACGAAGGTTCCAGTTTGGAACGGAAACGTAGGATTTAATGAGCCTTCATTTTGCTTGACTTATCAACTTGTTGTTAAATTTCCTTGGAGTGCAGTCACTTGAATTTGCAATTTAGATTGGAATCCAGGTTATATAATGGACTTTTGGTACTGTGTTCCACATGTTGGTGGGTGTATATATAATTTATAGGTCATGTTCATCATTTTAGCAGATAGGTTTGCTTTTGCAGGTAATTGTTACTTGAAGTTCCTAAAGCTGACTGTTTTGCTAACCTGACTGTCCCTTCTTAAAGTAACAGACCAACAGTCTACTGATGCACAAATATGGCAGACCCCTCATAGAGGAACATGGTTGATCAGACAATGTAAAGCATTGGGCAAATACTTTTATGGCAAAATTATAAACAGCATGCAAAGACAATGTTAGGATAGATGTAAAAAAAAAAAAAAAGTTAAATTTCTGGTGTCAGTATCTCTTTAATGTGAAACACAGAAATGTGATTAGCAAGAGACTGTCCAGAGCATTGCAAAGTATTGTTTAGAATGAACTGCACCTTGCAATAACAAAAATGAATGTATTGTTTCATGTAAATCAGTTGATTTTCTAATCAAATTAAAAAAATGGTAAGATAGCCAAGTTAGAAATGATGACTACTTACAGTATATAAAATACATGTGAGTATAATGTAAGCTATTAGGTTGCATGAGAAAATATGACTAATTAATTGTGCATGAAAAAGCAGAGATGGGGGAAAAAATTATGATCCCTTATAACTGGGACTTCATCTGTGAAGTGGGCAACACCTAGCTACCTTTCCAAATATTTTCCAATTATATTTAAGGTTGTCAGAATTCTGCAGACATGTTAAGACTTGAAAAAATAAACAAAGGTGCAAGCACTACAAAATGAAATATACTATTAATAGAACAGAAAATCAAAGTAAACCCCCAAGGCTTTATTCAGCACCCATGGACATTCAAGTATTCTGCTTCAAACATGAATATGTTGCATGTCTGAAGTCCATTTAATTATTAATGGTACACACAAGCTATGCTATTTGTGAATTAGAAAGTAATATCATTTTCCAGTTTTCTACGCCACTGCAGGGGTTAAGTTTAAAAATGTTTGTGAAGATTCTCATTCATCCAGGTCATGGTATATCTGTAGGAATACGTCAAATCAACTGGACTTGCTGTGTTTTTTCCTTGAAGATGTTTCATCAGTCATCCAACTGACTTTCTCAACTGAGAATTCTGAATTGAGAAAGCCAGTTGGATGACTAGTGAAATGTCTTCAAGGAAAAAAACACATCAAAGGCCAGTTGATTTGACTTATTTCTACAGCTATGCTAAGTTTAAAACATACTGTGGCTTAAAGGAGAAGGAAAGGTTAAAACTAAGTAAGCCTTATCAGAAAGGTCCACCTAAATATACCAGTAAACCCTCAAAGCAATGCTGCTCTGAGTCCTCTGTCAAAAGAAACACCACATTTCTTGCCTGCTATTGTGTACTCATGGGCTTCTGTATCTGACTTCCTGTTTTCAGCTTAAACCTCATTGCCCTGGGCAAGAGCATGCTCAGTTTGCTCCTCTTCCCCCCTCCTCCCTTCTCTACTGTAATCTGAGCCCAGAGCAGGGAGAGACTCAGGCAGGAAGTGATGTCACACCACATTAATACTGCAGCTCCTATCCTAAACAAACAGAGAGTTTCTAGAGCTTTTTACTCAGGTATGGTAAAACATTCTACAGAATAAATATAGCATTCTAGCTTGCACTATTGCAGCTAATCTATTGGCAATAAAATGCCTCTGTAGTTTTCCTTCTCCTTTAACAGCATGAGAAAAGATATCTTCCCTTAATCAGCGGATATAGCAGATACAAATATCCAATATAGCTGCATCAACAGATGACGTTGCCCACTCATTGTAAAAGATCCTGTAAAAACATATGACACTTTTTTTTTTTTATAAATGGAACTTTTAAATGCAGCCATTATGGTTATCCTAAACTACTAAATGAAAACAACCTGAACAACAGCAGTACACCACCTACATTAGCATTATATTTTAAAGGTAACTAACACCTAAAATAATATTTGTCGTTGGGGCTGCTGTTAAATTCATAAACAACTGTATACTTAATCATGTATATTATGTCTCTCCAAAAGAATGGCAAGCCAGCAACTATTTTTTATACTGACCACATAAAGAGTGTGTTACCATCAAACATGATACTTCAGGGAAAAAACACTTTGGTGCCTAGGCTCCTTTTGCGGCTTTGGGTCTTTACGTGACTTCGGGGCTGCAGCTCCTTTTGTAGCTCTGGGACTTCAACTTCACTTCAGGTCTTTTCAAAGCTTTGGCTCCATTTGTGGCTTTAGAAAGATGCATGCTACATATGAACAAAATAAGTAACCTGAAGATGTAGGAACCCACATGTATGGGAGCCTCAATGTAATCGGTATCTGTAGTACAAAAGATCCACACTCTAAAGTCTTATGAGAAGTGCAAGCAATTTATTAAGAAAACTGACCTTTTATCTTGATCCTCCACTTGGATAAAGCCTGGGGACCCAAACAAAACAGCATTCTCCTTTACACATTTCTTTAACTTCTTATGAGTCTTAAGCTGGCCATAGACGCAAAGATCTGATCGTACGTATCATCGTACGATCGGACTTTCCCATCTCCCGACCTGCCATTAACCATTCCGATCATATATCGATCAGCCGATGTTCTGCCCTTGACAGCAATCGTGCCAAAGTTATGTCCGACCAAAGCTAGTGACAGTCTCCCTCTGAAAATCGTACGGTAGGCAATACATGCAGAGAAATTACCCGCAGCCGACAGAAATCTTTTTAACCTGTCTGATCGACCAAACGACCGATCTCCGCGGGACGAAAAATGTCAGGACTCTCCACAGACGGTCTGAAAATCGTAAGAATCCTCGATTCATATGATCTGATCTTTGGTCTATGGCCAGCGGGAGTGCGGATCTTTTCTCTGGCAAATACAATTACCAAAAAATGTTCTGCAAAATACATGTGCATGTGTCTTCATCCCATCTATAATCCCAAACAAAATATTACCTGCTAGATGCTTTTTTGTGTACACATTGCTAAAAAATAATGAACCTATCCTGTAATAAATGTTTAGATTACCTATCTTTGAGGATATCAAATGTATGCTTGTAGTGAATGAATATTTTATAGCCTGTGGGCCCTGTGTGGGCTGACTGTTCTAGTGCAACGCTCCAGCACCATGGAAACACAGAGATATTTTCTTTTAATTGCATGAAGGGATGACAGATAACTCTGCAGAAGTATGGGATTCAATTGCTAAATCTAATGAATTCTAATAAATCTGCTAAGTAGTATTTTGTGCATTATTGATAAATATGATGTGCTCATATTGAAAAGATAAGAATAACTACCACTAAAGGTAATATGACGAAGCCTTGATTTAAAGATTATTTGAAGATGGAGTTGTCAAATGCTTTAACCTCTGACCAAAAACTAAAGTAAACAATTAGTGTTCCACATTTGCCTGAAGCATAAAGTACCAATGTATTCTTTCACTGAGGGTTGTCCTTGTTTTTACAATGGCATTAAAGGAGAAGGAAAGGTTAAAACAAAGTAAGCCTTATCAGAAAGGTCCATCTAAATATACCAGTAAATCCCCAAAGTAATGTTGTTCTGAGTCCCCTGTCAAAAGAAACACAGCATTTCTTTCCTTCTATTGTGTACACATGGGCTTCTGTATCAGACTTCCTGCCTTCATCTTAAACCTCATTGTCCTGGGCAAGAGCATGCTCAGTTTGCTCCTCTCCCCCCACCCCTCCCTTCTCGACTGTAATCTGAGCCCAGAGCAGGGAGAGACTCAGGCAGGAAGTGATGTCACACCACATTAATACTGCAGCTCCTATTCTAAACAAACAGAGAGTTTCTAGAGCTTTTTACTCAGGTATGGTAAAACATTCTACAGAATAAATATAGCATTCTAGCTTGCACTATTGCAGCTAATCTATTGGCAATAAAATGCCTCCGTAGCTTTCCTTCTCCTTTAAATGTATTACAGGAATTCTAATTATAGCAGGCACTGCTAATCTGTAATATCACAGAGACCCATCAGTAGTATAACAATAGACATATGGGACCTGTTATCCAGAATGCTTGGGACCTGGGCATTTCCAGATAAGGAGTCTTTCCATAATCTGGATCTCCTTAGCTTAAGTATAATAAAAACAATTTAAACATTAAAGTCAATAGGATTGTTTTGACACCAGTAAGGATTAGCAATACATTAGTTACTGCCTTATTCTGTAATTATAAGTACAATATACTATCTTATTCTGTAAATTGGAACTTTCTAAATAACAGGTTTCCAGATAAGGAATCCCATACCTATATCTTGATATTGTCTAGAATTTTATGAAAAGGGGACAAGTGGAAATACTTTCACTGGGACCTGGGAGTTTGGATTCTAGTTGCCTTTGTTCCTCTGTGTAGAGAATGTATTATAACACTGATAAAAGCAACAAAGGATTATTTCAGCACACATATTACACGGTCTTCATAGCTGCATAACCAGTATCAGTCTGTTGCCTCAGGGCACATTACAGTAAGTACACATGACACTGAGCATTCATATAGCTTACATTAGCACATTTGTAGTACAAGAAGGATTACTCAGAGGACCAGTGACAAAAACCCAAACAAGATTGAAAGCAATAAGGCATGGACCTCGAATGGTGACTGACCCTAAAGTGCACAGAGGTATACGTTATTTTAATGGCTTCCCGGTAAAAATAAATTGCCTAGGCTTTCATATTATTACTGTTATCCTGTCATACAAGAATTACATGTTTGCACAGCAGTCATGCAATTACATGTTAGTGCTGTGTTGGCTAGCTGCATTTGAGTGAACTATCACTGTGGTTTGAAAGAAGAGGGGGGTAGCAATTCCTAGCTCAGCATATTATAATTCCACTGCCCAAGTGTAAAGAAGTAACACACCTATAAAGCTAAGCTCCAATACCTAATGCATAGGATTTTATGTTTGGTTTTACTTATGTTTGATGGGTAGCTCATCAAAGACCTGACAGTTTTGCCTGCAGATGTTTCCATTTCTGCTTCCTAGCATGTCAGAATGAAGCTTACCTTCTACTTTGCCTGCGGGTGCAGCCTGCCCCAGATGAGATTACCCACAGGTAGTGTATACAAGAGAGAAGAGTGTAAAGTGTCTATGTAATTAGAAAAAATAAACCGCTCCGACTCACCGCAAATTTGTGGATTCAAAAGAAGCCGGCAAATGTATCCAGGTCTGGGTGCAGGAACTTCGGCGTCCCACGCCATATAGCGCAAAGATGAAGGAAAAGAGAGATTCCGCACACCGGACCATCGGTTAAAAGTAGAAATCTTTATGTTAAAATACACGCTGCATCTCCTGCTTGACACGTTTCGGGCTCAGCTGCCCTTAATCATAAGCATAAGTGTCTATGGTAAATTAACTAAACTGCAAAGCCTTTGGTTAATTATATGACATTATTCCATGAAGCTATAACGCTATCTTGGGCTATACAGACCAACAGGGTTAATCACCAGCTAGTGCACTAGGAGGTTCTTGCAGTCAAACAAACTTTTATTTGTCAGAAACAATTGATTCACAGGTTTACTAACGAGCCACAGAGGCCCCAGCAGAAAACATGACATGGTTACAATATGTCCCTCAGCGACAGCACATTGGAACTGCCTGAGGCAATAGCGCCACACCAGGATAGATACACCCTCAGGATTTCAGCACCGTGACCTGGATCCCACACGTTGGATCAGGGAATGCTCTAGCCCTAATTCCCTATTAGGCTGTGTCCCTATCTACAGGCAAGGCTTGCCTGAGGGGAGAGCTACCTCCTTGCTATCCCTCCTAGTTAGAGCCAAGCTGCTCTTGCTACTTAACCTACCTATCTTACTCTCCTAGAGAGCACTATAACAGTTAGTAACCTATATCTAGCTGGCCTCATTCACAGGGTCCCTGCTCCCCAACTTATCTCTCTAGAGGTACTGGTCCCTCCAGGGCACATGCCTTTACTGGGCCTTGTTGTACCCAGGCTCCCTGGAACATTCAGCTGGGTCAGCAACCAGAAGCCAAAGAGGAAGAACCACTTCTTCTCACTCACTATACCAGCGTGACAGGATGTGGTCACAACACCTATTAGCCAATAACTGGGATATGTAAATTACAACTAGGTACATGGGCATCTGCCCAGCAACTAGGGAGATCAGGAAGTGTAGAGAATTAAAGCCATAAGAGCACATTAACCCTATGGGTCCCTTCAAAGCCATAAGTTACATTTTTAATTATATTACATTTTTTTAAGAAGCTGCCTAGAATGATTCAATGGAAAAATTCTAATGGCACTGTCTGAAACATTTGTTGAGCCACCTGAAGCATTAGCAACACAGCCATAGAATATTCTCCTCCTTTAGGACTGTATCATTCAAGAAAGGAACCAAGTACAGCTAGATATATTCACACCTACCTGCCATCTGTTGACAGTTTTACAGCTATATCTGGCATCACCATTTTATTGCTATTGCATGTTGATACGTTGACCTTTTCCCACTAATAGTGCATATTAATTTGGTTACAGTATTTCAAAATCACTATGGCATCAAACAAGGGAGGCATATTGTATTGTGTGTTATTTACCTTTTCCTCTGTGGGAATGTATGAACCCTAAACATGTAATCTAAATGTACCATTCACTGCACAAAGGTTAGGAAAGGCATATTTTGGCAGCAGTTTACTATGTTCAGCACTTCCCATGTTATTTGTAACATACCTGCAGACATGTATTTGCGTGTGTTGTTATGATTTATTCGCTGAAATCTGACCATATAATCTCGATTTGTGAAGTTTTCAGTGTTTCACCTGTAGCAATATGATATGTTACAACTGGCCACTAGAGGTCTTACTGTTTTAACTTATGCAAGAACTAGCAGGATATACTTGTTGGTAGTTACAGACCGAGTGGTCAGCAGCTAATGGTCTCTCTTGGGATCAGTTAATAAAGTCTGTGCTACGTGATCCTCAGTGTGTACCTCCTTGATGTAAGTCTCCCTACATAACATCACCCTTAACAACACTGCATGATCATGTCTAGATCAGTGATTCCCAAATTGTATGGATGCTCCCGTCCCCCAGGGAGCCCAAAGCAGGGGCTGGTGTTGGCCTAGACTGAAGACCTTTTGCGCATTCAGAGGACAATAGATGAAATTGTTGAGCTTAGAAGATGACAAACATATATAAACTTATTATGTGCTTTTTTATGCATACATTTATAAACGCATAAGAACCCTAATAGAGTAGTGAAGCATATTCAAACACACAAAGAGTAGTACAGGTATGGGACCTGTTATCCAGAATGCTCGGGACCTGGGGGTTTCTGGATAATGGATCTTTCTGTAATTTGGATCTTCATGCCTTAAGTCTGCTAGAAAATCATGTAAATATTAAAGTGATACTGACACTAAAAATTTTCTTTTCAAAATATTAATCTCCATTAAAAGATACAAATAGGTCATGCTGATCTTTTTTTACTGAAAGATCTGCTTTAGTAAGTAATTGTTACTTGAAGTTCCTAAAACCTGACTGTTTTGCCAATCTGACTGTCCCTTCTTAACTTGTCAGTTAAGAGTTTCTAATGCTAACATACTCCTGCTGCACAAATATGGCAGTCCCCTCACAGATGAATATGGGGGTAAGAATTATAAATAGCATTCAAAGACAATGTTATATATATAAATATATATATATATTTTTTGGTGTCAGTATCTCTTTAAATAAACCCAATAGGCTAATTTTGCTTCCAATAAGGATTCCTTATATCTTAGTTGGGATCAAGTGAAAGCTACCATTTTGTTATTACGGAGAAAAAGGAAATGATTTTTTAAAATTTAGATTATTTCATTTTAATGGAGTCTAAGGGCGACGGTTATTCCGTAATTCTGAGCTTTTTGGATAAAGGTTTTCCAGATAACGGATCCCATACCTGTATTTCACATAAACATTGGATTGATAATTGAATGGAACAAAATATTCATGGGTAATCATTGTGAATATGTACAGTACAGGTCACTGTTCTGGTAGCTGATTAGGAAGGCAAGACCTCTTATTACGGCAAATGCAAAACACAGCGTTTTAGAAGAAATAATACTTCTTCCACAATTACACTTGATGAGGGGAGTATTATTTCCCCTCAACTGTAGTGTATCAGATTACCACTAATAATCTGATATATAGAAATAATAAGACTTTCCCAACGAATTTTTCCTACAAGTAACATCATAAAGCAAGATACAAAATGTGCCTACAAGGCCAATTGAACCATTGCTGGGGGCTGCCACGTTAGCTGCGTACCTGTGCAAAAGTTTTTTTTGCCCTTCTTATTTTTGTTGCATTGTTGCAAACAGCAGTCTTTTATGACAGTTAAACATGCCTATAAATGCTTGTATTTAACATGCTGCTTGCTGAAAATAAGGTACAAAACATAAGACTTCAAAACAAAAGCAATGAGAAAACTGGATTGGCAATGTGGACAAGCGGAACGTTTTACTATTTTATTTGATTAGCTATTTAGTAAGGTTAGTTTTGCATCACAGTTCAGTTACCCTTAAAATATCCTTCCAAAATTATTGAGTGAATATGCTTTGGCTATTTATCAAGTGGGAGAGGGTACACTTCTATGTTTTCAGATGCATATGATAATACTGTATGTTATATAAATGATTGCTTGGTGTATACAGTATCTGTGGGCCTTCTGTTGAATTGTCTCCTAAATATAGAACTAAATATATCTGTTTTTGGATATCAACATATTAAATTGCATGATGAATATGGCTGTAACTGTATAGTTATAGTAAGAAAGTTTTACTAGTAAATATTCAATTATAAATTCAGAAAAGAGGGTTTTATAGAACTTCTACATTAGCCCAGTGAGAGAAAATCAAGGTACTGTATATAAGCCAGTCAAATTGATATAGGGTAAATATAGGGAATACCTTTATCAGCTAAGATTGTGATGAAGCTAGGGTGACTTCTGAAGGAGAGGCAATCATGATATAAATTGATTGATATGTTTAGATTGACGATTTAGATTTTAGATTTAGCCCAATGTGCAGTCACTTCTTGATACTATTTACTGCTCTTGTAGATGCCATAGCAACCTAGAATCTGACAGCAAACGAGAAGCATTTGGCAAAGTTAATCTGATGTTTTATATTCAGCTCCTAAAAATGTATCAAAACACCACAAAAAAATCCCCAATCTTGCATAAAACTGTGAATTCTCATTCATCCAGTGTCATAAAACCAGCCATCTGTGTTCACAATAGATAGGTGTTTTATTTTGCTTTTAAGCCATAAGCAAACACTAATCAAGTCACAGTCACTGAGAGAATAATTTGCAAGACAGATTGGTTCAATGGAGTCACTGCCACTTCTCTAGTATATTTGGTGTCAGTGTAACAAGTGCAGTACACAAGTGAAATATTTTTACCCACAATGCAGTTTTTCCCCATCATTCCAGCTGGATGGATATTTTACAGCTCTGTCCTCAGCCAAATGAGTTAATGAACTCACCCAGTGGAAGTATTCCGAGAGCGAAGGGAAGAGTTCCAAAAAAAAGTGCTTGTTCTATGGGGAAATTGAAGAAAGATGTGGAGGAACAGGAAATAATCACAGCAGGGACAGATCTGCATCCACAACATATATTAACATTATCGTCTGGAGCTTTAGATGATAATTACCAATGATGTAATGAACAGGGAAAAGGTCACTTCAAATTTCATTAATTAGCTTACTTGGAAGAAGCACTTGATGTGGCTCCCAGAATAGTGGTAATTTGTTTGAAATCAGTGAATAGACTGATTTTGTTAAAAGGCAAATAGAAAAAAAATGCTACATTATATAGCATAACCAAAAAGAAATGGAGAAAGCCAACTGCAACCTTTCACAACAACTCAAAGAAGATATTCCTGGTTTATTTTATCAATATATACATTAATGTACAATTTCCTATGTGATTTTAACCTTTCACGTTTTATTTTCGGCAGTTCTCCAGGGTGGCATGTGAACTGCTATCTGTTTGCAAAAAATGCAAAAAAAAAAAAAAATTAAAAAAAAAACAATCACAGACTTTCTGTTTTCTGTCTTTGGCCCTGGTAATATTTTAATTTTAAAATGGAAAATTTAGGTTAGAGAGGCAAATTATAAAGGAAGATAATGCAAAAATAAAAAGGCCAGTTGCTTAGATTGTAGTCCAGGGAGCTCAAAATGAGCTTTACTGGCAGAGATGTAAACAAGGCAGGGAGATACTTTCTCTTTTTCTTCCACCTTCTTCATTTCTGTCCATTTCCTTATTTGAGGTTCACTCTATTACGCTCTTTTCTGCCTTATTTTGCATTGCTGTAATATACCAACATCCAGGACCAAACTCACAACTTTCTACAACTTTTTGACTTGACTTTCATATTTCCTTTCCTCTGACACCCTTCCTTCATTTTAGTTGACATATAATGTCCTTTAAGTTGAATTTTCAAATGTTGCATGTTTTCAGCAAGAAATAACAAAACTATAAATATGCCCTAATTTAAATAGGCAAAAAGTATGTTTAACAGAAACCCTATTCATTAAAAAAAAGGTTGAAAAAAATGGGTATACTGTTCCTTTAACGATTCTAATGTCCCTGCTGTCTCTAGAATTTACATCTTCCTATGGATCATCTTTGTACTCAGATCTTTTCTTTTACTTCAATAGTAAACCTATTGATCTTTTATTCTAATTTTGTAGATTTTGCTCAATTTCCAACTACTAACTTTCTGATCGCAATTCATCTCTCACGAAGTTCCTCTAAATATTCCACAGTTCTGCAGACACACACACACATTATGGCTTGCAGTCCACCTCTCTGCCACAATACCCAGTCATTTGTCTTTTGTCTGTGAGAAGTCTCAAAACTTCTGCTTTCCTTACTTCTACCTGGCCACTCATCTTCCTTTTAACCTTCTCTGCAATCCCAACTCCTCTGTAATCAAATTTTTAGCACATCTAATTATGATGAAGTAAATGAAATCTTTACTACATCACTAAAATATGCACTTGTCACACCTATTCTGAAAAATACCTCACTTGATCCCTCTAAACCTTGGAAACCTTCATCCCAACTCTCTGCTTCCCTTCATCTCAAAACTAATGTTATTCCTTTGGTTATAACCTGTAAGACCCCCTAAAATCTGGTTTTAGGCCACAACATTCCACTGAAAGTGCTTTACTGAAGCTAACTAATGACCTGTTATCATCAAAAAGTTAAAAACATTCACATTGCCTAATATTCCTAGATCTCTGAGCAGCTTTGACACCATATTTCCTCTTATCTCACAAATTACTCTTTCATTGTTTCCTTCGAGTATTATTTTCTCCCTTATCTCTCTCTCTGTTGTGGTTCCTGGAGGCTCTGTCCTAGATTGCTTTTTATTCTATCTGTATACATCGTCCTTTATCAAACTAATAAATTATTATGGTTTGTACAATGTGATATCACCTATATGCTTATGATACACAAATCTCTCTGATTCTGATCTTAACCCAGAGGTCCTAACTTGTGTCTGCTCTTGCTTGTAAGCTATCTCTACTTGCATTTCCTTAAGGGTGGTGGCAGATGGAGAGATTAGTCACCCAGCGAAGTTGCCTCACGAAGCAACTTTGGGCAACTTCAGAAATCCGAATCAATCCCCCTGTCGATAAGTATTCTTGCCGGCGGGAAGGCAGTGTGGGGAGATTAGTCACCCGCAGTAGAGGAGATTTTTGCTGGGCGACTAATTCCCCCATCTGCCACCACCCTCAAGGAGAACTCAACCCCCCCGCTAATAAAAAAAACCCTTAGCCAGTACCCTACATAGTCCCCCATCCCTGCTCTCTCCCCCAGTTTTTTAGACCTTATTTTTAGATAACAGAGTGGTGATCAAGCTGTATCGAAAGCCTATGATTAAGAGTAGCCTTTTACATGCCTCTAGTAGTCATCATAAGACTTGCAAAAAAAATATATCTAAAGGCAAGTTCCTAAGAGCAAGGAGATATTGTAAAAAAGACAGTGATTTTATGAAGGAATGTGAAACCCTTAAAGGGCGTTTTAAAGAAAAAGGTTATGCGAATCAATGGGTAGAGGAAGCCAAAAAGCCATGAACAAAAATAAAGTTCATCTCCTTTTAGTTAAAAGTAGTCAAAAGAACAGTTCCAATCACCGCATCATTAGTACTAAGTATAATGAAGCCTCCAATAACATAAAATATATTATCTTTAACCATTTAAGTGCTGATCCTGTGTTAGACGATGTAGTGGATTAGAAACCCCTGGTCACAACCGTGTCGGACTGGGATGCCAGAGGCCCACCAGAAAACCTTAGACCGTGGGCCCACTTTCCTAACTATTATTCCTCCTCTCCTCACTCAACCTCTTTATTCTCTTAGTCTTTTATATCTACTTACTATATTATTTCATTATTTAGCATTTTTCACCATAAATAAATAGGGAATGACCATGAAATAGACCAAATGTTTAGAAGCAAGAGGCCCACTGACACCTGGGCCCACCGGGAGTTTTCCTGGTATCCCTGTGGGCCAGTCCAACACTGGTCACAAAGTAAGAACATTAAGAAACATTAAGACACATGTTTCTAGCCAGCTACAAATAGGGGCTGTTAGACTCCCTGTGTATTCTAGGCCTAACATTCCCAGTTGAAAGCCTGAAGCACTATGGCCACACTCCCAGTCCACGCTGTCTGTAACTATCCTAATATATTGTGATTACACATACCTTCCTTTTCCCTTTCTTTTCATCACTGTAAAATATTTTGTGCTACTAAATAATAAATTACACAAAAATAAAAGAATGCATTTCCCAAAGTGAAATTTGGAACCCTAGGGGGCTACAGAGTATTTATTTGTTTTGCCTGCTACAATCACTGTTATAAACTTCAGTGACCAGAGACAGTACTGAACTATTCAACATTAAATCAGTTTTAACTTTATTCTTTATTCTGTATTACCCTGATCAGAAAATAAATGGAAGATAAATAAGGCAACAGCCCAAGATTCCTCAACAAAGAACTGAAGAACCATCTGTTTATCAGCATTTGAGTAACTGTTATGTTTTGTAGATAATATCTCAGCTAAGCCATCCATCAATAGAACAAATGATTTAATCGCATAAACAAAATAAAGTGTAGTTTCCTAAAAATGTGTATTTATATACAGTCTGTATTAAAGTACAACAGCAAAAGCAAGGGAAAATGCAATGCCCTCCATAATGTTTGGGACAAAGACACATTTTTGTTTTATTTACCCCTCTGCTCCTCAGTGTAAAATTTTAAATCAAACAATTCAGATGTGATTAAAGTGCACATTCCAGACATTAATTTAAAGTTATTTGCATACATTTCAATTTCACCATATAGAAATTACAACACTTTTTATACATAGTCCCCCTTTTTTCAGGGCACCATAATTTTTGGATAATTGACTTCACAGTATTTGCAATTATTTAGGTGTGTTGCATTGCATCATTAGTGCAGGGATAAGATACATAGGCTTGCTTCTACCATTTGGAATCTGTACTGTAGTTGCCATTGTTCAACATGAGGAAAAAAGCTGTGCCAATGAAAGTCAAGGACGCTACTGTATTTTGAGGATGAAAAACAAGAATAAAACCATTAGAGACCGATCAAATCTTACCAAAGGATTACCAAAATCAACTGTCTGGAATATCATTACGAAAAAAGTTGTCGCGGTCGGCACCCTAAATCCAGAACCTATTCTAAGCACCCTGTTCTCGGCTCTTGCTTCTGCCTTTAACAGACACCTTTCACCTCGGGAGGAGCCCTCGGCTAATTGGATGCCGTCAGGTGTTATTAAGAGAGGTGCCAAGTGAAGGGTTCTGAACGAGCAAAGGGACACAACGGTAAAGCACAAGTCTTTTGGGCAGAAGGTCACAGTACAAGGCATAGGCAGAAAGTGTAGTCAATTAGGCCAGGTCGGGGCAGGCAGAATACAAGCGGAGTCAGACCGGCAAGGGTCAAACCAGGAGATCAATCAGAAGGGATTCGGATACAGAAGAATTGGTTACCAGGCAGGGTCAGGATTTCAGAAGTCAGGATTGTCAGTAGCAGGCAGGGGTCACAACAGGTAATCAGATCACAGAATACAGAAGCTTAAAACAGCACAGAGGCACCAGGAACTCACAAGGAAGAAACCTATAACGGGCAAAGACAAAATACAAATTGTCCCTGTAAATATGTTTAAATTTTGCATCATTGCACCAGCGCCTATAAACTAGGAGGAGGCGCACTGCGCCCCTTAGGAACCGGCACATCAGAGGAAGAAGACCGGCGTTGCCCACTAGGCCACCAGGGTGAGTAATCCTCACAAAAGTGCAGTTTTGGACTCCAGTCCTTAAGAGGGATATAAATGAGCTGGAGAGAGTGCAGAGACGTGCAACTAAACTGGTTAGAGGGATGGAAGACTTAAATTATGAGGGTAGAGTCAAGGTTGGGGTTGTTTTCTCTGGAAAAAGGTGCTTGCGAGGGGACATAATTACACTTTACAAGTACATTAGAGGACATTATAGACAAATAGCAGGGGACCTATTTACCCATAAAGAGGATCATCCCACCAGAGGCCACCCCTTCAGACTAGAAGAAAAGAACTTTCATTTGAAGCAGCGTAGGTGGTTCTTCACAGTGAGGACAGTGTTACTACATTCTACCTTGTAATCGTATTTACATTATATTTTGATATGATATGTATATACTACTTATAACTATTTAATCCTTGTATGCTACTTATAGCATATGTATACAGTACATATACAATGCTCATATTTGATTAATTAATTCATGTTTGCGTGATTGTGATTCCTTTAATTAATATCACTTGTTGCTTTTAAATGTGTCTATATAAGTATGCTGCCAGCAGGGGGCGCGCATGCTTCTGATGAAGTGACTTGCACAGTCAAGAAACGTGTCGAGCCATGCCGTATTCCTATTTTTGTATGTCATGCATTTATGCTTTTAGAAGATTGAAAAAATTTGATCTTTAAGTGCGCTTCTTATTGCATCTCTTTACGGCTGCCCATGTGACCAGAGTGAAATGGATCTACAAGACGGCGGGTAATGGTTTATTTCTCCCTCCTACATTAAGTGTTCTGATGTGTGTCTCTTTTCTCAAGCCAGCCAGTCACCTGATTTAAATCCTATCGAGCATGCCTTCTATATGCTGAAGAGAAAACAAGCCCCCGGAACAAGGTGGCAGCAGTAGGGCTTGGTAGAGCATCACCAGAGCAGATACTCTGCACCTGGTGATGTCTATGATTTGAAGACTTCAAGCAGTCATTGCATGCAAGGGTTATGCAGCATAGTACTAAACATGACTGCTTTAATATACCTACCATTGCTTTGTGCCAAACATTATGGTGCCCTGAAATGAGGGGAACTATGTTTAAAAAAGTGTAATTTCTACACGGTGAAACGGAAAGGTATATAAATAACTTTAAATTAAAGTCTGGAATGTTCACTTTAATCACTTCTGAATTGTTTGATTTAAAATGCAGGAGCAGAGGGGTAAATCAAAGAAAAATGTGTCTTTGCACCAAACATAATGGAGGGCAATGTAGGTACCTGCACAGTGTCTTCGGGATGATTGTGATCCATTCCCTCCTGCAGGTTCAGTAGGATGCCTGTGGGTTAACCACAAAAATGTGGGTGTTTAACAGGTTGTAGTTAGCAAATACAGATGCGGGTACAGGTGGGGGTCACAGGATGCAAGTTTATCTGCCTCATTTGCCATCACCCCCCTGCCTAAAGATAACATCACTTCTGGTCTATAAGTAGTGACTTACAGTATATCCCAAATCTTCCCATACCTGATTCCAAAACCTTTGGAAAACAGTAGTTAGATCCTGTCCTCTCATAAATGCACAAACCTGCAGTCACTTGATTTATTATAGTCACAGGATACAGTTCTAAATGCCATGAAGGGTAAAGGTTCATATACAGTTCATGTGTTTATGTTCAACCATTATCACCACCAGTGCTCATGCGCAAGAAGCTTAAGCTATCACTTTGCACTAATCTGCATTCCATAGGTTTGTCAGAAAATTAATCCTTTTGAAGTTGTATCATAAGTTCTTCAACACGAGGTGTAAATGTAAGCTTTTCATTCTACACGGACTCCCAATAGCGTGTGCTGCTAGGATAACCTAACAACTATACTGTTAAGGATACCTTACACACATCAGTTGAAACCCTGAGTCACATTGGGGCACGTTTATCACAGAAAAATGTCTCCATATTCTTTCCTATGGGAAGTGTATTAATCAATGGGTGAAAGCTAGAGTTCATCCTTTGATATATATATATTGTCAGAGATTAGGTAGCTGGGACCAGCTTTCTGGGGGTAAAGCAGCCCACGGCACAGTCACAGCTCACGTGACTGTAGTATTTTCAGGCAGTTTATTTTCACTTGAAACAAATAAACAAAATAAACAGTTCAAAATAAAATCCTTGCTGCTTAATAGGCTTCTAACTAACCAGGAGTAGGCCTACCACCTGCCTCCTAAAACAAAGAATATCCAGAAAACAAATCCCAAATCTTGTGGAGATGTCAAGCCTCTCAGTGAGCTCATACAGGCAGCTTTCCTGTGTATTTCCCCCAGACTGGAGCGCTCCCTTCTGGCTTGAGCTGCCTTTTTAATTTAAAAGACCTAAAACACCTAGGCTGGACTAGTAGTCCCGAAAACACTCTGTTAGGACCCTGGGAGATATGTAAACTCCATCCTGGACTTTCTCAGGTGTCCTGATATTGACCTCCCCCACAGTATATATACAATAGACCCCCCATTGTACGTTTTTCAGGGGACCAGGAAAAAATCTGAGAAAAATCAGGGTACTTAAAATCGATGTTTCACTGTATAGACCTCTGAAAAATCAGGAATTAAAAGAGAGCGGTGGAATTGTATTGTGGTTGGTTCTAATTTACTAGGCAATATGATAGTGTTGTCCAAGTATCTGTGAGTCATACTGGTTATTCAATTCATCAAGGGACCTATTTATTATGCTGTGTAAAAAAGGGTGGTGTGACAAAATACACCCTACATCACTGTGTAAAAAATGGCACATTTATGTGTATTGGTTTTCAACGATTGCAACAATCATCTTGAATTTACTTACCAAACTGTAGTTTTACTTGGCATGTTTCTACAGTTGCCTTGTAGTTTATATATCTAGGGGCCTCAGCACTGCATAACCAGTTACCATTAGTCAGACTGAGAATATTTTTCCTACACTTTTCTACAGAAACGAGGTTTGCTGATTTTGAAAATGTCAAATATGTATATCAAATTGTCACCAATGTGACTTTGTTATATTTTGTTGAATTCTCAGTGTTAAAAAAGGTGATATCAGTGGATGATGCCAAATGTTAGACCCCCCCCCCCAGTGATTATAAACTCTTGATACCCATGGTCGACGCTAGTGGTCGCTGAAAACGTTACCAGTCCAGGGTATTTGTGTAGAAACACACTAGACTAGTGCAGTTTTTAGTGAACAGGAGCACCATCCCTGGGTATAAGGTAAGTAATTAAAATCAACTGGAGGGTGGTTAACATTTGGCATCCTTAGTGTTTTCACATTTCTCTCTCCTTTACATTATATGCACTGTTCTAGTATCTTTGCCATGAAGCCATCATTGCATTTAATGCAAGAAATCATTACTGCATATAGCTCTTGGTATTATTTTGGCCTCTACAAGTCAGTCATCTCTATAATTAACTACATTTGCATGTCCAGAATTCTCCCTGATGGCACTGATCATAAATGTCCTATATACTTTTGATAATGTTTCTATTTCCCATTATACAATTTATTCTGGTTTATTCTTGGTATTCAGATTTACTCCCTTGACAGTCTAACCTAATTCAGTATGAAGTTCTGTGAGCTTTTTTGTGCTGTACAGTGATATTATCAATAGCCCAAAGGATTAGATACCCTTTAGCTGGGTCATATTCACAACTGCCAGTCTCAAGATGTATTCACACTGCGTCCTTTAAAAAATCTATTTTATTCTCTATATAGATGGACAGCCTATGGTCCCCCAGCTGCTGTGGAGGTTCTGGGTAAGGAAATTCAGCATGTGCAATACTGCAGGTTGCACGTGCCTGATATTGCATAGATGTTTGCAATAATATGTCTCCTGAGCAGTTTTATTGGGATTGTCTGCTTGTGTTACACTGAAAATGCTGGGGGCATCCACAATGCTGTGGTTCTGTAATTATCATAACCCAGTTCTTTGAAGCGTGCTGAACATATGCCTGTATAGTGATCAACTGACCAGTTAAATAATTAAAAAAGGGCCATAACTGTTGTTTAATTATCGTTCACATTGGCCAATGCATACACTGGTCCCTGACACCCACTGCCACAAAACAGCATCAAAACGCACCAGTTAATCGTACTACTCCAGCAGAATTCTGCACTGAAATCCATTTCTCAACAGATCAAACAGATTTTTTATATTCAATTTTGAAATCTGACATGGGGCTAGACATTTTGTCAATTTCCCAGCTGCCCCTGGTCATGTGACTTGTGCCTGCACTTTAGGAGAGAAATGCTTTCTGGCAGGCTGCTGTTTTTCCTTTTCAATGTAACTGAATGTGTCTCAGTGAGACATGGGTTTTTACTATTGAGTGTTGTTCTTAGATCTACCAGGCAGCTGTTATCTTGTGTTAGGGAGCTGTTATCTGGTTACCTTCCCATTGTTCTTTTGTTTGGCTGCTGGGGGAGGGGGTGATATCACTCCAACTTGCAGTACAGCAGTAAAGAGTGATTGAAGTTTATCAGAGCACAAGTCACATGACTTAGGGCAGCTGGGAAATTGACAATATGTCTAGCACCATGTCAGATTTCAAAACTGAATATAAAAAAATCTGTTTGCTCTTTTGAGAAATTGATTTCAGTGCAGGAGCAGCACTATTAACTGATTCATTTTGAGAAAAAAAATTTTTCCCATGACAGTATCCCTTTAAGTTAACTTTTAGTATGCTATAGAATGGCTAAATATAAGCAACTTTTTAATTGGTCTTCATTATTTATTTTTAATATTTTTTTAATTATTTGCCTTCTTCTTCTGACTCTTTCCAGCTTTCAAATGGGGGTTACTGACCCCATCTTAAAACAATTGCTCTGCAAGGCTACAAATGTATTGGTATTGCAATGTTTTTTTTATCATCTTTATATTCAGGGGCTCTTCTAGCAACCCTATTGCTGAAATTGCAAACTGGAGAGCTGCTGAATAAAAAGCTAAATTACTCAAAAACCATAAATAATAAAAAATTAAATCCAATTGCAAAATGTCTCAGAATATCACTCCCTACCGCATACTAAAAGTTACCTCCAAGGTGAACAACCCCTTTAACAAAATGTGAAATAGTAGTGATCTTGTCTGTTCAAAAAATGAGAGGTCCAAACAATATTTCTAGGCCTTTTAAGAGTACTTCAGACAAAAGGGGTACAGAATTTACAAGCAACACAAAGATGTGTGATCCAGTGCCAGCATATGTAATCATTCTGTTCATGCCTCCATGACACACATTCTTAACTGTAATTGTCTGAACCATGAAAATGTCTTTCCCGTCTTCTGAAAAGACACAGCAATATGAAAATGGCCAAATGTTAGAATATTCTTTGTCTCTTGCTACAATCTGTTCCTCAAAGGACGATAACACATTCTACTTTAAAAGCAATGCATAATCGAATGATTAAACACAGAATCATGTTATCAATTCTCTCTGTGTAAAATCTGTAGTTGAGGAACAAAGGTCAGTTTCTATTTGATTCTGCATTATTATTATTACAAAAGTCTTAGCATAAACACTGTCTTCTTTTCTCAGCAATGGAATACCAAATGCCTGTGGCAAAAAAACCAAACTAATTTACACAGCCTTCAGGATTATTTTAAAAAGTATAGCTCCATCTAGTGGGAGAAAGTTGCAGTATCCTAGATTTGTTGTGGTACTTATTGCGTAACATTCTAAATGTATGTATTAAAAAATGTCCTCGGATTAGTGGGAAATGAGAGTCAAAGTAATGGAACTGCAGTGCAGGCTCACTCTGTTTACACCACTTTAGGTGGCCAATTTAGCTCCAAATATGACTATATTTAGCAATTTCACTTTAGTTACTGTATTTGTGCACCAACTCGTCCTTCACTCATATCCAGTCAATTATTAAATCATGTCACTTCCACCTAAGGAAAATATACAAAATACGATCATTTATCAACCTAGATGCTGCCAAAATTCTTATTTACTCTCTTGTCATATCACGTCTAGACTACTCTAACTCTCTCAATTTAACTCTCTCCAGAGCCTATCACCTCTCCAGTCCATAATGAACACTGCTGCGAGGCTCATAAACCTCAGCAACCGCTCCTCCTCTGCCATGCCACTCTGCCAATCCCTGCACTGGCTTTTGCTACCTTTCAGAATTAAATTCAAATTAATGACCCTGACATTCAAAGCACTTCATAACTCTGCCCCACCCTACATCTCTGAACTCATCTCTATATACTCACCCAACCGCTTACTACGCTCCTCTACTGACCTGCTACACAACTCTTCTCTCATTACCTCCTTACATTCTCGCATTCAAGACTTTGCAAGGGCTGCACCCCTCCTCTGGAATTTTCTCCCACGTTCTGTCCGACTTTCTCCCAACCTTTCTGCTTTCAAAAGCAATACCACATACAGTACTACATCTCTCACTCACTTAATTCTGATCCTGCCCACTCCCACACCTTGTGTCTTATTCCCTTCCCTTTAGATTGTAAGCTCCTTGTATACCTTCCTGTACCGGTATTGGTTGTGATGTATGTAACTCCATATGTTCTATGTATGTCATTAATGTGATTTAGTTGTATAAACACACTTAGTTTACAGCGCTGCAAAATATGCTGGCGCAATATAAATAAATGTTAATAATAAAATAATAATACTATACCTTGTTGTCTACATATAATGTCAAGCAGGTATTTTCTAAGCAAAGTATCCTATTGGCAACATCTTAAACTAATATTTCAATAGATTGAAATTTGATCTGAGCTGGCAGGGAACTGAAGCCTGTCTTTGCTTGTGTGACTGCGGGGCTGTGATTGGCTGTCGCCTCCCAGCATCGTACTGGAGGGTCCAAGGCCCACTGGGGCATCCGCCACTTGGTTCCCCCCTTCAGGCCCCCACCTCAGCCGCAGGTGCCGATCGGTACACATGCATGAATGCGCACACAGCGCGCATGCGTGAACAGCGGGCGCATGCGCAGACGGCACTGCGCTGAGAGAAAAAATGTTATTTTTAGAATTCCTATATCAGAAGAGGGGTCTGGCCTGGCGGGGGCCCATGAGGGTCGGGGCCCACCTGGTTTTTTCCCGGTTTCCCGCCGGGCCAGTCCGACACTGCCCCCAAGTGCACCTGTCCTCTATTTGAGGCTGCAGGAAATAAGGGGCAGCATGAGCAGAGTGTACTGTGGGCTGCCTCAGGGCCCCCTTTCCGCCCCCCCCCATGCACCGCAATTATGCCTTGCAAGCAGCCCGAAGAAGGGAGGTTGCGGCAGGAAGAAGACGCGCAGGGTGCAGTTCTGGTAACAGGCCCAGTCCAACCCTGCCCCCTCCTACTGTGCTTCTGGCAGGGACCATTAAGACACACCCACTTATTTGAAACACAGATAGGGAGCTCCAATAAAGTGGCTTATTTTGAAGACAATATTAATTTACAGCCAAATTAAAACCAGCACCATATAGTATATATTATTGCCTACAAATTCGGCAATATTTATACAATATGTCTCCTTTAATTTGAACAGGCCCTACTACAAGTACAAGCAAAAAAAAAAAAACAGCATTGCTATTGCAGGATCATATAAAAATCTAGGAGACTAAGAAAATGCAGCTGGTGCACCGGTGACATTTACTATGAATGCCATCAGTTTGCAGTCAGTGCGTTGACAATAAATGCAGTCAGTTTGCAGTCAGTGCAGCCAAGCAACTTCCATGTTTTAGAAGTGTCCCTAATAATTTGGTAGAATATCAAATACAGGTATGGGTTCCATCCAGAAAGCTCTTCCATAGACTTAATTTTATCCAATTAACCCAAATTCTTAAAAAGTATTTCTTTTTTTCTCTGCTATAATAAAACAGGACATTGTACTTGATCCAAACTAAGGTTGGAAGCAAAATAAGCCTATTGGGTTTACAGTATATATTGTTTACACGGTTTTCTAGTAGTCTTAAGTGATGAAGCTCCAAATTACATAAATATCCATTATAGATGGAGCATTCTGGATAAAAGGTCCCATATCTGTATAAAGATTTCCCATGAACCTCGTCTTCAAGGGATGTCATCCTTTAATTAATGTATTTTCTGCTTTAAAAATCAAACAGAAAACATATTGTACAACTTAATTGTAACACACAATTGTCAACTACGTTAAGGGTAACAGAAACAATGCACAGTATCCACATGCTGCAGAGCTCATTAGTAATCAGTTCATATTTATGATCCATGGCTGCTTGAAAGCAAATGTGTTTGGCAGCATGAGTCTACTAACTGGACATGCAAAATACGAATTTGTATGTCTGATTGAAAGGAATAAATTAAATACTGCCAAGATAATACAAAGCAGTATCTGCACCACATAGTTTTAGGCTCACAAGACCACACATGAAAGTTAGTAGCCGCTGCTTGTAGTTAATTAAAGGGATACTGTCATGGGAAAAAAAACATTTTTTCAAAATGAATCAGTTAATAGTGCTGCTCCAGCAGAATTCTGCACTGAAATTTCTCAAAAGAGCAAACAGATTTTTTTTTATTCAATTTTGAAATCTGACATGGGGCTAGACATATTGTCAATTTCTCAGCTGCCCCAAGTCATTAAGGCCAAAAAAGGCTAGTCCCACTCACAGCTGCCACTGTGGGAGATTTTGTCTAGAAAATATTTTGTGCAAAATCAGCCTTATTCATTCCTATCACTACACAAATTGGGCAACTGCAGGCGGGACCGGCCTTTTCTGTGCTAGTGTCAAAAACACCTTGCCATTAGCCTGTTTGAATTCATCTTGAACATGTTTAAAATACAACTGTTAAATTTATATAGGGCATTTATGTTTCATGGTGTTACCGGGCCTTGTAATTCCTCTTGAAAGATGGTTAATAATTGTTTGTTACACAATTTAACTTCATTGATTTTATTAAGACACAATTAAAGATGAAGCAACTAAGGAGAAGATAAATAAATCAAATCACAAAGCCAATCCAGTTATATGCAATTAATGCCTAGATTGTTTCAAGTCAATTTCTGATTACATTGTTAGAAAATATAGTATGTAACTTGAATTAGTGATAAAACACAAAGAGAGAGCTTTGTCTGTGTAATTGGTAAACATATATGCAACATAGAAATAAAAGACCATGTGAATTGGTAAACACACAAAAAGCAGCATTGCAAGTGCTGAATCAGCTTTTAACGCCAGTTCAGCCCCTACTTCCCCCGCCTCTAAACAACAAGCAAAGTGTGGTATTTGGCTTCACTTTGAGCACTCAATGTACCCCCCATAGTGGCCCACCAGTTCTTAGCCATCACTCATGCTGCTTGCCTAAGCCACACACACACAGCACATTAAACGGCCCATTTATCAAAGGTCGAATTTCGAATTCATGATAATTTTTTTATAATTCAAATATACTCACAATTCAACTGGGAGGTTATTTGATAAAAAAATAGAATGTCTAATATTGATTGAATGGTTCCGACCCGAAAATCGTATTTGATTCATACGAATTGAGTTTTTCTCCCGAATGTCAGGAAGGCTATTAACATCTTCAAATGTCTCAATGGACCTCTGCCATTGACTTGTACATGAACTCGGCAGGTTGTAGGTGGCGAATATTTGAATTAGGACTGTTTCCTTGGTTGAGGTGTGATAAATATCACATTCGAATTTACATTCGAATAGGAGTTTTAAAATTAGAATGTGTAAATTTTAGAATGCAAAAATTCGAATTAACTATTCGACCCTTGATAAATCTGTCCCTACATATTGTTAGGTTTTGACATCCTAAATTTTCTACTCCACAGAGCACTGAATGCTGACACTATTAAGCACATTATCATTTAAGATTCAATGGTTATGGGCAACCTAAGAAGAACATTATACGATATGATCAGTGAATGCTAGTACTACAAGCACATGAGACATAAAAACAAAAAGCATGTGCAGTAGAGGTATCTCAATTGCATTGGAGCAGAAACAGTGAGCAGGCACAGAAGACTTCTTTGAGGTCCTCACAGTCAGAGAGAGTAGAGCTCAGAAAAGGGGACTGAGCTTCAAGCTAGGCAAGTAAGTAACTAAGAAAGCTACAGTTGAGTGGCTTGTGATACAATATCACAGAATGCAGGGAGAAACGTATGTTATTCTGGAGCTGTTTAGGGTAGGGATGCACCGAATCCAGGATTCGGTTCGGGATTCGGCCAGGATTCGGCCTTTTTCTGCAGGATTCGGATTCGGCCGAATCCTTCTGCCCGGCCGAACTGAATCCGAATCCTAATTTGCATATGCAAATTAGGGACGGGGAGGGAAATTGCGTGACTTTTTGTCAGAAAACAAGGAAGTAAAAAATGTTTTCCCCTTCCCACCCCTAATTTGCATATGCAAATTAGGGTTCGGATTCGGTTCGGTATTCGGCCAAATCCTTCAATAAGGATTCGGGGGTTCGGCCGAATCCAAAAAAGTGGATTTGGTGCATCCCTAGTTTAGGGGTCTTTAAAATAAAAGGCTGGTAACTCCAATGAATATCCTATATTTTCTCCCATATTCATAATTCTGGACAGGCGGTCGGATTTATACATGGGGCACCCCTAGGCCAGGACCACTCATCACCCCCCTTTCCCCATTCCACCTCCCCACTTCATACAGGCAGACATGCTTGGGCTAGTCTTATTTCATTGTGTCTGGTGAACGGGGATCAGTGTGCACGATATTTAAAAAGCTAGCAAATCTTCCACTTGTCATTGCAAGAAGGCTGGATGGCATGCCACCCCTAAAATTCTGCTGCCCTAGGCCCGGACATTTGTGGCCTTTCCACAAATCTGGGAATGTGGACAATGCTTCAAAATAGGCCCTGGTATTTCAAGTAAACAGTAGTAAAAAAAAAAAAACCCTGCCAGCCCACTAGTGATATGGAATCTTACAGGAGCCCCTCTGACAAAGAACCTGCACAGGTAGGTTTATATGCCATTTGACAGATGTAGCATCTCATAGTGGAAAGGATTGGGGTTAAACTGGTTAGAGAAAGTGAGAACCAGAAACTTGGGTTAAAAGAATAAAGCCTTTTTCAAAAACTATACAGAACATGGAAAAAGTTGCTTTGGAAACAGTAGAGCAAAGGGATGCTGCAGGAAATTCCTTTTGGGTTGAGTCACACCACTGCCATCATTAGAATGGCATTCTTTTTATTTCCTAAACATAAAAAAGAGAAATGAAAAGTGAAAAACTACACAGCTATCTGGCAGCCCTGTGTCTCCTTCATTTATTTACCAGAATACTAACAATATATGACTTAATACATATAAAATGTAGCAAATGTGTTCAATCTCTGTTTTCTCTCTTCCGACATTTCTCAGCGAATTCTCAGCAGTAGTTACATTATTGTGCACATGGTCATTTTTTCCTTATCAGTTTTGTGCCAATTACTACATGGTCCTTCTGTATGCATAACATTTCATGCATCGCCTGGATGATTGTAAGCTCTGTGTTCTTATTTATCAGTCATCGTACTCAATGCCCTTCATATCGCTATTTGTAAAGCTTCTGTAAACCTACTGTATGTTGTAAAATTTAAAAAAAAAAATAGTTTAAAGGCAAAGAGTGAAAATATGATTTATATTAATGGTGTCAAGATCTGAAATTGTGCAGTAAAAAGGATGTGTATTTGGAAATTTCTTTTAAGCAATCAATTCAAAAAATAATACAGAAAGCATATGAAATGGATTATATTTACAATTATCATTAGAACTGTATTAGATGGAAGGCGGAGTAGCTCCAGATTGAAACTGCCAACAACTTAGAAGCCTTTGCAGCCGCTTGCTTGAAGGAAAACTATACCCCAAAATGAATACTTAAGCAACAGATAGTTTATATCATATTAAGTGGCACATTAAAGAATCTTACCAAACTGGAATATATATTTAAGTAAATCTTGTCCTTTTACATCTCTTGCCTTGAATCACCATTTCCTGATGGTCTCTGTGCTGTCTCAGAGATCACCTGACCAGAAATACTTCAACTCTAACTGTAACAGGAAGAAGTGTGGAAGCAAAAGACACAACTCTGTCTGTTAATTGACTCGTGTGACCTAAGAAATATAGTTTGTTTGGTATGTTTGTGTGCACAGTGAATAGTACGATCCCAGGGGGTGGCCCTTGTTTTTTAAAATGGCAATTTTCTATTTATGATTACCCAATGGCACATACTACTAGCAATGTATATTATTATGAAAATGGTTTGCAGGATTTTACATATGAGCTGTTTTATGCAATATCTTTTTATAGAGACCTACATTGTTTGGGGGTATAGTTTTCCTTGAACATAAACTTATGCCACGTTTCTTCTCAAATCAGGAAAAAGTACCAATTCAATTATTGATAACTCCCTAAAAGTCAGACCTTTGCTCTCCTGCCCAAGTTCACAGCCAAGGGCAGCAGAAAGGATCCAGGGACAGGAAACAAGACGGTTATTCTTTGAAAGTCTGCTCTGGGCTTTGATAATGTGTATATGAATTTAGATTTTCTTGAAATCCTGTGAGTATTCACTTGGCATAAAACAGGAATACAGGAAGTGATAACCATTACTTATGACATATGACGTGTTACTGTGAGCCATAATTAATGATGTTGGCACATCTCTCTCCTGATCACCAGCCTCAAGCCATATGGTTGTTATCACATGGTCAAATAATCCAATATCTAGAGGTCCGAGGTATTAACGTTCACATTTTTTTTCACGATTCACACTTTTTAGCCCTAAAAATCTTGCATGGGAAGAATATTTATTAACCATACAAATCACAAAAAACTTGAATGTGAATCTACATCATCTAAAAGCTGCCAAGGTCATATAGAAGTAAAATATTTCGTTTTAGGTTTCAGAGTTTTTGAAAGTTTTTTTTCAATTGCGAATGCACAGAAATCTTTATTCTGATTTGTTCTACATTTTCATGCTCTTCATCAGTGGCAGAACTACCGGGGGTGCAGGGGGTGCCAAACATAAAAAGCTGTATAATAAAAATGCATTTCAAATTAAATATGAAGCCCAAATCATTTTTTTTTTTAATTAAAGCATAAATACCTGTTAAAAACTTGTTTAAAAATCTCAGCTGTCAATCATATATTGCCTGCCCCTCCTCTATGCCTTAGCTCATAGAGGCAGGGCAGACAATTACTTTCACTTTCCATTCTGCACTTCCTAGATGTCACTGCTCTCCCCACATTCCCCCTCCCTCATCACCATCTAATTGTGTAGTGCATGGACATCCAGTCTCCCATTCTGGTACATAAACAATATTTTGGCATGATGCAAAGCTTGCCTTAATAACAATGCCCACAAAATGACACCTGTCTGCTTGCTGTGATTGTGAATTCCAAATAGGGATGTAGCGAACTGCAAAAAAATGCGAACGTTCGCGAACAGTTCGCGAACTTCGAACACCCGCTAAAATCGTTCGAATTGAACGATCGAAGGATTTTAATCGTTCGATCGAACGATTTTCATTCGAATCGAACGATCGAAGCATTCAATCGAATGCTTTTCATTCATTCGAATGCTTACAATCGTTCGAACGAATGGAAATCGTTCGATTTTTAGTGGTCGAAGGAATTCGAATGGTCGAACGATTTGTATTCGAATTGAACGCGAACTCAAAATGTGAACGTCGCGCGACGTTCGCGAACATTCGGCGGACGCGAACGGTCGAAGTTCGCGCGAACAAGTTCGCCGGCGAACAGTTCGCTACATCCCTAATTCCAAAACAAAACAATTTTTTTTAAAATCGTTTTTATAGTGCAAGTGAAGTTTATTTTGCTTGACTAACATCATAAAATATCATTTTGAATTATGTTCAGGGTGACAGGTCCCCTTTAAGTAGGCCTCTCTGGGGCAAATTGATCAAATTTGATTAAAGTCCACCAAAGAAAAACTCAACCCACTTTCTATTGATTCCTGTGAGATTTCAGAAGCATATTTATCAATGGTGAACTCTTTTACCCACCGATAAAAAAAACTTCTAAAAATCAATAGAAAGTGGGTCAGACTTTCTGTGCTGAGCTCTAATCCCGCAATTTGTTTAGTCTTCCCCTAAATGTCTGCAAACAATGTTTTTGCTTTATAATTTTCCCAATCTCTGGTTTTCTCATGTCTAAAGCTGGCCATAGATGCAACAATCCGATCATACGAATCGTGGAGATGAGAAAGTCCGATCGTACGTTGATTCGTACGATCGGATCTTTGCGTCTATGGCCAGCTTAAGGCTTATCGTTTTTTGTATTTTCCTATATAGGGTTTGACCCAGTCTTTTAATAATATGCCCTTTTGAGCCAACCTGCTTTCATATAATCTTGGGACAATGCTTTCTAAAACAATTCTTCATGTTTTACATCAACCTTCTTCTCTAGCAGTACATTAGCTTTTTCTTTTCACTCAGGTGGCCAATAAATGCAGCTTGGTTGCTATGGGTTACTAGATCTTGGCCAAATTTATTACATAACCGCAAAAGTATTATATACAAAATGACTTATTAAATCATGTGCTATATTAGGCAGCTGTTAGATTTGATACAATAGTTGCTAATATCTCACAGATGCTGCCGAGAAATGGATCAAGTAATGTAGCAAATAGTAACAGTTTAGAATCTGCACCTGAATTACCGAGTTGCCAGACTGAAACACCAGACACAGGAACATTACACGTTAGTTCTGGAATAACAGTCAAAAATAAAACATGTAAACATAAAAAATCTTCATTTTAGGTAAATTATCTGATAACTGAATTGAAAACTGTGTTGAAAGGTCAAAAACCTCTGTAAATGGCATTTTCTGCCACAAGAAAAAACGAGAATTGCTTTGTTACTGAAATATTGAATTGTTGCAGTGCAGCTAGTCTGTTTTCAAAAAAATCCTGCCCATTTCCACACACAGACCTTTCCTTCGAGCAGAATTTGTATTTGCGACTCATATAAACCAATAAATAGTATAGAGAACATATCGGATCGACCTGTTAGACACGTGCATTTTTCCCGAGCAGAACGCAAAATGTCTTTTTTTTTTTTTTCAGTTAAAACCATTTTTCACGCCTTTTCGAAATGAAGCCGCCATTTCACTACACATCTCGCACACAGCGCTACTAACCACAGACACAGCCCAGCCCTCCCCACTAAGCATTATCTACCTTGCTGTCTACACGTCTAACCACAGTTTCCCTTTTGCGTCACAACGACGACGCCTGTTGGTTGGTTTAGTACTTCACGTGACAAAAACTTTTTCACCAATCAGTGAGATGCATGCCACGGCTCGCTTTTCAAACAGATCACAAACGGTTGCGAGTTCTGTGTTCGGTGGTCACGTGGGCCAAGGGTTAAAGGGCCGCAGGCGGCTCGCTTGTCTTAGTTGGTCCAGTTATGGACAGTCGTATCATTACCCCGGGGCCGTACCGGGCTACTAAACTGGTGAGTGGCGAAGGAGCTGTCGCATTAGTTGTGGGGGCAGCGTATGATTTGTCCTATTGGTTTCCTACGTTCTTGCTTGCAGCTCGACTTGAGATGATGGGGATAGTAAGGAGGCATGGCTCTATAGAAACCAGTCCTGTGTGTTGTCATTTCTTCTCACTGAATAGGTCTCCTTCCAATAATAAGGCCTTTGGCATGTGGTTTTTAGTGTTTTAAGCTCCTGTAAATGATAATAGGACCTCTATCTCATTGCAATATATTAATATAAAAATAACAAATAGGTTTATGTACAGTAATGTGCGTATTCCTGTGTTTCTCCTCTGTTTGGTATTTAATACACCCGAAATTAATTTGTTTTATGTGTTATTGCCAAGTTTTCTTGTATTGGCTGACTCTAAACTAATCATTTTTGTTTTCTTTGGAGCAAACCTGCTGTAATAAACTGTCTGGACGTCTCTAAACTGCACAATAATTCTTTAAGCCAATGTATGTTGCAAGTATATGGAGACTTTCCTTTCCATACAACCAAACTCCAATAAATAAGGCTTATATTAGAAACGCTTTGTGTTTAAATCAAGTTTTGCTGCAATAAAACGTACACAATGTTACAATAACATTATTTCATTATTTTTATTTCACCCTAGGCCCCCCACTTCATTAGTTTAGTAGAATTGATTCTCCCTCCCAGTTAAACTGTCCCTATAATAATCACTAAGTATCTATGCAAGTGGCCCACAAACTGCAATTTGAACTTTAAAATAGTTCAAATACCTGTTTGTATAATAAATGCCTTCAGACATCCCATAACTTTATTCAGTTATTTTGTATCAAATACCTGTTCGTATGATCGGGCAGTAAGTCAAAGTTAGAATAAATTTCATATGTGGATCAATCAAAATTACTTCAGGTTATCTTTTATTAAAAATGTCAATGCTTTTGTATTGTTTTTTTAGACCTTACTTAGCAGAGCCATGAAAGGGCAATCTAACTTTGACAAACCAATACACATGATTTGAGAATTGCCAACAGGGCCACTTATGCTCAGATTCTTAGAAATAATATTCACTCTTTACTAAGGTTTCTGATTATGATCTATACCTTTGCAACTAATTTATAACGTTTTTCAAAAAAAACTAGTTGAACCTAGGGACAGCTTACTTGGCAAAGGGAAATTTCTTCTTTATCTTGACAGTGATTTAGAGAGGCTTTTTCTCCAGTGTAACAGTATTACAGTAACTGGACCGTTTAAAATAAATAAATAAAGCAGACCATAATTAGGGTCTGCTGTAGGTATGTATAGTTTTTGGGCAAACAAATCTCCTGCTGACATGGTGATGACTGATCCCTTTAGTTCTACAATAGGAGATATATTAAACTACAATGCCTGTAATACTGTCGCCTTGCTGGAATGTAAACTTTACAAGCACAATGAATAGAGTAAACATTAACTCTGAGGGAATGTAGGAATTTATTTTAGCTTTAAATTAAGTAATAGATTAAAGTATAGCTAAACCCTTTAAAGGAACTGTAAACCCTATACAGTTTAAACCCTCAAAACAAATGTAAAATTGCTGGGAGTATGCTCTCCTAAGCATTTTAATATTTTTCTCTTCAAGATTGTTTCAGCCAACTGGCTACATTTGAAACTATCTAAAAAAAAAAAATTAATATAAGTCATCTTACTGAAATTACTCTAAATATAATTTTTATTTTGCTTGACTGATCTATTCTTTGGGGGGGGCTCCCTTTCCTAGCAGATAAATTGAAGTAATGTCAAATCAATTCTAGCACAAACAAAAGCTAAAAAAACTGACTGTCAGACGTTTTGGTGATTTTTGAAACCATAAGATCTAATACATCTAAGCAAAAAGAGCCCCGTCCCCCAAGGCTCTACTAAACCTGTTGATTAAAGTCGAGACTCCTACATGTAAAGAGAATTAAGAAAAGGGAAATTATTAATATTATTATTTCAGAAACTGGTGAAGGATTTTGAATTGATTATATTTAGAAAGCTTCTCATTTCAGCATGATGCTTGTATTACATTTTTATTTTCACAATAGTTCCCAGTTAAGTTTGTAAGAGAAGGAACATCTTGTGAAGTTGCAAAATGAAATTAATAAGCAGAGGTGATGTGATGCTGCCTAGAACTGACCATGAAGAGTGGGGAAGATTATATTGAGGGGAGACTGTTCCTGACTTGTTTGGGGCCAAATTCAATATAGTTTTGATGCAAATAATGAAAAATGTAGGTTTAGTTTATTCTTGCATATTTCCCATTAGGGCATGATCAGACTGCAGCTAAAGTTGGCCAGTTCTTGAACTGATATTGATTCCAGTATCAATTGGCTTTAAGATGAGCGCTACTCTTGATTTCAGCATTACAATGCTCTCTCCAGAATATCTTTTTAGAATGCATCAATCCATAACATGAGTATTGCATCTGCAAGGATTGGTCTTGTCAAATATAAGCTACTGTGTGAGTGCCATATGCTATTAACTCCGGAAATGCAGCTGTATATATTCAGACATCTTACTTGCTTACTGCATGTATGTTGAATTACACATTAAGGCACTTTTCCTTCTGATTATGGTACAATCAGAATATTGAATACAAACTGTCATTTTCATTTACGATACAATTCTCCTACTCAACATTTACTTGGTCCATGCCTCCTCTTTATAAAATTTGCTTTGGTTCAATAGAATTTATCACATTTTTGCAAATATTGGATCCCATTTTGCCAATAATGCTCGTGTAGTTCGGATTAGAAACATTTTGTTGTAATTAAGACCGAAAATGTGTATGGAGGTAGAAAGGCATTACATTTCCCTATGAGGCTTAAGTGTAACTTTTATTAGCTGTTCTCTTGACAAAGTTGTAGAAGGCTCATTTGCCATCAGTGTTCTTCTGCTCTACATTTAATAGTTGGATACTGGGCCACGGTTTAAAAAATATCTGTGGGAATATGTTCTAGTGTTGAAACCTTAGACCATCTTGAGGAACCAATGTTTGCCTTCTAGGAAATACTTAGTTGCCTAAAGTAACTGTATTCTTGCCCATAATACTATGGAAGGAATTTGTCTTGAGAAACCAAAATTGACCAGGTCCACCTACCATTGGGAATAGGCTTTGTGGGGCGATGTTTAAAATTAAAGGTGTTTGTTTAAACCACACTTCACAGTTCTTTAACTATATGCTAATCCAGGTTATCCATCCAAGTCAATTAGAAGTATGTTGTCGACTTCAAAAGGACTGGTGCCATAGCACTTTCACTTTACCCAAGACTTTATTATTGGGCTTTAATTGGTAATTAACTGGCAGACCTATTACTTGCATTTGTGGTGGTGGGTGAGTTTTGTTTTACTGGTGTATTCATGTCTGTTTCCTAATGGTCTTCCAGTGGAATGAAGTAACAAAACATTTTCGGGCAGCGATGCCTTTGAGGAAACACAGGCAACACTTCAAAGCCTATGGAAATTGCTTTACAGCTTCTGAAGCAATAGATTGGCTCCATCAATTGCTAAAAACCAATAGCAATTTTGGTTCTGAGGTGACCCGGCAGCAGACCATCCAGCTATTGAGAAAGTTCTTGAAAAACCATGTCATAGAAGATCTAAAAGGCAGATGGGGAACAGAGGAACTGGAGGACAACAACAGCCTTTACAGGTATTTAGGACAGTGACACATGATGGTCCTATCACAGCAACAAAACGTGCAAAAATACATTGTCTAGTAGATTTTGGGGAATCTTCTCTGGTGACACACTTAAAGATTTATGAAGGTCTTTTTGTGCAATTTGAGCCAATACTCTTTGCAACAGGAAAGTATTGGGGGTTCAAGGGATCTTCTTTCGTGTTGGGAGTCCAATGCATTCAGCATATATCTAAATTTGTGGTTAGGCATGCAGTAGGAGGTTTTTATGTGAAATGTTTTGAATGTAATGGGAGTTGTAATGGTTTTTTTTTTTTTTTTTGCATGATGGGTCAGCCTTCTTTAAACGATATTTTATCATGCTGTGTAAAAAGTGGAGCGAAGCTTTACTGGAGATATTGCCCAAAGCAACCAATCGCCAATTCGATTTCAACAGTAAAGATCAAAGATCTGATTGGTTGCTATGAGCAACATCATCGGTAATTGTTCACATTTTAGACCACATAATAAATAAGACCCTTAAAATAGCTACATCATACTTTGATTGTATCAGAGACCGTTTGCATTTGGTGTTTTTCAGCTGCTCTCTGGTTTGGAATTATAGCAGCTATCTGGTTGCTACTGTATGTACCTTACTACTTCTCAGATTGTGGTCCATGCTTGCTGAATGCATAACAGATGTGTGGTGTATTAAAATCATTTAAATCTCCCACAGATTCCCTTCCACATCCCCAGTCAAGACCATTCCAAGTCGTCCTCCATTGTGGAAAAGAAGCAGCTTGGAAAATGTATTTAAAGAAAAAGAACACTTGTTCAAGATGCCTCAATTCTCTAAGAAAACGCCTAAAAGGCGTGCGTCCGTTGATTCTAAGGTGACTCATTTTAATTTTTGTTTCTATATTTTGTTTCTATATAATGTTTGAAAGAAAATCCAGGTAGTGCTGTGGGCCCCAAAATGACATCAGTGCTGATATTTAGAGTGACTGATCCAACCCAACATGGGAGTGTTTGAGGTAGCTCTTTAACCATTACCGATTTTTGTTTGTAGGAAGAGCAAGAAAATGAGGACCTGATGGAAGACCAAAGGAATGATGACTTTCCTAAGCAGCTGAGTAGCAAGGATATTGAGGACATATGGGGAAACATAACCATGATACAGTAAGACTTGGTTCATATCCTGCCCTCTCAAACTGGGGATGGTATGCAATTCATATAGTTTAATTTAGTGCTCCTTTACTATGGTAAGCTTTAAGTGCTCCTTGTAGTTGTATAAGTTGTGCCCAGCACCTTACTGTATGCCAGATTTTAAATCCTGCCAAAAAGCCCCTGTCTATTGTGACTTAGTGCTCCAGCACTTGCTCCAATATCATAGGTAAATTAGTCCCTATATCATAGGTAAATTAGTCCCTATAGTATTTGGTAACTATTATTGCCAATCTTGATCTAATGTACCTAGTGTTAATAAGCCTTTTTATATGATGGTTTTTTGGTTTTTTCAGCCTTCAAAAAATACTAGGTTTGCCATCCTTGGAAGAAGTCTTAAATCCTGCTCAGATAAAGCCTAATTATATAAGGTATAATATGACAAATACCAGTAAGCATGGAGTTGTTGTCCTTCAAGATAAAACAGGTAAAAATATTTTTGTAATTATAGACTTGTAGTACTACACCACTGCTTTTAGTTGGTGTTTAACTCCTCAACCTGGCAGTGGTGTATGTTATGTTTACTCTTCTCCCATTGCCTTCCACAGATGACCTTCCTCATTGGGTCCTGTCTGCTATGAAATGCCTTGCCAACTGTGAGTTGTAAAAAATGTGCCCTTTTTGCACAAAAATTTAATCTATATAATATAGCTTTTTTCCCCCCTCTTGTTGCCTATAGTAGTCCTATAGGCAGAAAGAAATGCTTTCTTGGCTAAATAAGCTACATAGCCCAAGATTTGAATACCTTTTTATTGTGGCATATTAACACAGGGGTTACACTATAAGAACCAAATTAGCCACGTATGCAGATGGGTTATTCTACTGTCCAATGTCCCAATTTTGTGGATGCCATTTTGGGGAGGTAAAACCTCCCTCCCCCCCCCCCCCCCCCCCAATATTCAATAAGTTTGCCCAAGTGAAGTAACTCATAGCAGCCAATAAGATGTTGCTTTTAAATTGGTGTATGTTCCCTGTTCCCTGTGGAATTGTGGTGGGGGTTGTGGGGTGTTTTTTTTTTTTTTTTTTTTGATTTAATGTTACACCAGCCTGGTGGTTTGAACTTGAAAAAGCTATGGGCTGGTGTGAACACTATTTGCAATTGTCTTTGTAATGGGCAAAAATGTGGTGCATAAATATAGTACAGGTATGGGACCTGTTTTCCAAAATGCTTGGGACCTGGGGTTTTCAGTTTTATTATTATTGAAATCATTTTTAATTTTGGATAAAATGAAGTCTATTGGATATGGCTTTTCCATAATTCTGAACTTTCTGGATAACTTTTTTCCGTATAACTGGTCACACCTGTAATGCATTGCAAAATTAAAATAAAATGTATTTATTTTTTTCCTTGTCTTTTGTAGGGCCTAAGAATAATGATATGAGTCAGGCAACCTATATTGGCTTTGAACGTGATGTTTTTAGGACCGTTGCGGACTATTTCTTAAATCTTCCAGAGCCTCTGCTCACATTTGAATTTTATGAGCTTTTTGTAAATATCTTGGGTATGTATATGCCTTAAGTTTCTGTATTTGAGAATGCACATGAATGCTTGTTTTTAATGCATGCTTACTTGCAACCTATAAGGCTCTGCTGCAGTTTTACTAAATGCAAACTAACCTTTATATATTTGCTTAATATTTTTTCAGCTCATATTTTTTTTTTAATCTTTATTTCATTTCCTGATAGTGGTCTGTGGCTACATAACGGTTCCCAACAGTCATAATGGAAAGCATAGATTTCATAATAAAACCCGTGATCCAGCACCAGCTAAAAAACAGCACTTAAATGATGAACAATTTTTCAAGTCAACAGAATGCCTTCTTTTAAGTTTGGTACGGAAGGTTCCTAATGAAGAGGAAGATGATGTTGAACATAGTTTTGGGGAGATTGCCAGAGACCACAAAGACCATATCCCTCGAGATGTATTTGCTAAAAAGAATCATTTGTATGGTTCCTTCAGTAGAAGAGCCAGTAGGGGAACTATTGGGGGGAGTTGTCAAAATCTTTCCACTTCCAGGAAGGAAACTGGTGTGACCCGCAAAGTAAGGGTACGTAGCTGCTCCCTGGAAGGAATAGCTGATAGTGTGTCCACAGACGTCAGAGACTGTCAGAGCAACATTTTGCAACCTTCTTCGCAGAAGCCAGAATTCAGTGTGGTGAAAGAAAGGCCAATAACATTTGGAAACCAAGCTGAATCTGTGACTGGCCTTAATGCTTCTGAACATAAACTACACTATAGGACTAGTGATGGGGGCTACTCCCAGACCAGTGAAAAGCTTGCTAGATCAGTGAGCGTGGGGGACTGTCTTGAGTCTCGTACAAGTAAAAATGCACCAGTTGCTGAGATCACTATTAAACCTTTAAAATCTAAACAAACGAGAATGCAAAAGCGGTTTTCTCCTACGGACAACGAACCTACAGATCTGGATTTCACCATAACAAAGAGATTATGTCAGAGTACCATGGAACTCTCACATTCTTCTTTTCCTTCAACTTCTTCTTTACTGCCACCTACTACTTCCCCCAACAGCACTGGCTCAGAAAGTAAGGTTCATGCTGTTCCTTGCATGTCTAAATGTACTGCTTGCACTCTTCACTCATTTACTCATTCCCTGCATGCTTTGCAATACACATGGCTGCTTATGCTTAATGCTGGAACGCTTGTCACATGTGCATCCTTTTTAAAGTAACTTGTTCATTGTGTTTAATTGTACCTGAAAACAGTGGGGCAAATTTGCCCATGGGCAGTTACCTATAGCAACCAATCAGTGATTAGCTTTTTGATGCAAGTAGGACAATGAATGCAGCAATCTGGTTGCCATGGGTTACTGCCCATGGGCAAATTTCCCCAGTGTTGATAAATGACCCTCTGTGTGTGTGTAATAGACTAGAGCAATATAGTTCCGCAAAAAATTCTCTCGATCCACTTTGAAAGTATATCAGGAATCCTATATTTTCATGCTGCCTGCTTTGTTTTTTGTTTTTTTACCTTTCCCATTTAAGCTATGCATTGCAAGCAAACTAAATTACATACCAATTGATTCAATCCAAAATAATATCTTTGGGCCATGTGGGTGATTAAATGGGAGTAGTCTTTCCTCTGGTCTTAATCTTTTGGCAATCTTTCTCAGTAGACTGCTTTTTCACTGGATTCTACAGTTTACTGTAATTTGACATCCGCAGTTTTGCCACCTTTTCATATTTGCTGCAAATTCTTTTAGAAATAACACTCTGGTACATCTTTTCTGGTTACCTAATTCACTAAACCTTTTTCTACATTCAATAATGCAGGTTTGTTGCAGCCACACTTGGAGAGAGTTGCAATTGAGGCGCTACAACTTTGCTGTCTGCTGCTTCCCCCTGCCAACAGACGAAAGCTCCAGCTGTTAATGCGCATGATCTCTCGCATGAGTCAGAATGTGGATATGCCACGGCTTCATGATGCCATGGGAACTAGATCCTTGGTAACTTCTTTTTCTGTGTTTATTTATTTTTTATTTTTTTTCCACCTGTGTAAATTCAAATGTGCTTTGCTATGAGTTATGATGGATAATCTTGATAAGAGCTAGGTCTCGGCCTTGTCTTTAAATGATTCTTGTTCGTCAGCCTTTGCTTGTGTCAGAATCTTCCTACCCAATATCTCCATAAACAAAGACTCTTAAAGGGGTTGTTCACCTTTGAGACCTTTTAGTATGATATAGAGAGTGATATTCTGAGACAATTTGCAATTGGTTTTCATTTTTATTATGGTTTTTGAGTTCTTTAGCTTTTTATTCTGTGACTCTCCAGTTTGCGTTTTAAGCATTCTGGTAGCTAGGGTCCAAATTACCCTAACAACCATACACTGATTTGCATAAGAGACTGTAATATGACGGAATGGGCTTGAATTGAAAGATCAGCAATAACTAAATATGTAGCCTTAAAGAGCATTTGCTTTTTAGTAGGGGTCAGACGCCCATTTAAAAGCCGCTTAGAATTGGCCGTTCTATAATATACTAAGTTACCTTAAGGGCTCTTACAGACGAGCGTTTTTTTTTACCTGCGTTCCAATTTTCTGCGTTCAGCCGCAGGGGAGCGCAGGGATAGACACATTACATTTTTTCCAATGGGGCTGTACTCACACAGGCACGTGTAGGCGCCGAACGCAGGAAAAATGCAGCATGTTGCATCTCAACCTGCGTTCGGCGCCTACACGCGCCTGTGTGAGTACAGCCCCATTGGGAAAAAATGTAATGTGTCTATCCCTGCGCTCCCCTGCGGCTGAACACAGAAAAACAGAGCGCAGGTAAAATTGTAGTCTGTAAGAGCCCTAAAGGTGAAACCCCCCCCCCCCCCCCGTTAAATGTAGTGTTTATAAGAAGCCTAAATGTTTTCCTTGTGTGGGGCACTGCACATTTGTATGTTACAGATGATTCAGACATTTTCCCGATGTGTTTTATGCTGCGCTGAAGAAGTGGATCTGGATGAATTGCTTGCTTCAAGACTAGTTTCCTTCCTCATGGATCATCACCAAGATATCCTACAAGTGCCTTGTTATTTGCAAACTGCTGTCCAGGATCATATACAGTACCTTCAAAGACCCCGTGTATGCTAAAAACGTTAAGCTGTGTGTTGTTGCTGCTTTGGTTTAAATATGTGTGATATATTTATGGAGGATGTACCTTGTAACTGTATGACTTCTCTGGGTATCTGGTTATTCACCGTCTCCTTTTTTCTGTATCCATTAAATAAAAGATAAATCCTAGTAGCCTAGCTGTGGCACTTGTGCAGATTGTTCATCTTGTACTGGGTATAGGGAAGACCTATGTCAATATAATATGCACATTTTCAAATGTCTCTTAATAGAGGGGACCTATAATTGACCACTTGCCTGCATAGTTTATATAGTCTATAGTACTGCTTTTGGACCTGACTGAAGAAACTGTTAGTGAAAATGGTGTGCCACGTACATCAAAGAACCCCTATGGGAAGAGGTTAAAGGGGAAACAATGCTAAACAGTTTTGCAGAAAATATTCCTAGGAGCACTTATGTTTAGTTTTTATACTGATTTTGAGAGGCTTTTAATCTCCATGATGATAAGTTTAGTATCTGTATGGTTTATTAGGCATTCTGTACAGAAATATTGTGCAGATTGAAACTGCAAACTTCTGAAATTACAACTTGCAGATTTAACGCATAGGACTGCTGAACCTGAGCATTGGTGCAACTGTTTCGATTCAACAGACTTCCATGATCTCAATGTAGTTTCTGGCCCACTAGGGGACTACATGCAGATTCCTTAATAGTGAATGTGCAGTGGGAATTTGCATCATGTGGCTGCTCAATTGGAAGGTAGTTTACACTAGGGCAGTGGAGCAGATGAGCAGATTGTGTCCATTAGCTGGACCTGGAAGCTACATACAGGGAGAGATCTGCAGAGAGCATATGCAAAACAAGGGCACAGCAATCTATGCATATTAAAGTACAGTTTTTGCAATGTTGTCCTGGGATTTATTTTGCTAGAATATTATAAGTTTGTTCAGTAAACATACACAGGTGGTAACATTTATTTATTTTTTTTCACAGGTGAAGCAAGGAACTGTGCCAGAATACTATTTTTGTAAGCAGATAAGTGCACAAGAGTTTGAAGAGCAGAGATTGGCCACCTCTCAGGCAGCTATAATGGAACTTTTAGAAAACATTGTAAGAGACAAAGCTTTAGCAGTTAAAGACAAGAAGAAGAAGCTAAAGCAGGTGAGACAAATTATCTAAATGTTTTAATGGTGTTTCCAGCTGCATTTAATTTGAGTTACTGCACTTTTATTAAGGTGTTGATGGCACTGCCTGCATTGTAAGATGCTAAATCGGCAAAGCTACCTTTTTTTTTTATATACTGTTTTATTATCTGTTATCTTCAAAAAGCACAATATCCTGAAGCAACCTGTCCTGTTAGTGTATATAGCTGAGGTTTAAGCGTGGACACTGCTGGAGGCCAGACAAATGAAAACCTCTGTAGCTTTTCCATCCCAGTATGTTTATCAGTAACTTAACAAAAATGTGTATCTTTCTAATAATGTAGTGCAGAGGAAAACCTGCTTGCTACTCCGTTGACTATATAAGGCAATCTTTTAAATAGATTTACAAATGACTTGTCATTCTGATTAGTGTGCTAGTTGCCAACCCACAGCTTCTGCGTGTGCTAATCCTTTTTGTAAAGATCCTTGTCCCCTACCTAATTACTGTAGCTGTTGCGGAGGGACCTCTAATTCTCTACACAGGAAAATGTATAATCCAATGAAATGTTCAGAAATAAAGATTAGCATAAACCCTCTTGTAAGCTTGCCTTGTTACACGTCTGTATACTTCCAAGATGGGTTAACATGGGAACTACAAAACCCAAGCCCGAGAGAGAGGCACTAGCTGTGTTATGCAGTTTTTATTCTACTTATCGTTACATTTTGATGAGCATTAAATTCATTCAAATAGTTCCCTCCCCTGCATGGCTTCTCTAACTTTATTATAGGTGTCCATGTTACATATACAAACATCCGACCAACATGCAGTCCACTTTCTCCTTACAGTTCTGCAAAGACTTAATTACTATTCAATAGCAGTAGTATAAAGGGTACATTTTTTTTTTTTTCCAAAATGAAATCCCAAAAGAAGGGGGGGGCAAACTGCTAATGTGGCAGTTTCCTTATATGTTTTAGGTCTGACCAATGTGGTTTTTTATTTTTTTTTTAATTTTATTTTTTTTTTTCTCTCTGCATAACTGTTGACCAATACAGCGGGATTGAAATGGGGAAGTGGTTCTAAATTAATTTTTTTTTTTCAGTTTCAGAAACAATACCCGGATATCTACCAAAGCCGATTTCCAACTACAGAAAGTGAAGCCAAATTGTTTGGCGATAAACCTACAATCAAACAACCAATGTTGATGCTGAAGAAGCCAAAATTCAAAAGCTTACGCTATTGATTAGAAAATACACACATTTAAAGAATAACTGCCTATGCAAATCCAGTACCTCCCTTTTCTGTACTATGAACTGTATATCTGTCCCACTGTAATCTTCCTCTATTGTAAATCATGGGTACATATGAGTTGCTGCTTGTAAATACCTGCCTATAGTAGTTATATGCCACTGCCTAGTGCCTTTGAACAGGTGATATCTTGCTGGACAATCATGGCCATGTGCTTATGTCAATTCAAACTAAGGCATTCGACTTACATCCAGCACTTATGCATAAAATATCTAAAAGGGATTCTGTCATGGTAGACTTTTTTTTTTTTTTTTTTTTTACACAAATTGCATCATTTAATAGCACTCCTCCTGCAGAGCTCTGAAATTCATTTTTCAACATGAGCAAATAGACTTTAATTTTAAAATTTGTGGCGGTAGATATGTTGTTAGGTTCCTGGGTACCCTCAGGTATGTGAATTGGGCACTGAGAAAAACTTCAGTCATTCTTTACTGCAAGCTGGAGTGTTCTAACTTCCCCCGACAGCCTTATCAGCAGAACAATGGAAAGGAACAAGATAACAGCTCACTGACCCATGCACTGATAAAAATGCTCCTAGTCTCCCCCCCACCTAATGTTAAATGAAAATAGAACAACACCCAAGCCTGACCATGATTCCTCCTGTAAGAGTAAAGCCCGGATTTGTGGTGAGACCACAAAGGCCCTGCGGAGGAGCACTGGGCACTCTCAGCTCCCCAGTGCTCTGGCTTGTGGGTAGGGTTGCCACCTTTTTCTGGAAAAAAATAAGTAAATACCAGCCTTCCTAAATCTTTTTTCCCTATTAATAACATTGAGATCAACCATCATTTTTACTGGGCACACTGGTAAATACTGGCCAGGTGGCAACCCTACGCGCAGGGGTGTGGGCGCTAGGATTGTGCAGCCTAGGGGCAGCTGCGATCCAAATCAAATCCAGCCCTGAAGAGAAATCATAATTTGAGTTTAGAGCTTACTAAATATAAACTCACCCACATTCTATCCATTTCCATGAGATTTTTAGAACCGTGTTTATTATATGGTGAGTTCTAACTTTGACCCACTGATAAATACAATTCTAAAAATCCCAGAGGAATGAATAGAACATGGGTGAGTATTTATTTATTAAGCTTTGAAATCACATTTTGATAAATCTGCCCCCAATCTTAAAGCAATTCCATTGTTAAAGGAGCAATAACACCAAAAACTGAAAGTGTTGTAAAGGAATGAAAATATAATACTGTTGCCCTGCACTGGTAAAACTGGTGTGTTTTTTTCAGAAATGCTACTATAGTTTATATAAAAAAAGCTGCTGTGTGGCCATGGGGTGAGCCATTCAAACACAGGATACTCTGTAGATAACTGATAAGTTATGAAAAATCCCAATAATACAGAGTTTAGCGATTATCCTTTGTGTATCCTGTGCCCCCCCTTTTTTTTTTTTTTCTCTCTCTCCATCTTTCAGCTTTGAAGGGCTGCCCCCATGGCTATGCAGGGCTTGTTTATATAACCTATAGTAGGAGTTTCCTCAATAAAACGCACACAACATTTACAAATGCTGCAAAACAGTACATTATATTTTCATTACTTTAATACACTTTAATTTTTTGGTGTTACTGTTCCTTTTAGTGCTGGCTGTTTCTGAAAGCATAGGATCGAGTGTAATAAGCCTGAGATGACTAGCTACACATCAACACCAGCATTATGTGCAGGATGATGGAGCAAATATGGTGCTCAACCAAAAAGTATGGTGTTTTGAGCAAGAGCCAAAATCTGATAGGGGCTAGGGTGGGCTGCTGTTTATCAGAGACTGAAGTTTTGGGTCTTTCCTTGTGCTTAAATGTAAACAAAAAAACAACTGCAATCCCACATGTTTTATTGTGCTAGCTTTCAATCCTTTAATAGAAGAATGTCCTATCCCTTTTGAATGTGCTTGTGCATTTAGGGCAGAGACGCACATGGGGAGATTTAGTCGCCTGCAGACAGATCGCCTCTCCTTCTGACGACTAATCTCCCCAAAAAGCCTTCCCGCCGGCTAGAATCTAAATCGGCGGTGGGATGGCACTCGAAGCGAATTTTCCGAAGTTTCCTCGTGAGGCAGTATCCAGTTTTGTGTAAAAGTGCACCAAAGAATGTCTCTGAAGGCCAGAAAGTAGATGGTGAAGCCTTTAGTTTATTAGAGCAAATGCCTGCAAGACATCTACGTTGCTATTCACTTGTATTGGACCTGAAACAGTGTGAAAGTTGCAAGGATACACTTGTCTGACTATTTCCATAGAGCAGACCCTCTATTTGCCATACCACAGCTGAAATCTGGGTTCTACAATTACCCCTGTAGTTTCTTTTTTTTCTTTCAGATTTGTGGAATGTGTTTAACAATTTTCTTAGAATCACATTCTAATATTTGGTAGATTATAGCTCCTATTTGTTACTTTAAAAAAAAAAAATCCAGTTTATGTAATGCCTTGTGGCTTGTGCTAATTCCTTCTTAAATAATTATGGCCTTTATTTTAGTTTTTTTTCTCCTTTTCTGTACCTCATACTAAATAAAGGAAACACAATTCTACTCAAAATAGTTTGCCAAAGATGGCCATTACAACAGGCTTTTGTTCGTCTGTAAATATTTAGCTTACTGTGATTTGCACATTTTGTTTGTAACCTGTTCAGTGCCTGAAGGTTTGAAACTGACATTCATTAAGACTGTGTAAGGTCTTTTCTACTGAGCTTTACACGTGTGTGTCTCTTACAGTGATTGCTCTACTTTGCACTCCATTTGTAAATGTTTTCCTGTCCTATTTATGTTTTACCATATTTTATTTTTGTATTCATTGCATGTCATTTTGTTGCAGTGAACCAAGATGAAGAAATTTGTAACTTTTTTTTTTTTTTCAATATATGCATGTACCATTCAGAAGCCATATTTGTGTCTGAAAAGTATGACAGCAAATAAAAAAAAGAATCTTAGTCAAGTGCCGGAAGACATTATTTTGCTAGTCTGTTTAAACACACCAACGTGTTTTAGTGTAGCTTAAGCTCTAAAACGCTTTCTACCCACCAAAACTGTAGTCTAGAATAATTGAGGAGAGCTATAAATGAGACTTAAAATCAATTACCCCGCTTGAAGCATGAAGTCTTGCAGCTTTACGGTATATTTGAAAGCCATATAATATATATACTCACATACTAAATGGTCACAAACTTTTAGATAACATTGCCGACATAATCTTATTACTGAATGTTCTAGGACAAGGGTCTTGGCTTGAAAAAAAAAACACTCGCATAACTGATCAAACTATTTAATCCAATTGCATAATGATTTGCACAATGACCTTAAAAATTAATGAAGCTTGCATTCCTAAAACCGAGCAGAGATAAATTTAGCTATGTTGTACTTTTTCTTATGTTTGAAACAAGATTCAGAAAGGAGGGTAACATTAAGGGGCAGATTTATAAAGGATTGAGTATTTTCTGCTCAAAAAAAATCAAGTTTTGGAGTTTAAAGAGATACTGGGTTTTTTTTCAAAATGAATCCGTTAATAGTTCTGCTCCAGCAGAATTCTGCACTGAAATCCATTTCTCAAAAGAGCAAACAGATTTTTTTATATTCAATTTTGAAATCTGACATGGGGCTAGACATATTGTCAATTTCCCAGCTGCCCCAAGTCATGTGACTTGTGCTCTGATAAACTTCAATCACTCTTTACTGCTGTACTGCAAGTTGGAGTGATATCACCCACTCCCTTTCCCCCCCCCCCCAGCAGCCAAACAAAAGAACAATGGGAAGGTAACCAGATAACAGCTCCCTAACACAAGATAACAGCTGCCTGGTAGATCTAAGAACAACACTCAATAGTAAAAACCCAGGTCTCACTGAGACACATTCAGTTACATTGAGAAGGAAAAACAGCAGCCTGCCAGAAAGCATTTTTCTCCTTAAGTGCAGGCACAAGTCACATGACCAAGGGCAGCTGGGAAATTGACAAAATGTCTAGCCCCATGTCAGATTTCAAAATTGAATATAAAAAAATCTGTTTGCTCTTTTGAGAAATGGATTTCAGTGCAGAATTCTGCTGGAGTAGTACTATTAACTGATGCGTTTTGAAAAAAACATGTTTTCCGATGACAGGATCCCTTTAAATTGTCAGAAAAACAAATGAAACAATTGGAAAAGGATTCTTCCAAATTAAATCTGCTCAGAGCTGTATTTTCATCCAGAGGTGCCCTAGGCACTGGACCTCTAATTTGCCAACTGCCCCCTTTGGCAATTGGTGCAAAGTGTACTGCACAAGTACTGATTGTGAAAGGAAATTTTATACCCCTCCCCAAAACAGCTCCACCACCAAATTTAACTGCAAATGTCATGTAGCTGGAGTTTTTAGGTGTCTTATATGTACAAACCTGAGGGGACCCTAATGCTGCTGCCATGCCCATGAGTGCCATATACAAATTAATACAGCCCTCAATCTGCCCCTAGGAGGACTGTTTATAAAGTGTAGCTATTCTTGATGGCGCATCGAATAAAAATATTTTCTTGCAGTACTGAGGTCGTAAGCTCAAACAAGAACTTTGTATATGTTCTCTGCTTCTGGTAATGCCACACGGGGGCTGATAGCCCGCAGGCCGGGAATCAGCCCCAAAGTTGACATTAGCTTTCTTTGCCTGTATCTGGAACACTGTGTGGGTTTCCTCTTGTGCCCTAAAAACACACAGGCAGTTAAAAAATCAAGTATATAAGCATAGGAGTCAGTTTGTTTTTGAAATACAATGCTTTCCTGTGTTAGGCTAATGGCACACATTGGGCCAGATTCAAGTACAGCAGAAAAACCTATGTCGTGGTTTATCACCTAAAAACTCTATTGAAGTGTATGGGAAAATCTGGATTTAAATTAGGAGATAATGCTTTTCTCTTCTAATTAAATCTGGCCCATTGTTTGTGTGTGCACACTGCATGCAGTAAGGCATTAGGCTATGGACACACATACGTTTAACCGTGGCAGTTCACACCACTGTTTTTAAAAAAGCCGACCGCTGTGTAAATATGCTAGCAAAAGTGCCATAGCCTTAACTTGAAACCAATACGCAGCAGTCGACTTTTTAAAAAAACGCAGCGCAGACTGCTGCGAAAACGCCATGGTTAAACGTATGCGTGTCCATAGCCTTAATGTTACACTACAAAGCAGCAATTGCAAAACACTTTGATGGGATCATACCTCTCAGCATTTTGTAAATAAAAAGAGGGTCAAAAAATTTGCAGCGCATAGCGCGACAACATTTTTTTGACCACGCCCATTTTTTTGCCCACACCCTAATTACCATGTCATTTTACAAAATTTGTCAGGTAATGAAAGTTTGAACATATTCCTGTGGCTTTTTTTTTTCAGTTATTACAGTTTTGCTAATGAAGGTGAATTGCCCTTTAAACTGTTAGTCTAACTTCTCCCAAGGGACTTATTGTTACAATTACTTATTTGCGTATCTCAAAATTCTTACAGAGTATCTTATCTGCACTTCGTGGCTGTTCTGGGCTCTCTGCCAAAAGCCAATTAAGTTAGAAATATTGTATTTTTTTCAGCTGTTCAGTGCAGAGAAAGTTGGGACTTTCCAGTACAAACCCGTGGGGGATTGTTTACTAAACCCTGATCGGGCTTTTTGGGGCAAAAGTTTTTTTTTATAAATAAGGAAACTTCGGGCGACTTCGGAAATCCGACCAATCTCCTCATCGGCCACCACCCTTAGGGGTATATTTATCAAAAAGTGAAGTTAGAGATCGCCACAGTCCTCTAGAGTGAAATTCCGCCACTCTCCATTCATTTCTATGGTATTTTTAAGAGAGTATTTATCAATGGGTGAAAGTTCATCCTTTGATAAATACGCCTTTCAAAATCCCATAGAAATGAATGGAGAGTGGTGGAATTTCACTCTAGAGGACTGTGGCGATCTCTAACTTCACTTTTTGATAAATATACCCCATAGTGTTTGCTTCAGAAAATCTATAGTAGCCTGCTGTGTAGCTGTGGTGGTGGTCATTTAAGTTGAATATGGGAAATAAGCAGATAACAGATAAACTGTGTAGAATACAATGTGTATTGTTCTACCCCCAATAAACAGAGGTCAAATGCCACTTCCATGGCAGTACAACAGATTGACAACCTTTCTCATATAAAACAGGACATTTGTTGCCAAGAAATAGTATATAGGTTTTGGAAGAACAGATATAAATGCTTGATTTTTTATAGGCTGAGGGCACATGAGGCACAGAACCTGCTTCTTTCTGCCAGCGTTTTCTCTTAGAGAGAAGCCAATGCACTCCCATCCTCTCAGCTGTTCCACCACACTGACAGTCACAGTGTTGGCCTGTGTGCATAGTTTTGTGTCTCCGCGTTATCTGCGCAGTGTGTCTGCAGAGCCCAATGCTGTACATGTCAGTGCAGAAAAACAACTTAGCGCATTGGCGACTAATACTCAGAACTGCCTCTGCTAAAACACATGTAGGGGGAATGTAATAAAAGTCGCAAACAATTTGCACCAATAAGAATAAAAATTCACATCTCGCAATGAAATATTCTTCCTTAAACTGTTATTGCATTGCAAATGTGAATTGCACATTGCGAATTTTAATTGCACACTCTTAAGAAGTGCTTGAAGGTGTAATCTTTTAGAGCAAACAAAACAACTTTTTCAGTAAGAAATTTTATTACATTTACTGCGCATTGGCGCAAACTATAAAATTCGCAAACTTTCTTCTTCTGTCGGTAGTGGTTGCTAAACACTTTCTGGGTTCGCAAAAGCTATATTAAGTTTGAGCAAAATTTGTTTGCGCAAAGGCATAACTTTTCGTATTGCAAATAGTTTTTCCGTTACCGACTTTTATTACATTCCCCCAGTAGTGTCTCAGCAAAGCCAATTATCACTATTGTCTATTTTGAAGCCATAACAAGTAGCTGCTGCTAGTAGCTCTGTGTGTCTTCACCCTTTTTTATGTGGGCGACAAAACTCCCAAAAATACCTCTCCATTGTCAATTGTTAAAATCATTGGCTGTATGCCCAACTTATCGCTAAATCTCCCAAGGTTTCCTCTTGAGGCAACTTTGGGCGATTAACTGATAACTTGGGCATACAGCCGGTGATTTCAATGATTGACAATGTAGAGGCATTTTCAGAAGATTTGTCGTCTGCGCCGTGCTATAAAAAAATTGCGGCCGACCAATCTTCCCCTGTGCCACTACCCTAAAACCTGTGTTAAGTAATTTACACCTAACTGGGGCTATCACACAATCCTACAATCCTGAATTTGCTACTGAAGCCCACTACAACAAAAACATGGAGCATGGAGGTAGGGTTGCCACCTTTTCTGGAAAAAAATACTGGCCTTCCTATATATTTAATTTTTCTCCCTATTAATAACTTTGGGATCAGCCATCATTTTTCCTGGCCACGCCGGTTGAAAACCAGTCAGGTGGCAACCCTACATGGAGGTGCACATGAAATGGAAAACTGAGCATTGAAACAGCAGTGAAGTTTGTTATAATTTGGAGAACACAATATTTTGGGTATAAAGGGTCTCCATTGTAAAATGAATTCAGTGTTTTACAAACAGTGGCCAATTAGTATGTCAAAAGCCTATTCATGCTATGACTGAATTCTTTCCCCCCCGATTCATTCTTTTAATCCAGTCGTGGTTTGAAAGGATTTGGAATTCAAAATCTTTCAAAGACGTTCCTTGTGCAGAATGCAAGCAGCAAAGTCTACAGAGGGACCAGCAGCAAGAGAATTCCAGCTCTGAAAGGCACTTCTGTCTTCACTCCTCGTGGGGATTGGCCAGTGCAGCTTGTTAATGCGATTATTCTCTTGAAGGAAATCAAAGTTCCTATAAATAGTGTGGGCTTCAGACTCACAAATTCACTCCTGGAGTGTTTGATTCGCCTTGAAAGACAGAATGACAAATCAGTAAGTATGACCTTGCCATTTAATATTCTGTTCTATTTATGTGGCTGACTTCTTTGAAATTTCTTAGTCTCCTGTTAGATGCCCTTTTTATGCTAAATATACGTTTTAAATATATATTGTTAAAAATATTATTCTTGCTCTCTTGCTGTGCTTATAAGAAATATGACAGAAGGCGAATATTTAAAGGGTATAAAATCGGAGAGTGCCAAATTCCTGTATAATTGGGTAGGGTTCTCTTTTGGCAAATTAGTGTCTGTACCTTTGATAGATATGCCCCAGGTTTTATTTAAGGGCCAGTAATATATATAGTCTCTCCAATATCTATAAAATATATCTTAGGAGAAGCACTTCTATTTTTGTATATCGCAGCTTACATGTGTGTTAGGAATGTTTAGCATTCTAAAACTAAATTCAAAATATATCAGTTATCTACTACACAAACGATTCCCTACAGCCCTTCATAGCTGCCTCTTCTGGGTGCAGAGAAATTTATGAATAAAATACTTTATACAATAAATAAAACATAATATATTCAAAAAGGGCACTAGTACTTTATAAATTAATGTATATGCATGCAGCCCCTTTCATCTTTTAATACATGGGTTTTCATTTGGATCACCATGCTTTACTGAAAAAAAATGTAAGCATCAAATTAACCCAATAGGAATTCTTGCCACCAATATGGATTTATGCAGCTTATTTGGCATTTTTTTTTCATTATTTACTTTTTTGTAGTTTTATAATTATTTGGCTTTTTCTTCTGACTTTTTGCAGCTTTCAAATGGGCGTCGCTGACCCCCTTAAAAAAAACAAATGCTCTGAAAGGCTACAAATGTATTGTTTTTGCTACTTTTTATTACTCATCTTTCTATTCAGGCTTCTCCTATTCATATTCCAGTCTCGTATTCAAATTCAAAATTCTAAATTGGACCCTAGCAACAAGACTGCTAAAAACTGCAAACTGGAGAGCTGCTGAATAAAAAGCTAAATAAATCAAAAACCTTAAATAAAAAAAAAGATAACCAACTGCAAATTGTCTTAACATATCACTCTCTACATCATACTAAAAGTTAATTCAAAGGTGAACAACCCCTTTAAGTCCCAGAAGTTGTGTTTACTGTACAGGAGATGCATTTCTGTGTTATGTCCCTTAGCAAACCCCGAGTCCAAGTATATAAAGCAGGGGTCCAAGTATATAGAGCATGGGTCACCAACTTTGTTTTACCTGTAAGCCAAATTAAAATGTAAAAAAAGCTGGAGAGCAACATAAGCATGCTAAATAAGGAAATAAGGACTGTGATTGGTTATTTGGTAGCCCCTATAAGAACTTGCAGCATACAGGAGGCTCTAATTGGCAAGACATGATTTTTATGCAACCAAAACTTGGCTGATAAAGTTGGGGTTTTCATCCGCTAATCTGAAAAAGTTCGAAAATTCGATAAAGTCAAGTTTTCGAGCAACAATCACACAATATGAAATGACTCTCGAATTTTGTCGCAGCATTTTGTTGCTCTGATTTTTCAAAAAATTTTTTTTGATAAATGAGTTCAATTTGTGGAAGGGAGTTTGATCAACTTTGTTTTCATAAAAAACTGAGATTAATTTGAGTTTTAGGAAATGACCACCTTAATATTTGAATATTAAAATATATCTCCTTTTTCGAGTGTGGAGCATCCTGCTGGGGGTTACAAGAAACTCTTTGAAACTGCAGAGGAGCTGGCAACCCCGATGGCCACCCATGTAACAGGTAATGACTACTTATTCTATAGCTCTCTTTTTCATGTGTTCATCAGTAATATATGCAGTTACTTTACTGGTGCTGGCCCATTATCATCAGTGTCATGAATCCACTATAATTACCCATCTTTGCAGCACATGATCACTCTTAGACTAGGGCCAGACAGGGCAGAAACAAGTGACAGAGAGACAATGGTCTATCAAGAGTCTAGACCAGTGATCCCCAACCAGTAGCTTGTGAGCAACATGTTGCTCTCCGATCCCTTGGGTGTTGCTCCCAGTGGCCTCAAAGCAGGAGCTTATTTTTGAATTCAAGGCTTGGAGGCAAGTTTTGGTTGCATAAAAACCAGATGTACTGCCAAACAGAGCTTCAATGTAGGTTGACAATCCACATAGGGGCTACAAAATGGTCAATCACAGCACTTATTTGGCACCCCAGGAACATTTTTCATGCTTGTGTTGCTCCCCAAATCCTTTTACTTCTGAATGTTGCTCACGGGTTCTAAAGGTTGGAGATCCCTGGTCTAGACAGAGAAAAATATTCTTATTAAGTACACTTTCCCTTTAATGCATACTCAGAAAAATTATTGTGTAAAGCAATTGTTGCTCAAAGGGCCATTGCTTTTCTGTTGCTTTGGTTCAATTTTGGCTTAAAACAGATTTATTAAAACGGATTAGAGTCCACGTGAAGCTTTAAACATTCCACTAGGACCAGGAATAATGGGATAGATTATTTATGAGGCTTAACACTTCCAAAATAAGATTTCCAAATTTACATTTCCTATTCATTTGCTAGCAATCTCATCCAGTCAAAGGGACACTGCATTTTGTAAGTATCTATATTCCACTTATCAGTGAAATATAACAACATCCAGAATAATTAGCTTTAAATTACTGCAGTTACTTTTAATGGAGTACTATGATATATTTACTAAAAAAAAGAAAGAAATATTGAATCTCAAATGAAATAAATTCTAGTTTTCAAGCTTTACTAGCCATGCTATTCAAAACCTGAAAATATGAGTTGCTAAATATATATGTAAATATGACCAAGGAGGAACTTTTATGCACGCAAAGGTAAGAAGAGACTAAAAATAAGACCATCAGGTTCAGCAAAACTTCTTTATATGGGAGCCAGTAAATTCTGCTTAATACTCAATGAAGGAATCCCCATCTTTAGGAATTTTTAAACAAAGTGTAAGAAATCTCCCAGCCCAACTCAAATCCAGGCAGGGGCCTCTTACAACTGCAGTATTTGTTTCTCTGCTACTTGTTTAAGTTATATAAACACCCCCCTCAATAAACTTCACTCCCCCAGATATTTTAGGCCCTCAGATATCATTGTAAATTAAATACAATGGGTAAAATAATTTATTTAACTACTGAAGGTGATATTTTAATACTATGGGTGCACTTTTACACTATCATACATCAATACTATCAATACTGCAAACCATATACTGAGGCCATAATCATCATAATCACACTGCAATGGTAGCATAACCAAAGGCCTGTCAGTGTTGTTGTATTCTTGGGAGACATTCTTGTTTTGGCTATTTTAACATTTATTTTTAGTAGTCTGTTATAGTAAAGAAGCACTATTTATTTTTGCACATCAAGCCTAATTCTCTTCTTTTTTTTTTACATTAAGGACGGGTACCCCTTTGGCTATCAGGAAGCCTCTTGCGATGTGGGCCTGGTTTATTTGAAGTTGGATCAGAACAATTTTATCACTTATTTGATGGCCAAGCTCTTCTCCATAAGTTTGATATTAGAGAGGGACATGTGTCATATCATCGGAGGTAAGTTTCATAACTTCAGTCCAGAAAAACGTTCATGAATTACATTTTACAATGACAGACTCAGACACCTTATAATCACAATATTTTTAGTTTGTCATCAAAAACTGGGCCTGTTGTTATTCAATTCAGTATAATTACTCAGAATTACAGTGATTTCAGGTTTTTCCCTCTCTCTTTGGATGGAAGACCAGAAGAGCTGTATGCATGAAAAGAACTGGCTTTTTGTCCATCTTAAAAAAAAAAAAAAAAGATACCTCGTTGTTTTAAAATTTAAGATATCCAGAGTAGTCTACACAGTAAAAAGTAAAAGTTCTACTCACAGTAAAAAGTAAAAGCTCTACTCACCAGAACAGAATCCATTTTTTTAAATGTATTGTCTAATGGAACTATTATTTGGCAGAAGTATAATAATTTTCACATATGCTTTGTAATACTTGTCCTACTATATATTTTATTTTCATTTATAGATTTATTCGTACAGATGCATATGTCAGAGCTATGACAGAAAAGAGAATAGTAATCACTGAATTTGGTACTTTTGCATATCCTGATCCATGCAAGAACATCTTTTCCAGGTAACATACAAGAGCAACATGATTTATAACTTTCTCATGCCAACTAAAGGATTTTTATCAGGAGATAAAGCCTAAAGGGGGTTGATTGTAGTCCAACTTCTACAGAGCCACCCGTTGCACCCCACTGATTTAGATTATGGCTTGGAGGCAATTCTTTTTATTCCTTATGCTCAATTTCTTTTGAAGGTTTTTCTCATACTTCAAGGGTTTGGAGGTCACTGACAATGCTCTGGTAAATGTGTATCCTGTGGGAGAAGATTATTATGCCTGCACAGAGACCAATTACATAACAAAAGTTAACCCAGAAACTTTGGAAACTATCAAAAAGGTATTTTTACTTTTAGGGGCCTATTTATGAAGCTCTATTTTTTCTGGTCGAATTTATCGAGGGGGAAAACGTGAATTGTTAGATGAAAAAAAACTTGCATTTTAAGAGACTTATTATGACACAAAGCTGCAAAAAATTAAAATCTGAAAATACACCAGCTAAAATCTGTCAAGGTTATGTAGAAGTCAAATATACAAAAACCAGCATAGATCACAGTGTCAAGAAACATCTTGACATTGTGATCTGTGCTGGTTTTCATATGATAATCTGAAATATTGCTCAGGTGACAACTGAAAAAAATCAAGCAATTCGGGCATCACCTTAGAAAAAAGTCATACAATTCTAATTTTTGTTTGGTTTTAGCTGGACTTTTCCTGTACTTTTTCGAGCTGATAATTTCATAAATTAGTTAACTTAATGGATGGGAGTTAGGTTGACTTTGTTTTAATTAAAAAAAGGGGATGCATTTAAGTTTTAGCAAATGTTTTCTTCAGTGTACTTTTATCCTAAACCACCATGTCTGTTTTATGGCTTTAGCATAATCTTTACACATAACAGTTAGTTACCATGCACAATAGAAAATGGGCAGCATAAGGATGGTTTTGCCTTCAGTGGATTTCTAGCTATGCTATATAATGACAAGGATTGCTTCCCACTGGCATAAATGAGAAGTGGGCCAGGCAATTAGTTTAATTTAATTAAAATTAAATTATTTAGTTGTGTTCATAAATTATTTGAATGGTGGGAAGGAGAAATTTCTTTCATGAAAGAACCATATCACCTGAGGAAACTGTCTGTCTCATTGTCCTTTAGGTTGATCTGTGTAATTACACATCCATTAATGGAGTTACTGCTCATCCACATATTGAACCTGATGGGACGGTTTATAATATTGGGAACTGCTTTGGAAAAAATTTCGCCATTGCCTACAATGTTATAAAGATACCCCCTCTGCAAGCAGGTGAGTTGTCCTTTGAATAAAGCATTATCACATTTATATACTGGATATGTAACCTCTTAACAGTTTGCCCTATTATCCTGCCTTTATGATACCCAGTAATACACTTCAGCAAGAGATTTGAAGTTTAGCCATCCTCAAGTGTACCTTGATGGCTCATGAATTGTATATGGATTCTGTTACAGACAAAGAAGATCCAATAACAAAGTCCAAGGTTGTTGTTCAGTTCCCCTGCAGTGACAGATTTAAGCCTTCCTATGTTCACAGGTAACTTTTGTTGTTCTGTGCATGTGTTGGTGATGACCTAGAAGCCAACGCAGAAGGTTCATGGGTTCTTAACCCAGGTTTTCAATACACTTTGTTGGAAATCTCTGCATTACTATTTACTCAATTTATAGGAAATACAAAATCCCAATGACCTATGCATAGATGAAACTTTTCCTGAAAAAGGGATTTAAAAAAATAATGCTGTATAGCAGAGATCCCCAACCTTTTTTTTTATCCGCGAGCCACATTAAAATATAAAAAAGTTGGGGAGCAACACAAGCATGAAAAAGTTTCTAGGGGATGCCCAATAAGGGCTGTGATTGGCTAATTGGTAGCCCCTAGGTGGACTGGCAGCCTACAGGAGGGTCTGTTTGTCAGTACATCTGGATTTTATGCAAATAATACTTGTCTCTAAGTCTGGAATTCAAAAATAAGCTGCTTTGAGGCCACTGGGAGCAACTTCCAAGGGGTTGGTGAGCAACATGTTGCTCCCGAGTCACTGGTTGGGGGATCACTTTTGTATAGTATTCATTAGAATTGCTTATTGCACGCTAAAGTTTTTTTTTTCTCCATTTTCAGCTTTGGAATGACTCCAAACTATTTAGTTTTTGTAGAACAACCTGTAAAAATAAACCTTTTAAAGTTCTTGTCTTCATGGACTATTTGGGGAGCCAACTACATGGATTGCTTTGAGTCAAATGAGACCATGGGGGTGAGTGTCTGGTATTAAGAGCTATAGAACATATAAGAAGATACATGTGTGTGGTGTATGTGGAATATAAAATTAAAATTTAAGAAAACAATTTGTAATGTGTATAGTTTTGCACACAATCCCTTTGCTTTAAATAAATTAAATGGGTAGATTAACACCAGTCCAAACAGTAGACGAACAACTCACATTATTTCATACTATTTTTGACTATTCAGGTATGGATGCATGTGGCAGAAAAGCATACAGGTGAATACCTCAATATAAAATACAGGACATCTGCATTCAACATTTTCCATCATATTAATACTTACGAAGACAACGGGTTCTTGATTGTGGACGTCTGTTGCTGGAAAGGGTATTACAGCTTATGCTTTGAATCATTTATTGTAACTGTATTTTTGGCTCTTACTTATTTTTATTAAGATTATAGTCAATACAGGATGAGAGAATGCAACTACTTGTTCCCCATTGCACTGGAAAAGATATTCAGACATTAATTACTGCCCATTTATTTCCTTAATAGTAACTCCCTCTTACTGGACTCATTTATTCTACCAGAGAGCTTTTCAGTATATATCCAAGAAATGTTTGTTTGTCTTCCTACATGCAGATTTGAGTTTATATATAATTATTTGTACTTGGCCAACCTACGTGAAAACTGGGAGGAGGTGAAAAAACATGCAGAAAAAGCTCCTCAGCCTGAAGCACGCAGATATGTCTTGCCTCTTGACATTAACAAGGTATATATTCTTACATGCCTGAATAAAAAAACACACATATTGCAATATTTGCCGTTATGTCAGTATGCTGTAAAACATATTGAAAGTCTTGTTTTTTTATTTATATACCTGTTTAATGAACAGATCTAGGGAGGCTATATAGAGCATTGGGATGCATTTTGCTTGGGTGTAGTTTCTTCGTTCCTGAATCATGTATAAATTACAGAAGAAAATACAAGTAACTTCTGAAATACTTAAATAAATGAAGGATACAAACTATATTGAAAGCAGGTGATTCCTGGGTTAAATAAATATAATTCTATCATCTATCATAAAAATGCAGCCCAATATTATGGATTTAAAGGGGTGATTCACTTTTAGATAACTTTTAGTATGTTGTAGAATTGCCAATTCTAAGCAACTTTTCAACTAGTCCTTATTATTATTTTTTTTATAGTCTTAATTATTCGCCTTCTTCTTCTGACTCTTTCGAGCTTTCAAATGGCGGTCACTGACCCCATCTAAAAACAAATGCGCTGTAAGCTTACAAATGTATTGTTATTGCTACTTTTTATTAGCCATCTTTCTTTTCAAACCCTCTCCTATTTATATTCCAGTATCTAATTCAAATCTATGCAATGGTTGCTAGGGTAATTTGGACCATAGCAACCAGATTGCTGAAACTGAAAAACTTTGGAATAAAAAGCTAAATAAATCACTAATAATAAAAAATAAACATCAGTCTCTATACCATGCTAAAAGTTAAATTGAAAATGAACAACCTCTTAAAGGAAGCAATCTCAGTGAAATTTAGAGGGGTAAATAGTTGGAGTATTTATTTGATATAGGTCCCTAAGGCAACAATTTTATTGTCTAAGGACAGCTGTAGATTAGGGTGCATGCTCCTCAACAGTGAAGTCTAGGTTTAATACCCACAGCAATTGCAATGGTAAAATATAATTTGTTTAGGAATAGCTGCTATTATAAATGTATTTAATCAGATAGCATGGCATTGTGAAAACTGAACTGATGAGTGCTATTGCCAGCCAGGGAGTCAGTGTTGGACAAGAATGTAAGAATGCCACAGAAGTTGCAAGGGAGGTATGTTTTTCTGTCAACTCCTGTGTGGGAAGCATTCTGATTAAAAATAAAAGTAGGCAAAGTTCTTTAAAAACAACACAAATCTCATGGCAGAAATATATATATATATATATATATATATACACATATATATATATATACACATATATATATATACACATATATATACACATATATATATATATATATATATATATATATATATATATATATATATATATATATATATATATATATATATATATATATACACATATATATATATATATATACACAGTCGGTTCAGTGAACGCACTCCTTCCGGATATAATTCAGTTGATGGTGGTGCGTTGGTCAAAGTTTGATTATGCAATCCAGTAAATGGACCCGCACTCGTTCATATTAAGTGAAATAATTGTGTCTTTATTCACAGGTTCATTTCCAAAGTTTCGGTCCTTGAAAAAGGTCCCAGAGAGGACCAAAACGTTGGAAATGAACCTGTGAATAAAGACACATTTATTTCACTTAATATGAACGAGTGCGGGTCCATTTACTGGATTATATATATATATATATATATATATATATATATATATATATATATATATATATATATATATATATATATATATATATATATATATATATATATATATATATATATATATATACAGACGAGAAAAAACACATATCCAGTTATGTTAAATACCTGGTTTGGCGCGAACCTCCGGTGACATCACTAGCGTGAGTGACGTTGTATCCCCGTGAAACTCCCCTTTGTGAGGTGACCTAACAAACAGCAATCCAAATGTGTAGACCCATCCCTTAACCCATTGTAAAGGCATCTTTTTATGATTAACATGTGCAAATGTTAATAAACGAGCCCCAAAATGCACTCTATTTGTTTTCTATTCTAACAACTGAATTAGCATATTTACATGACAATCCATTCCAGAATGACACTGGGAAGAACCTAGTAAGCCTGAATTACACAACAGCCACAGCCACCCTACACAGTGACGGCACAATCTGGCTTGAACCTGAGGTCCTGTTTTCTGGCCCTCGCCAAGGTAACTATTGAGATTTTTTTGAGGTGTGTAAGCAACAAGTGAAAATATACTCACCGCTTTTATCTACTCCAACAGCCTTTGAATTTCCACATATCAATTATAAGAAACATGCGGGGAAAGATTACTCGTATGCTTATGCGCTAGGACTGAATCATTTTGTTCCAGATAGGGTATGTATATTCTACATTGTAAATTGTTGTACATATTTATATGTATATTACTACACAGGGGTGGGACCTGTTATCCAGAATGCTCAGGACCTGGGGTTTTCTGGATAAGGGATCTCTGTAGATCCATATTTTAAATCTACTAAAATCACAAACACTAAATAAACCCATTCTGAGGCCAGGATCCTGGGTAAATATTCTCCTTTCCTCCGTTTGTAACCAAAGTCTATACTATGCTGTAGAAAATATAACAAAACACTATTTAGCATTTCGTTTTTCTTTAGAAAGGCCTCTTTATATTGTACATGCATGTATAAAAAGCAGTTCTTGGAGAAGCTACCAAGCCCAGAAATAAGCTATTTGTAACACAACTATGAACATTATTTCATATATTGTATAATATAAAAGCCTTGTTTACATAAAACAGACAATATAGAATTTCTTAATTGTTTTGTTTTCTTGTTCAAGCTTACCAAGCTCAATGTTAAAACAAAAGAAACCTGGGTATGGCAGGAACCAAACTCATTCCCTTCAGAGCCTATTTTTGTCCAGGCACCAGATGCCATTGAAGAAGATGATGGTAATTCGTCTGTTTGAATTTCTTTATTAGAAATCTGACATAATGTAACTATAGGACATTTAACATATATCTGTATTTTACATAGAAATGAGAATATCCGTCATTTACATTGGAGTGAGATACCTTATAGAGCAACTGTATCTTATCTAAGAGTAAGACCCCTTTTAACGTAATCGTATCTTAAGGTGGCCATACACGGGCAGATTCGGCAGTTTATCTGCCCATGTAGGGGGCGTTCTGATGGTTCTCCCTGATCGATATCAGGCCAAAAATCGGGCAGATATCGACCAGGCAGGTTCGATTTTTTTTTTGGCAATTGAGGGCCACATCATCTAGTTGATGTGGTCTTCGTCCCGTTGGCGCCCAATTCCTTCATTTTAATCCGATCTTTTGGCCCTAGGGATTAACCCAATATCGCTCTGCCTTTGGTGGGCATATCTGGTTAAGACCTTGCCAAACAAGCGGATCTTATCATGTATGGCCATATGCAATCCCTTATAGAGCATTTGTATCTTGCAAAGGAGTAAGATCCCTATTAGAACAATTAATAGGTCTGAGATCCCTTAGTGAGCAATTGTATCTTAGATAGGTGTGAGATTCCTTGAGATCTGCATGAGATCCTTTGTAAATCAACTGTTTATACATATAATTGAAATGCCTTATAGAGCAACTGTATAATGCATATGATTAAGATCCCTCCTAGAGTAACTGTATCTTACCTAGGAGTGAGAGCAGAATACATACTCCATCTGTAGCAATGCTACTGGAATGGTCTTGCTTTAGAGTTCCTACAATTTTTATGTATAATTCTCAGGGGTTATTTACTAAAAAAGATTTCAGGGTCTTTGCCCAAAACCCCCAAAATTTTCATATTATCTGGTTAAACCCAGCGCAAACCATGATATTGTCAAGATGGGATAGGGGCGTCTCGCATTGATTTATACATGACCTTGACAGGTCTGAGATGGGGGATTTTCAATTAGGGCTTTTTGCAGCATTGGGGTATAATAAATCTTGAAAAAGTAGTATTTTTTTTTTGAGTTTTTGCACGAAAAAACCCTGACCAGAAAAAAAAAATCGAGTTTAGTAAATAACCGCCTCAAACTGGTGCTAAATAATCACCTTCTTCTGTATCTTAGGGGTATTGCTAAGTGCAGTGGTTAGCCCTGCAGTGGGACATAAGCCATCTTTCCTGCTTATCCTGGATGCCAAGGACATGAGCGAAATTGCCAGAGCCGAGGTTGACACCATTATTCCAGTCACATTCCACGGAATGTTCAAAAGTGCCTGACCACAAAAACCTGAACAGAATTCTCAATGTTGCTTCTAAATCTTTAACATGAAGATGGATGACAAGATGCATTTACACTGTCCAAACCAGCGGTTTATCCTGCCAACATATGATTTATTCTCCAGGAAAGCACAGCTGCCATCCAAGTCAGAGATTAAAGTGCTCAGAGATATGTACTCTGTAGGTTTAGATTGGTGTCACAGCGGTAGACATGTGAAAGACTGATGATCTGACAGTGAGTCACTTGAAACAAAAGAAGTGACCCGAAGCTTCGGAACTGTTAGATGTTATATCAATAAAAACAATCCTTTAGGCTTAAATGCTCCATCTGCATAAGCACATCCTGCATGCAAAATGTAGTCATTTCACTATTTTCACAGAGAATTAAAAAAAATATTATAACTAAATCCATGCCGAGTCATTTGTTATATTTTTCAGTAAAAAAGAAAACATTTCCTTTATGTAGAACTACAGTTGTCTATCATTGCCTTAGGCAACCCTATTACACTTATTCATAAACATCCTTACTAATGACTTACATGAAGATTTATGAATAACAGATTAGTCCTTTTCCACAGCTTTATTAGGACACCCGTGTCACAATTAGATATAGACTGCCCTCTAGGGGCATTTTAAAGATAAAAATAAAATGACGGTTTTAGAAAAAAAAAATTTTAAATCCTGTGTCTGAGGATAAGGCTCTTCTCCAAGGTGTAGCAGCCATGAAGCATGTGTGTATTTGCTCACTTGGCAGAACATTCTACAAAGGGGACACATTACCCTTTTTATCCACAGGTTCAAAGCCGAATCCTAAATGAAGAAAATATGTCAACCGTGTGTTTCTGTCCTCACCAGTGATCTCCATGATGAGTACAGCACTACAGAGCTGATATTCATTTGCATGCAATTAGAATAACAGAGATCTTGTGAGAAAGGTTGTACATAGTTCTGATATTAGGTTTAAAATTATACAACATTTATCTGCAATATAATGTAATGCAGAGGTATGCACATTATAATAAATGGCTGCAGTATAGCATTAATAAGTAACTAGAAAGCACATAACATCACTATACTAAGCATTTCAGTAGTGTGTACTACTTTCATTGTAACCTACTCTTAGGGGCAGATGTATTAAGGGTCCAATATCAAAGGTTAATTAACCCTCGATATTCGACTGGGGAATTAAAATCCTTCGACTTCGAATATCAAAGTCAAAGGATTTTGCGCAATTCGTTAGATCGTTCGATCGAAGGAATAATCGTTCGAAGGATTTTAATCCATCGATCGAAGGATTATCCTTCGACCAAAAAAAGATAGCCAAGCCTATGGGGACCTTCCCCATAGGCTAACATTGACTTCGGTAGCTTTTAGGTGGCGAACTAGGGGGTCAAAGTTTTTTCTTAAAGAGACAGTACTTAGCCTATTGAATGGTTGAACGATTTTTAGTTCGAATCGTTCGATTCGAAGTCGAAGGTCGAAGTAGCCCATTCGATGGTCGAAGTAGCCAAAAAAACACTTCGAAATTTGAAATATTTTTTCTTCTATTGCTTCACTCGAACTTAATGAATGGGCCCCTTAATGATTACTGAGGTGCATACAAAAATTACATGAATTAAATACAGGAGTGCAAGTGTATCAATATACTGAATAGATAAAACATAATTGCACGTTTGTCTCAGAGTGATATTCTGAGACAATTTGCAGTTGGTTTTCATGTTTTATAATTTGTAGTTTTTGAGATATTTAGTTTTTTATTCAGCAGCTCTCCAGTTTGCAATTTCAGCAATCTGGTTGCTGGGATGTAAAATACCCTAGCACCCATGCATACATTTGAATAAGAAACTGTAGCATGAATAGGAGAGGGTCTGAATAGAAAGAGGGGTAATAAAAAGTAACAATAAATATAAATGTGTAGCCTTACAGATCATTTGTTTTTTTAGATTGGGTCAGTGACCCCCATTTGAAAGCTGGAAAGATTCAGAATAAAAGGTCAAATAAAAAAATAACGAAGACCAGTTTAAAGGTTTCTTAGAATCAGCCATTCTATTACAAACTTAACTTAAAGGTGAACCATCCTCACTGCACCATCCTACATGGATATGAAGAGTATTACACAGTATCCATATACTCAGAAGCTGCAACACTAATGAACTATAAACAGCAATGTGTGCAGATAATAACTTATTTCCGTCGCATGTGATTTGTCGCAGGAGTTTTGTCACAGCGCCGACGGATCGCTCCGAAAACGTCTGTGTAGTCCTACTCTAAAGCAACAGGAGTCCTGCATTCATTACCTTGCATACAGCAAACATTTTAGTCACAGAACAAGCTGCAGCTGAATTCAGTCTTAATAGGATGCTAATTAGGCTGCACTAGGCTATTCTTATGTTTGAAGGCATTTTCTTATGGGCAAAATGCAGGAAGAGAGCTTACATGATTTAAAAGTCTTGCCGAAGACTTACCGAAAGATTTGGCAGCTTCCTTTGAGTTGCTGTTTCAAGGATCTAGTCAAATTTTCAGAAATTAGCCATGTGTGCAGATGTACAAATATACATGCATACAGCACATTCCAATTCTGCCTCAAAGGGCATTAGCAAGTAGCCATTGCCATATAGTTTAAGAAAAAAAGAAACCCCACCAACTATATTAAACTATATTAATATTTTTTCATCTGACCCGGTCAGACCTCCACTTATAGTTTGGGTTAAACAAGGATCTAATATATCTACATATACACACAGGGATACCAATCCGTGTTGTTTCTCAAGTAGCCATTGCCAACAAGAGGCATGATATAATGTTAAAGGTGGATCATGAATTTGCCACCACATTACTTCTAGAATTCAGAGGCACAATCATCAGAATGACACCCTGTAGCCTCCGGAGCAGCCTCATCAGAAGATGCAGACCAGTGAAATCCAGGATGGGAAAAAACAGAGGGGAGCTTGCAGTCGCTGGATATTATTTATAGCATGCTCCACAAGTTCGAATTTGCTCCATGGTGGAGGACACAACTTCCAAGGTGTGAACCTCTACTCAGTTCTGCAGTGGCACAGGAGGAAATACATCCACAACCTGGCAGCTAAAACAACAAACTGGGCAATGTACAACTGACCTGCAGGTAGGAAAAACACTGCTAGTTTCCAGGTAGAGGAGGGTTTTATTGGGTGTGGTTCAAGTCTAGGGGCGGTGTTTTTTTACTACCTACAGGAAGGGGACGTCTCTCATGAGTAGCTGTTGCCTCTAGGGACATGAGGGGAAAAGCTATTGTTTCCTCTACTCAATGTAACTGGGGGAGTCGCAGTGGGACTTGAATTTACATCTAGTCAGGAAGCTTTTATTTTGCTACCTTGCCTTTGTTCTGTTGATAGGCTGCTGGGGAGGGGGGTACTTATGCACAAGTACCTAACTGAGAGCACCTGGGAAACTTTCAACATGTCTAGCCCCATGTCAGATTTTAAAATTAAATGTAAAAAAGTCTGTTTGCTCTTTTGAAAAACAGATTTCAGGGCAGAATTCTGCTTGAACAGTGATATTAACTAAAACTGCTATTTGAAAATCTTGTGGTAGAATCCCTTTAATAACATAAATTCATGGAACGCCAACATATTCTGCAGCGCTGTACAATAGATGTTTGTTTATGATCACCATACCAGCACTTTTTATAGCAAACTATATATAAAAAATCTACCATATACTACTACATACTTCAACACTACTTACCGATAATTGCACACTGTTTAATGCTTGCATGCTTTGCAGAGGCACTGTAGCTGCCATATGCATACTGTTACTGCTAAGTGTGCTGCAGGTACATAAGTGCATGTTGCACGAGGCAAGGGTATGTACAGCAATTAAGACATTCTTAAGGTTATCTATTTCCTGGCCCCTTCCAACATATTCCCTATTGCTTTGCAGGGTTATTTACAAGCGTAGAGACTGCTTCTGTTAGAAATCTGGACATTCAGCTCTTAAAGGAACAGTAAGCATTTAAAAGTAATTAAAATATAATGTATTGTTGCCAGACAACAATTTAAGCTGAAGTTAAACGAGAAAATGCACAGGCTACATAGCAGATAACATATAACTTCTATAATAGAATACAATGGAATGCTACATGTGTATCTGTTATCTGCTATGCAACCTAAGCCTTGAATTTCTGCCTCCACGGCTACACAGCAGGTTGTTTATATAAACTATAGCAGTGTTTCTAAAACAAACACATAACTTTTACCAATGCAAAGAAACAGAACATTATATTTTAATTATTTGAAAACACTTTTCTCGTTACTGTTCCTTTAAAGTGATTTGCACACCAAGAGTGCACAGAGAACACCCTGCTGGTGTTTTGCTGCTGCTGGGACACTACCTGAGGAAGGTTGTCAACTTATGGCAGAAGACGAAAGCTTGCAATGTATATTTTCAATTAGCCATAAAAGGTATTATTTTTCCGTATATAGGAAAGTATATGAGTATAATATAGCTGCCAGTAAATGCATTGCATAGCAACTACTGTATTGAGAACTTTTAACAGCTAATCCCACCAACTCTCTATTTAGATAAAACAAGCAAAGAGGCTTTACATGTTTGAAAATAATGGTTAAAAACAGAGGGGAAAAAACCCGAAACACAATATTAATAATCTTTATTGTTAATATATTTACATATTTAAAAATAGCTTATCAAAAACATAAAATTTACATTCTGAATACAGGGGAGGTTTGATAAGTGAAATCCTTATATTTTTGCTGTTTGATGATTCTTAGACACTTGCCAATTACCTAGGCAAAAAAAAAAAAACAGATAAGATATTTACATTAGAGTAATTACTTTTCATCACTTTTCTCTTATTTGAAAAATGTGCTTCAAATTGGGTGAATTGACGTGCCATGCAGTGATATATTACTATTATTAGTAACGGAATGGGAGCCATTATCTGGGCACCTGTTAACCAGAAAGCTTTGAATTATGGGGGCATCTCCCACAGACTCAATTTTAAAACAGTAAAAACAATACTTTGTAGCCTAAGATATAATTAATCCTTATTGAAGGCAAAACAATCTTGTTGATTTTATTTATAGGAAAAAATCCCTAGCAAACAACACTTACATTTCTTGAATCTTGAGGTAATATTATGCCATCATCCCACAGTCTTGCTGTTGAGTAGAACGCTGTGCTCTCTTTCTTCAACCTGAATACAGAAGGACAAGACCCCCTATTTACAAAGCATAATTTTATATAAATAAGCATTCCTAAAATAATAATACACATAATGTAGTATTAAGAATGCCCACAATTTGCCTATGTTGGAGTAAGTATTAGGTTATAGCGTGGGAGCTTGTTAAAGTGGACCCGTCACCCAAACAAAATTATTCCATATCCTATTTTATCATGTTAGTCAAGCAAAATGAACTTTAATTACACTGTGTAAATTATTTGAATATTGTTTCCATCAGTCTGGGAATTCAAAATTATAGCAACCAGGAAGGAGCCATTTTGTGGACACTTTTATTAAGGCAATCCTTACATAATCTCAGAATCTTGTTTGTGCACCAGGGGACAGGGACCCAATGCCCATCAACATGCACTGGTTACACAATTAAATCGTTAAGAGAGCTGGGGGAATGTGGGGAGAGCGGTGACATCTAGGAAGTGCTGAATGGAAAGTGAAAGTAATTGCTTGCCCCACCTCTATGCCTAGGCATAGAGGCGGGGTAGGCAATATTTGATTGACAGCTGATATTTTTAAATGAGTTTACAACAGCTATGAATGCTTTATTAAAAAAAAGAAATTGGATTTCATGTTTAATTTAAAAAGGGCTTTTATTATACAGATTTTCATGCATGGGTGACGGGTCCACTTTAAGACAACCATAAAGGGTTGACCAGTTTGCTGCTCATTCATTGCCTCCTTAAACTCAGCAGCAGCTTACAGCCATGCCAGGTAATCAGCACTGAGTGGATAAAGTAGATTAGAAATTAGCAAATTCTAACAATAAATCACTTTGTGCGGTCATACAATGCTATTTATTACAGAATAGCATAACCCAGCACAATAATCTTCTTACTTCTCCAGTCTGGTCTTTTCTTCTGCATCACGTGCATGGTATTGCTCCCTCCACTGGGGGTATTCTGAGGCACGGTGAGGATCCACCAGAGAGACCCTTGCGTTAGGCCAAAGAAACAAAAAATTTGGATCAAATGATCTGCCACACTACAGCAACAGAAAAAAAGAATAAAATGTCAGTGAATAACATTCTTTGCATGTGTAAATAAAGCTCTCTTTAGTTGATAAAATAAACGCATTGGAAGATTATGTATTCTATTTTATTCTATAAAAAGCTTTATTCTCCAAAATCTAATAAAAATAATAACATAGTAATATTATGCACAAGAGATTATTGCTTTACATACTTTGCCCAACCTCTTCATTTTACATTTGCACATTATAGAATTATAACGATTAGGCTTAAATATTTGGTTGCAGCAAACTCCACACATAAAGCAATATCACGGAGGCCTGTGGAAATAGCATGATCCATACCATGGCAAAGCTTTCTCCCCCATGACAGCCACCGATAACAAGGGTAATCTTAGGGACAGAGGCACAAGCAACAGCAGCAATCATAGCAGCTTGTGCTTTCAGTCGGTTGGTTTGCTCTTCTGCCTGAAATAAATGCACACAGTAAGCAGTTTACTATGCTATATTATGAACCATGTTTGGTCACAATGCTTGATATTATATTTTGGTTTGGTCATTCTGTTGTTAAACATAACTAAGCAACTAATTTAGTGAAAGGGAAAGTAACTACATCTCAACAGAGAGATTAAATTAATGTGGTTTCCTTACTAATCACCAATCAAGTGCCCTGAAGAGCCTTTCTAGCAAGTATACAGATACTGTATGATGCTGTACCTTTACAACATTTGTTGGCACAGATTCTTGAGATGCTGTATTTTGAAGAAAAAGAAGAGGAATTCCACGCTGGTTACATAACTGCACAAAATGGCTTCCTTTCAGTGAGGCATCATGTGTTAACTCTCCATTATTGGCCACAACACCAACCAAGTTCCTGGGAAAATATAAAAATCACATTCTACAATCGTTTTCAGGTTTCTGTAAAACTATTCTACTAATATTTAATGTATTGCTTCCTTGTATTGCTTTCCTGCCCAAGCAAAATGATGCTACTGTATAATGAGACAGTAAACACTTGTGGCACGAACATACAGTATTTGTTATAGCTTGCTCTGGTGTCGAGCTGCAGGCCCAGACTGACAATCTGTGGATTCTGGCATTTGCCAAATGGGCTGTGTTAACGTGCCCCTATTTAGTGGGCTAGTGGGAAGGTGTTTGGACTTATGTGAATTTGAAATGCCAGGGCCTGTTTTGAATCCCAATCTGCTCTAGAGGAATAAGTTACACTGTGTTGCAGCTAAAACAGGTGAGCCCTATGAGTAAGATTAAGGGAACATTTGAGGACTTAAACCATTTTTATGCATCAGTATGGAATTAATATTATTGATTTTTCATTTATTGTAATTTATAGGGGTCTGATCTGTTTTTTAATATAAGCAAATCAGGTATTTTTATATTTTAATTCTTGCTCTTAAAGGACCAGTAACATCAAAAATTTTTACACAAAAATTCGTTAGAATACAACGAAATAAAACACCAAGACAAATTAAAATTTTCAATTGGAAAAGCCTTTATTAAGAAATAACTTACAGAAACTCCACTTCCTGTCCTCAACAGAAAAGGCGACACGGCGACCATCCATCCTGCTGGGCTCGATTTCTCCTTCCTGGATATTCACTGACAGCGTGTAGATCTCCTCTTCTTCATCCCTCTCCCAGGATCAGCAGTAGGCGATGTTCGGCGGTCTCCCCCTCCCTCAGTGTGGGGAAGAAGCTTTCAGCAACCTCTTATTCTAGTACCGTCACCAGCACTGCTGCCTTTCAATCATCAATCGCTTCAGTTCTTGTTTGGCAAGGGGAGATCAGATGCGCAGAAACACTTGGCTGCACAATCCCTCTCATATCTTCGCTTGTGTAACGTCCTGCCGTGGGTCCCGTGTGCCAACCCCCAGACAGTCACGCTCCCCGCACGTAATGCATTTGCGTTATAGCGCAAGTGACTGCGCACTCTGAAACATATTCATAGATCTCTGCAGCCTTTTCCGTCTCCCCTTCTGCTCCATAACTTTGTTTGGAAAGTTAGAATGCCCCTATAATTTGACCGATGCTGGCCAGTTGTCAATCACAGGGACCTATTCACCCCGCCCCCAGCAGAGCCGTCCCTCCCTCCCTCCGCTACCTACTAGGCTGCCTGCAGTGGGGCCCTAACAAAGGGGCCTGGGGATGGGGCAACCATGGGATGTTTCCTGCTATCTTACAGTGGGGACACGGAGGGGGAGACCGCCGAACATCGCCTACTGCTGATCCTGGGAGAGGGACGAAGAAGAGGAGATCTACACGCTGTCAGTGAATATCCAGGAAGGAGAAATCGAGCCCAGCAGGATGGATGGTCGCCGTGTTGCCTTTTCTGTAGAGGACAGGAAGTGGAGTTTCTGTAAGTTATTTCTTAATAAAGGCTTTTCTATTTGAAATTTTAATTTGTCTTGGTGTTTTATTTCGTTGTATTCTAACGAATTTTTGTGTAAAAATTTTTGATGTTACTGGTCCTTTAAGACAATTCTATGTACTTTAATTTGAGTAATGTGGATATAATGTCTGTGGGGTTTCAGTTAACTCAATGCACTTTGATTGTTTTGGAGGTATATGCAATTTATTAGGATATTATTGAATAGTACAGGTATGGGACCTTATCCAGAATGCTCGGGACCTGGGGTTTACCAGATAACAGATCTTTCCATAATTCAGATCTTCATATCTTAAGTCTTCTGGGAAATTGTGTAAACATTAAATAAATTCAATACGCTGGCTTTGCTTCTAGTGAGGATTAATTATATCTCAGTTTGGATCAAGCACAAGGTACGGTATTATTATTACAGAGAAAACAGAAATAATTTTTAAATATATACATAAGAGTCCACGGGAGACAGTCTTTCCGTAATTCTGAGCTTTCTGGATAATGGGTTTCCAGATAACATATCCCATACCTGTATAATGTAGTAGAATCCCCATTTTACATTTACAGGGAACCAGAAAAATTGCTGTAGAATCTGGGAAAATGCAATCGGGGAATGCATTTTACACTGACAGGAGAACAACAATGTTGTCAAATGAGAGAAAACCTTCTCTTCAGAGAAGGCATTGCAAGTATTACATGCATTTCTCTATAGTAAAAGAGTCAGGGTGTTAGACTGTGTCCGGACCTGTCACCCAAGAACATGCCACTGAAATTCTATATCAGGCAAAAATGGGACAGCATTTCTCTTTCAAAACTACAGCAATTGGTCTTGTCAGTTGCCAAACGCTTGTGGGCAGATTTATCAAAGGTCGAATTTTGAATTTGTGTGAATTTATTTTTTACTGTAAAAAATTCGAATATACTCACAACTTGAATGGGAGGTTATTTAAAGGGATCCTGTCATCGGAAAACATGTTTTTTCAAAACGCATCAGTTAATAGTGCTACTCCAGCAGAATTCTGCACTGAAATCCATTTCTCAAAAGAGCAAACAGATTTTTTTATATTCAATTTTGAAATCTGACATGGGGCTAGACATTTTGTCAATTTCCCAGCTGCCCCTGGTCATGTGACTTGTGCCTGCACTTTAGGAGAGAAATGCTTTCTGGCAGGCTGCTGTTTTTCCTTCTCAATGTAACTGAATGTGTCTCAGTGAGACATGGGTTTTTACTATTGAGTCTTGTTCTAAAATCTACCAGGCAGCTGTTATCTTGTGTTAGGGAGCTGCTATCTGGTTACCTTCCCATTGTTCTTTTGTTTGGCTGCTGGGGGGGGAAAGGGAGAGGGGTGATATCACTCCAACTTGCAGTACAGCAGTAAAGAGTGATTGAAGTTTATCAGAGCACAAGTCACATGACTTGTGGCAGCTGGGAAATTGACAATATGTCTAGCCCCATGTCAGATTTCAAAATTGAATATAAAAAAATCTGTTTGCTCTTTTGAGAAATGAATGACCGTATCCCTTTAAGAAAAAATTTGAATGTCTAATATTTAATCAAATAGTCCAGACCCGAAAATCGAATCAAGATTTCCCTCTGAAAAAAACTTGAATGTCAGGAAGGCAATTAACATATTCAAATGGTTCAAGGGACCTCTGTGATTGAATTGTAAATGAAGTTGGCAGGTTTAAGGTGGAGAATATTCGAATTAGCACTGTTTTCATGGTCGAGTTGTGATACATCTCACATTTCACTTTACATTCAAATTGGGGAATTTAAATTCAAATGTGTGAATTTTGACACCAAAAAAAATTGAAAATTCTAAATTGAATTTACTATTTGACCCTTAATAAATCTGCTCCTAAGAGTGTTGTTAATAGTAGAGATGATGCCCCTGTCCCAATTTTTTTTAAACATGTTGCTGGCATCAAAATCAAAATGAGCAAATATCTTTTCATAAAACAATATCTCAGTTTCATCATTTGAAATGTTGTCATTATACTATTTTCAATTAAATTAAACAATTTGCACATCATACCATTCTCTTATTTTTCCATTTTACCCAGTGTCTCAACTTTTTTGGAAATGGGTTTGTACAATTACATAATGAATGTTTTTTTTGTGTGGGGCATGTTCCTTTTGGTCCGGTAAAAATGTTATATTGTCAACCTACCCTTCAACAGATGCAAAGCCTGCAACCAAAGTTGTCCCATAATCAGCTTTAAATTCCAGAAACCTACTGCCATCCAGAAGTCGGCCAAGGATCTGCAAAAATATAACCAGTGAACAGCATGATGGAGGTGTAGGCTTTTCAAGGCTAACTATTCATCTTCCAATCAAATTTCCATACTGCTGCCTGGTTAGAATACAGCAGCCTTGCGACTGGACTGGAAACAAAACACGTATAACAAAGTTAAAAACCACAATAAATAGAAAATGAAGGCTAATTTTAAATGTCTCAGAATACTACTTTTTACACCACACTAAAAGTTCATTTTGAGGCAGATCGCATCATGGAAATTCACTATAACTACCCAAGCTGACGAATAAACCAAAAGATACTGTTTTGAATGCATTTGAACATGAATCACTATTTATAAAATGAAAAGATACTTTTAAAAATATAACATTCCATATGTTGACACTTCCCTACATGCAAATCTAGACATGTGGCAGACTGGCACGGCTTAAGCCTATCTGAATGTTCATAAGCATTGCTCTATTATGCCACAGTGTGTGAAACTCACTGGAATGCCAAGAATGAATGCCTGTATTTGTGCTACATAATAGTTCCACTACTGGTACACAGAGCTAAGCCATGTAAAATTATATTGCACTAAGCCAAGGCAATAATGAGCAGCAGGATTAACTTTAGCTGTCGCAGTACTTTTTCTTATGCAGATGCATAAAGCCACATAACCAAGCAAAGTTTAGCAGAATTATTTCCCAGCAATGTTTCTCAAGAGATTCTCCCAACTATGGGCATTAACTAATTAACATTTATGGTGAATAAGTAGCCAAACTCTTAGGAAAGCAAAGCCTTGGTTTTCCTATGCCTTTCTCTCACCCACAACCAATTGTGCATAAGATGCATCTTTCTGTATTTTTCAGAAACCTCTTATTTGTAACCTTTATACTACTTCACCAAGAATAGTGTTTAATTAGTTTTCAGTATTTGTGTGTACTCAAAGGCCCAAGTCGAACATACACAGCATGGTATTCAGAACAGTAAAAATGATCAAACTGTAACCTTTTACCAGTTTAATGTTGAGAGTGCTTCTGTAATCCCGAGGGGCTAGTCCTGTAAATTCATTTGTATCATATAAAGGGTTCTCGTAGTCTGATGAATCCTCAGCAACTGGATCAAAATTTAGGGATGAAATAATATTTCGAGCACAAGTGTAGGCCTCTGCTTCTGTTGATCCAAAATGATCGACACACCCACTGACACTATAAAAAAAAGATAATTCCGCATGGTGTGTATGGAGTAATACATTCAATTTGCATTAACATCATAAGAATCTTAAAAGGCAACTGTGCCGTAATTATTGTCTTGCTAAATTGTTTTTTTATATAGGAATACACCTAGGGGGGGTGCTCCTGCTGAGTCTAGGCTTGTATTCTATTACATGGTTTCTTAAAAACCCAACAACATTAGACATAGTACGTAATATAGTAGAGAGATGGGAAAAGATAAAGCAGGTTTTGACTATACATGCCGAGAGTAATACATGTTTAAAAGCTTTAAACCTTGTTTAAAAGCTTTTTCAGAAGCACCTTCTAGTTAAGATACATTATTATATATTTATCTTTTAATATTTTCATTAGAGAGATGTAAAATTAACAGTGTGTCCTGTACAACAGGGCTAAAATGAAAAAAATGTGACAGAGGGTTAGCTGCCATTTAAAAGCAAAAAGAATGCAAGATTCTTGCACAGAGCACCTAAAGGAAAGTTACATATATAGACTGATAGTTATATAACCTAGAATGTAGCTTTGCTCCTCCCAGATTCTCAGCAGAGACGTCTTCTCCAGTTGCAGCTTTAACCAACGGTGGGCCAGCCAAAAATATAGTTCCAATCTTGTCAACTATTACAGTTTCTTCTGCCATAGTTGGAATATATGCACCTCCAGCTGTACAAGAGCCACACACCACAGCCACCTGATCCACATAGAAAATACAGTTTATTTACAGGTGAAAGTTTCTCTAAGATTTACTAAGGATCGAATTTCGAAGTGAAAAAACTTCGAAATTCGACAATCGAATTGCAGTAGTACGATATTCAAAGTCAACGTTTTTTTGATCGAATATGGCCATATGCGATCGAAGTAAAATCGTTTGTTCGATCTAGTAAATACTTCCATACGAACGATTTAATCGATCAATCGAACGATTTTTCAAAAAAAAAACTTTGACTTCTAAAAACGTAGCCAAATGTTGGCTATAGGTTCTAGAAGGTCCCCATAGGCTAACATAGTAATTCGGCAGGTTTAAGGTGGCGAAGTCAAAGTTTTTTTAAAGAGACAGTACTTCAATTTTGGAATGGTCAAATATTCAAAGTGTACCCAATTCGAATCAAAGTAGAATTTGGCCTATTCCATGGTCGAAGTACCCAAAAATTACTTCGAAATTCAAAGTTTTTGAATTCGAAAATTCACTTTGAATACACTTCGACCCTTAGAAAATGTGCCTAGTGTTGGAAAATTGGGGGCCACTGTTGGCAATAAATCATGATAAAAGTAAAAAAAAAAATATACATACATACAATAAAGGGTAACTACATTGCTAATGTGTTTAGCCAACTGCAAAAAAGGGCTATTTAAAAAAACTTTTCATTTAAATATACAGAAAGCATCAGTACAAAGAGTCATTATCCGTATGAGGTAATGACAAAAATGACTTGCAATACCTGGGGGATTCTCATAGCTGACATTATAGCTTCATTATAGAAAGTCCTTCCGCCATGTTGCTTGTCAGGAAACAGCTCTGCCTGTTAATTCAATAGATCAATTTAATGCTATAGTATTACAAGAACCCTACTGAATATTGAAGACACAGAGCTCTTTCACAGTGACCTTACCTGGAGCGGTAGAAAAGCACCACCACTGTCCACCAAATAAACAGTAGGAAGTCTGTTCTGTATAGCGATTTCCTGCGCCCTCAGCTGTTTCTTTACAGAAATTGGATAAGCTGTGCCACCCTTAACTGTGGCATCATTAGCTATAAACACACACCACACTCCACAAATTTTCCCAACACCTGAAAATACAAAATTGCTGTTCACTAACTGCAGAACACTACCGTTACAAAGTAGTTTGCACATCTCTTTTTATTTGCAAGGCTACGGTTTTGCATGTTCATTTCTTGTTCTACTCCCCCCAGGAGCGCTCCCTATGATGCTTTTCCCAATCTCTCCTAATCTCTATCCACTGCCCCGTTCTGATCACCATTTTATTTTTAATACCCCCTACACCTCTTTGCTCTTTCCTATCTTCTTTACTCCGCTTTTGTTACCATGACTTTGATAGTGTCTTATTCTTTGCCTTGTCCTTGTCTTGTGCTTTCTTTCACTATTGCATTTAAAGTTATAATTGCTAACCTTGGACCCCAGGCTGGTGCTCCACTTTTCTGAAAAACACAGCAGCCCAGGGTACCATCTATATGGGAGCCATCCCTGATCAATTTCCCAATTGTACCATGCAATGGTTCAGGACTGGTGCATGTGCAGAGTGAAGTCAGATATTTTACAATAGCTCACATGCAGCAGTCTGGTGCCACCAAAAGGGATACTGGGCAAGAAGTATGCATGCACAGCACAAGAGACAATTGGGAAACTGAAAGAAAAAATCACATTACATATAAAAGAAAGACCAAATTTATGATAAACATGATGTTCTCTAACATAGTCCATGGTTAAACAAGCTTGAGCACTCACCAGTGAGACACCCCGCAGAAGGAACATCTCCATAAGTTAGACCAAGGCCAGCCATTGGGGATAGCTCTAAGAATGATTCATTATCCAGAAGCATTCTCAGTCTCTCACGCACAAGCAGTTTTTTATTCCTCTGTGTATGTCTCATTATTGCATTCTCTCCTCCTCCTAGTTTAATTTGCTCTAATAATTCTACATACCTGGAGGGAAAAAAAGCCGACACATGTATTACAATGTAACAATTCATTGTACAGCAAACTCAAAGAGACACTGAAATATATTATATTATGCATATTACAATTAAATATTAATACAGTTATGGGATCTATGATCCACAAACCTGTTATCTAGAAAGCTGTGAAATAAATGAAGGCCATCTCCCATAGACTCCACTTTAATCCGATGATACTGTACATTGTACTTGATCCAAACTAAGATATAATCCTTATTGTTGGCAAAACAATCCTGTTGGCTTTAAGTAATATTTTAATTACTTTTTAGTAGAGTTCAGGCATGGAGATCCAAATTACAGAAAGACCCCTTATCTGAAAGACCCCAGGTCCCAATCATTCTGGATAACATGTCCCAAATAACCTGTAAACAGATTTTACACACACACACACACATTTATACAGGGGTGTTGTGACAATGAGGCGAGCTCCTGGTAACTTTAAGAGCCAAATTTCAGTTTTTCAAACCTGGAATTCGGCTCGCCTAGCACAGAGAGTGAAACGGTGCTTTTCTACTAGCACCCTGGATGCCCCGGACCTCCCGGGAACCCCTCCGGATTCAAAAATATGAGCTTGGAGGGAAAGGAGGGGGGGAGTAGCTGCTGCAAGTTGCCTCAGGTGGCAGGATGCCCGCGTGTGTGTGTGTGTGTGTATATATATATATAATATTTAATTGAATAGTGTAGAAGGCAAACCCCATTATATTCTGAAACTTTAATGTAAAGGGGAATTTCATCTTTCCAGTAGCTGTTATAACAAAATGACATCTGTGCAGCTTTTTAGTTGGTCTTCATTATTTACTTTAAAGGGGTGGTTCAACTTTAAGTTAACGTTCAGTATGTTATAGAATTGCCAATTCTTACCTACTTTTCAATTGGTCTTCATTATTTATTTTTTATAGTTTTTTAATCATTTGCCTTTTTCTGCTGACTCCTTGCAGCTTTCAAATGGGGGTCACTAGCCCCACCTAAAAAAATAAATACTCTGTAAAGCTACAAATGTATTGTTATTGCTACTTTTTATTACTTGTCTTTCTATTCAAGCTCTCTCCTATTCATATTCCAGTCTCTTATTCAACTTAATGCATGGTTGCTAGGGTAACTTGGACCCTAGCAACCAGATTGCTAAAATTTCAAACTGGAGAGCTGTTGAATAAAAAGATAAATAACTTAAAAACTACAACTAATAAAAAATGAAAACCAATCTCAGAATATCACTCTCTATATCATACTAAACGTTAACCCTAATATGCATAACCCCCTTTAAAGAATTATTCAGTATAAAAACAAAAACTGAGTAAATAGATAGGCTGTGTGAGGGGGGTGTCACATGGGTCATATCTGTTGCTTTTGAATCTGAGCTGAATGCTGAGGATCAATTGCAAACCCACTGAACAGTTATGTCCAATGTGCCCCCCTTCCCCTTGAAGGGCATCTATTGGGCAAAAAAACATTATCCCCAACAAAAGGTGTGGGCTAACAGAGCCTGCACTCTGGTTGGGGGTAACAGTAGTTTTTTTTAAATGCCCCCCTGCCAGCGCTACTCGCACCAGGAACGAGTTGTATATAGAACATGCGCATAATGCGCTTCTGACATTACGTGCATGTGCTTAATAAGCAATGTGTCTTCTTGAGATCCGACACGCTTAGAGGAAGCGCATGCAGTGAATACAAAGTAAGTAATAGAAATGTCGGACCTTGTTGCTGCGTGCACCAGACACGACTGTCAGACAGTCGTGTCGTGTGTACGCAGCATCAAGGTCCGACATTTCTATTACTTACCTTATATTCGCCAAATCCGTCTCCTTGCATACACTTCCTCTAGGCGCTTTGGATCTCAAGAAGACGCATCATGTAGTTCCAGCCTTACACCTTCATTCACTCCAGCCTTTATACATTATCCATCCAATGAAGGATAAGGTCATAGTCTGTAAACATCACACACGGCTTATCTGCATTTATTTTTGTCTCTGAGAAGTTGCCTTATTGCTTGCCTTTGCCCCCACACAATCGATATACTTGATTATAAATGATGTATAGCCATCTTGCTATAGAGTACCCCTCCAATGCAATATTGCTGCTCCAAATGCATAAATTCAGCATACAAATAATGAATAGACTGTATATAACTACATGCACTACTGTGTATTCTTTTCACAAGGATTATAAACACCAGCTATAACCAGGGGAGATTTGTCCTTTAAAAATCTGAGTTCCTTTACTCACCTCTGCCCACAGATCTGGCTGTTTCTGGTGTTTGCTTCATACACATGTCTGAAAACAGGAGGGATCTCTCCACTGATAACAGGGTAGCACTTTGCACCTCTCTTCTGACCTGCAGCTGCCATACTGCTGAATTTCACATATGTAGCCTGCAACAAGTGTTTCTGCCGAGCCCATGCTGCCATCTATCTTATCAGCCCTCCAAAACTTCTGCGCTTTGGGCATAAACTCAAGACCAAAGTCCTATAATCTTTCCTCCCTGCTAAAGTGAAGGGCGAATACCCAGCAAGTCTTTCCCAGCTACACTTTCGTTTTGCAACCCACAGGCAGCCTATCAGAGCCCGCAGATTCGACACAAGAAAGTTCAAAGTTCATACTTGTAATTCTTCTTCATACCCACTAGATGGCGGCAAATTGAATTCTGGCGCAAATTAAAAAAAACACGGTTGTTTTTCGCTCCTAAGGTAGGACTAGTAACATTAAAAAGAGGTTTGTTTATTTTTTGTATTTAAAGTTCGTGTGTTATTATCCAGCATCTACACAAATTATTTATTTTCAACCAATGTTCTGTTTTATATGGGAAAGCCATAAATGGATTTGGCCCTTTTTTTATTTTCCTGTGTATAAACTAAAACCATTGTATTATTATATAAATGGCATATATGTTATCTACTTTGTAATCACGAGTCTGTCTACTCTATTTACCTAGAATGGCTGTCCCCATGGCCAAAAGTAGCTTAATTATATAAGCTTTAATAATGTTTCTCTCCCAAACACACCCTTTTGGTTTACTTTTAGTTCCCTTAAAATGTATATCAGTGTTCAGAGCAAAGGAAAGAAGTCTATCGATACAGTTGCAAATCTGCAGGTCATACAATTACATACAAGCTACTATTAGGAAATTGCAACAATCCAGAGTGAAATGTATATTAGATACACTTCCTCATGTTGCTGCCAGTAGACCAGCTCAGATAGCAATTGATATGTTGTTGCTAAAATGTAACCTTTAATCCATGTTACTTTAAAACATGTAGTCCATTAACACCTAGACACACTGCTCTTTAAATGCAAGGCAGTGCAGGACCTTGTCCTTAAAATCACACACAATTAAAAACTGCACAAGGTGGACCGGTGGATATAAAGTCAAATGTATGGCACTATTAACCTAATATCAAAATTAAATTGCATGTAGCCAAAAGGTGTTTAGCCCAAAAATACCAAAGTCCTCTCTTCAAAAGTTCCCACACGTGCAAATACCTGCCTATCTACGTGTGGAGCGAGTGGGAGCTACTCTCACCACCGTCCACCTATGTCACCCTATGCGTTTGGCTGACTGCTCAGCTTCTTCAGGGGCATAAGCCACCTGCAGTTTTTAATTGTGTGTGAGTGTGTGGGACAGACATTATTTGTTGGTTGTGTTGGCCTGTGATTTGTTGGCTGCATAGTATATACTGTATACTGTGATATATATTGTGGTATATCATATATTTGTTTAAAATAACTTTAAAATGTTTTTTGACAAAGTACATATAAAGGTGATGGAAAGAATACTGAATTTGAATTTCTTGTACAACCCACAAGGTGGCAGCAAGCACAAGCACAGCAGCATTTCATTTTGGTGTATGCCACAAAAATTAGCTGATTGATGTATGTGAAGTCTTTCTATCCTGGTGGTCAGTCTACTTCTATTTGACTATATACTAATATGCCTTTCAATCTTAGGATGTAAGGATTGCATACATGAGCACATCAATGGATTATTCCTGGTTGGTTCTCCCTCTTTTGAGATGGCATTTAATATGAAAATACAGATAGGATTGCCATCTTTTCTGTAAAAAAAAAATACCGGCCATCCTATATTTTTAGGGTTTTTCCCTATTAATAACATTGTCCCCAAGCAACATTTTTACCAGCCGGGCCGGTAAAATACCGGCCAGATAGCAATCCTAGTTGCATATTGCATACACAAGCACGTCAATGCATTAATCCTGGTTGGTTCTCCCTCTTTTGAGTTGGCACTTAATATGAAAACACAGTTGCATATTGCATACACAAGCACATCAATGCATTATTCCTGGTTGGTTCTCCCTCTTTTGAGATGGCACTTAATAAGAAAATACAGTTGCAATAAAGGTGATAAAGGAGGCAGTAAATATATAATCATTAATCCTATGCTGTTAATTTACTAAATGTTTAATATCATGCCTTTGGTAAAAATGAATGCAGATCTGCTTCTGTGGAAACAGCACTTTTTCATTTCCCGGGGTCTACTCTGTGCTGCATCATGAATAGCAATAAACAACCACAAGCAATTTTTTGTCTGCGTTTTTTCTTGAATCAAATACTAAAACTTGACTTTTGATTAACTGGCCCATTAATATGTATTTATTTACAGAACCTCCACAACTTATTTACTCCTTCTATTTTACCACATCTGCGCTGTTAGGTACCATATTCCTATTATCACTTGCTGCCTTAAAGATTCCAGGATAAGTGACTGCTGATGTATTTTAGAGCAATTACATGAAACCAGCTGTGCATTCAATGATTAGCAATTGTAGTATTTTTGGCAGTCTGTAGTCAATGTGTTAATGTATTACAGAGAAAAAAGGAAAGCATTAAAATGATAATTATTTGCTTACAGTGGACACTATGGGGCAGATTCACTAAAAGACGAATTGTCGCCAGCGACAGCTTCGCACACATCACACCACTTCGCCAGTGCAAATTTGCTACCACTATACCAATTCACTAATATGCGGTTGCGCCCTGGGTGCCGAACGATGGCGACTTTTCATTAGCGTTACTTTGGCAGTGCGAGCATTTCATAGTGAAGATTGTACGTCTATACTGCATAAGATCCAATCAGATAACCTGCATAAGAAATCAGTTGTGTCCTTCAACCATTCTGGTATATTCATTACGATATCTTGTAAAAAAAAAAGGCATCAACAAACTGAGAGAGGGGTTGAATAATGGATCCCATTCCAGATACAATGGGTCTACCTGGGGGGTTGTCAAGACATTAATGAATTTTAGGAAGTAAGTACAAGACCGAAATATGTGGGTACTTAGTAATAAGGAAATCCCTATTATATTAGTGATGATTTCAGATTCAAATGTACTCTGTACAATATTATCAATATATTTCTTCATTTCCCAAGTGGAAAAATCTGTTATAGGCACTGGACATCATTATACCTGGTCATAAATCTTTGGATCTACTTCATACCCTCAATGTGCCCTCAGCACATTGTGGTTGCTCTAATAGCATTCTGCATCTATGCTCCTAAGTGATATTACAGATACTGCTTAACTTACCATCTTTATAATCTTTCACTTAGTATTCTTTCTAAACTGCAACAGAGGGCTGAGATGACATTGTAAATTACCCATTGTTATGTCAATTGCTTTCTATGATACAACGCACACAAGTAACCCTTGCTTTTTAATTCAGTCAGTAATTTCTAATGGAGCAGTTTGTCTCGTACAAAACACACAACATAACTCTTTGCACTCTATGGGCTACCAAGATAAAGCATCAGCTGCAACACTGGTTCCTGCTAGACTAAACTCAACTACCCTTATTAAAAATGGGCAACTGATTGTTTAGTTCTCTAACACCATCCTGAGTGATTAGTTTGTTTTCCCTAAAATCCATGTAATATTCAAGACAGATACTAACTTGCTACATTAAAGTGGAAAAGAGGAGATCATTGAAGGCGGAATCTTGCTAATTATGTCCCAGCAGACTCAGTGTAGTTTTTTATTTATTCACCATTAGAAAGGCAGTTAACTCGTTGATGAGTAACATTATTCATTAATGTACTGACTTGGATTGATGCTAAAATGTTAATCATGAACCTTGGAAGGATATTTGATGGTATCCCCAAAATCTGTAGAATAAGTGGGTGTCTCAGCTGGCACTCAAACTTGTATGTTGCTATATTCGGAGCAATTCGTCAGATACTGAGATTTCAATTAAAAATGTCCAAACATTTGGACCAGCAATAACCAACTGTTCAGCTAACTGTTTTAGCCATAATTAGCCATCTTTATAACTACTTTCCATTAAGCATGGTTGTCCTTGTTATATTAGTTGTGTGGAAGATGCTGGTTTAAGAAATATTTAGATGGAAAGACTCTGGAAAGACATTTACATTGTACATTGCACATCGTTGCTCTTGTTTTTAAGCCTGGCACTTTTAGGGGGTTATTTACTAAAATTTATATAATTCTTTTATTAAAACAAACTCGACCAAACTCCCATCCACCATTTTAACTTATTTATCAATAAAATAGCTTGAAAAATTCAGTGTGGGAAAAGACTCAATAAAACGTATCAATCATATGAATTTTCCAGATTTGATGCCTGAAAACCATGCATTTTACTGATTATTGTACAAAACCCAGCGCAAATCATGACATCTTGTAAAAGGGACATCTGCCATTGACTTCAACAGTGACCTCAACAGTCTTTTTGGATTTGGACTTTTAGCAGCTTCGGGGTATAATAAATCTCGAACAATTTAAGGGTTATTTTCCATTAAAAAATTTGCATTTTCCCCTTTAAAACCACAACCAGAAAAATTCTAGTTTTAATAAATAACCCTCTAAGTGTATGCCTGCATGCTGATAACTACTGTACTTGCCTGTATCAATAAACCCTATTATGCAGCATGATAGTTAAAAATTGACATCTATGCCAAACAGAAGAAGTGGTTAAGCAGGTGAATGTCTCTGTTTCCTAATTCATTCTATCATTTTAAAATTGTGTGATGGGGACATGCTGTATCCCATTGCTGTAGGCGGTTAAAAGAAATCAGAATATATTTTACATGAAAGCCATGAGTACCTAGCTCAACGTATTCACTCACAGCAGGACGTCTGGGGATTAATCAGGGTGAATGCTGTGAATTCCAGAGAAGGCTCCTTCTTTCTGCCTCACAGCTGGTGGCTAGGGATATTGCAACATGAAAGCAGCTCTGTCAGTTCCTATCATCATTACTTGTACTGCTACATTCCAGAGAATGAATAACCATCATTTGATATCTCTCCCAATAACCTCAGCTTCTCTCTCTCTCTCTCTCTCTCTCTCTCTCTCTCTCTCTCTCTCTTTGACTCTGAAAATGTCAGCAGTTATCTTGTTTTGGGTGGGACAGACAGGTGAGGAAAATCAAAACATGGACATTGGAGTAATAAAACATCTGCAATATTCATTCTTTATGGCCCCAAAGCATTCATTGACTTTTCCTTTGTAGAAAACAAATATTAAGAGTTAAATATAGAAAATTTTCCCTCTTGCTATGTTTCCCCCTCCTTTTGTGGTAGAGTTAATGATTCAGAAGGAAGTTTCAGTCTTGTACAAACTGCCTTTGTCTTAAGCTGGCGTGGTCGCCAAACGAGCAGATCTCTCCCTGATATGCCCACCTTGAGGTGGGCGAAATTGGGCTGATCCGATCGTGGGCCCTCCGAGGAGAATACGAGCAGTCGGGTCGAGGATTGCATTAATGAACAAATGTAGAGCTTGATCCCACAGGATTTTTAAACCTGCCCGATCAACATCTGGCTGACTTTCCATTGTAGAGTTTTTTTTACACTGTAGGTCCTTTAATTGAGAGCAGGACAAAAATATTTGCTCTAATCACAGACGTTGAGCTATGTAAGGATAAGACAAACATTTTTCATATTTGGGCACAAGTGCATAACTCTTGTATAAAAACTCAAACTATTTGTGCAAGGTTAGACTTCCTACTAACAATCACTAACAACTAGGGTTGCCACCTGGCCGGTATTTTACTGGCCTGGCTGGTAAAAATTATGGCTGATCCCAATGTTATTAATATGGAAAAAAGATAAATATATAGAAAGGCCTGGTATTTTTTTCCGGAAAAGGTGGCAACCCTACTAACAACAAGGCCCTCTAAACCATTTCTGATGTATTATTGATATAGCTATAGAAATTGTATATGCATCAAGGTGTGAAAAGGTGGTGTTTGCTAATAATCCCTTTACCATGCTGATTTAGAATGGAAACAATGTGGCTATAGGGGCCCATGCACAGCCCCACATACAAACTGTAGTAGGGTTATAAAAATTATGCATAAGAAGTTAAAGAAGGTGGTCCTTTTTCACTAAGGCCCATTGGCCTCTAACATGTTGAAATGCTCCTTTGGAAAAGCTTATCTGGGCAAAAAAAAAAATGAAAATCAGGTCTAGAATGGGAGGGAATTGATATTGGCATTGGCATTGATTGTGATGTATGTAACTTGGATTTAAGATTTTAGTTTAACATTGCTCACTATTTTTTTATTACAGCCACATTTGGAGCAACATGGATGATTTATATATTATGAATGGACTCTTAAGCAGCACTATTCTGCTTTCTTTATGATTGTCACTGACAGGTATTTCACTGTTTCTATTTGTACTATTATAATATTATTATTGTATTTGAATTATGATTGCCGCTAATAGGGTGTGCACTTATTGACTTAATTAATGGGTGGAGTTTTTCTCCTTATATACCTGATTCTTGTTAAACCAGTGTAGGATCACTTGAGAAAGGGGTAGGATACCCTGAAACGTTGTGTATTTAGATCTCCATAAAATGTAACATTTATTAGCACATTTGCTGGATCTGAGTGCCATCTGTTGCACATTTTCTACATGACCCATTGGCCTCTAATCCTGAACTAGAGGAGTGCTAATATATGATAAGACTAGGAAGCATACTGAGGTGGACTTGTTCTTTCTGCATTATGCATGCACTTACAATTTCTAGCCTAAACTGTGCACTGTTGTATGCTGTTGTGATACTAAGCTTTGAAAGAGCCAATGCTTTGTCCTACTATACCGAACTGCCACTTACAAAGATTTTTTTCTGAGTTTAGATTTTCATCAATTCAATAATGTAATTTGAACTGCTACTTAAAAATACACTACAATATAGAAAGGTTATGAGCTTGGATGCTCAGGTGCAAAGTAACAAGCTGCATTTTCTGGCATGCCGAGTTCACTGCAAAATTGAGAGGAATAAAAATTCTTACAGCCAGCAAATTAAAACATATAGGAGTAGTACAAGGCTGAGACCCCCTCAAGGAAACAAAAGTGTGTGAAATTATTGCTATAGACATGGTCCCTAACAGGGCTCCCACCTGTCCCCCCTGATGGCAGTCCTGCTTGAATGAGGGGGTACATACAACCCAAAGGTATTTGGCAAGTATTTTGCCTTACATATTTTCTCCACATAAAATACTCTATAGGGTGTGAGCAGTATTAATGATTCTTCACTTTCTTTCATGTATAGCTTTTATGGCTCCCATTTTTGAAATACTGTAAAATATGGGACACATCAGTCTTGCTGAGAAGCACAGGAGCACAAATGTGCATTAAATATGTCTGAATATGGCATTATAGAAGTACCAATTTCTGTGGGAAGGAAGCACTCTTTCTGTAACCCTGATAGCATAATTATAAATAACATCAATATGTCATGAGTATGGGAACAGGCAAGGAATGTAGCAGCCCTTAATATTTAGTGTTATTGATTTATTATTGTTCTCCTGACTGTTTGACAACATTGCAGTTTGGATGATAAATATGATGGTTGTTTAAACTTCAATTTAATCACAAATTCACATCTTCAACTTCAATCACATTCTAGAAGTGACATCCAAAGCTGATTGGCCTAATAGCCTAGTAGAAAAGTGATACTGGATTTGTCCAATATTGTTAAAATTGACTCCTGCATGATCAGCTTAAAGCTCACATATTAGTGTCAGAAGATACTGAACATACCTGAATACATCTATACGAATTTTGAGATTTTGGGTAGTGACGAGTGAATTTGTCTCGTTTTGCGTCGTCGAAAAATTTGCGAAACGCATTGAAGTCAACGGGCATCATAATTATTTTGATGCACGTCAATTCCGATGGCGGCGACAATATTTATGTGCACACCTATTTTGTCCAAATGTTTTAAAGTAAATAATTTTGAAATTTTATGCGACTATTCAGCTGCGCAGTCAAATTTTTTTGACGGTGGGTATTTTTCACCAACGAATTTTCGCAGCAGTTTCGTGAATTTATTCGCCGGTGGCGAAACACGGACATTTGCCATATATTGTATATGTCATTGAGTGTAAAGATACTGCTCACCTACATGACTAGGAAGTCTTGTTGACCTGCTCACTTTCTGCCTTCTCAATCAGCAGGACCCTTTTGCTCCTAATAGTAGCTAATTGGTGCCAATGTCATAACCCCCACCAGGCAAATTATTTTTCCATGGTAAGAATTTAGAAAAGATGTGATATGGTTGCATTCATGAAGATGAGCACTCTTCTTAAAATATAGTATTACTAAAATACCAAAAATTGCACATCTGGCCAAGAAAATATGGATGTAATTTAATGTAGCCTTTAACAAGGTCATCAGGTTACCTTTCTTCCTCTGATATCAAAAACATTTCATGTAGTTTAAGTCTCTTCTTATTGTTAAGTAAGTTCTTTAATAATCAGTCAGATGTAGACTTGATTATATTGGGTAACTGATCTGCAAGTCATGCTACACTTATTCCAGCCTTAGCAGCCTGGCTTCTAATTCATTTAAGATGATGTCATCAGAATGAAACCATTTTTCTAAAATCATATTCGTCCCAGGTCCTATGCTAATTCCAAGCTGCATTTAGCCTGAACGTAAATAACTCTCTCTTTAGCTGGCACTATAGAAAATGGTCACTGCCTGATGCTTTTCCGTTGTTTTTCTTTTTATGGATTTAGAGCTCTGATTGTATTAAATGAGCTAATTTATATCTCGGTTCTTTTCCCTGGAGAATCCAAGTGGCAAGTACTTTTTTCTGACTATACTCAGAATACACATTCAATTGTTGTTATGCGGCAACTCTTAAATTTAGAAAAAATAGGTTTATGTTTTGGTAAAAAAAATGATCTGACAGTTACAGACTAGAAAAATGATTTCTAATGGCACATGGAGTATTCTGACCTCCATTACAAGAATTATTTACGTACAATAATATTCTGTCGTGTTGATATTAAGATCCCTTACAGTTTTGCAGTTCTCAGAGGAGGTAAGAATTAACTTCATCTTCAGGGGTTTTCTCAAGCCAATTCCTTGACAATATTCATGAGTTAATTAAAACTGGGCAGGAATGAAACCGATGCATAACAAAGATACTTCGACTAATTGGCTTTACTGTTTTCAGCAGCCTGTACAAGCCTGAAACTGCCAACCTTTGCTCATTAGAAAAAAAAAGAAATGAACATTTTCTGCTTTGTTAGATTTAAACTCTGTCTACCCCTGTGCTTTCCAGTGGTGGGGAGCTAAAGCTGGTGTGCCGAGCCTAACAAAAGACTCTTTTGCTAGATGGCAAGTGTTGGCATGAACATACACCATGTCACATTGATGCCTTGGATGTGATCCAGCACTGAATTCTCTCATTCTCTGCAAAGTCAAGTCAGGAATACTAAATCAGGCATTTGGCTTCTAATTGGCTACTGCTAGCGGCCACTTCATAAGTATCATCAAGCCTAGCAAACTTTGCTGAAATAGCTACATTGTATAGAAAAAGGAGAAAATTTAAATTAAAGAATATTAACCTTCATAAGTAAATCGAAATAGCCAATAAGTACACACTGATATTCAAAAGCTAATCTAATGTCGCCGTATCCTGTATTATTTTATTATCTTCTTTCAATTATATGGATGGAATGAGAGGTAGGAGCTTATCAATAAATGAAAGGTATGGGCTTTGTGGTACTCCGTTAAGAATACCTTGTATCTTCCAGAAATAGTGATTTATTTAACATAAAACTATTTTAGAAATGTCAGTTGGTTTAACAACCAAGTTAATGAGGGTCTTCTGTAATAGTTGTTTCTTAAATGGTTTGTAATTAATTGTAAAGTGCTGCATACCTTGCTGGCGCTATATAAATAAATAATAATATGCCATGACACACATCACACATATCTGTCAAAACCAAATGCTTTAGTCTGACTCTATAATGGTTTCAGGCAAAATGGATTAATGAATGTGTTATTTATGAAAGGGATATTTAAAGGAGCACAGCTAATTACTTTTTATCTTGACTGTTTTATAAAATGTCCCCATTTGGTTCCTTTAAAACATATATAATTGCACTATTATGACTGCAATGATAGGTGGAATTACTGTGTAACCTACTTCACATTACTTATGAAGACAGATTGTACAGATTGTACAGAAACTGCAGAAAGTCCTGGCTTTTCAAGGCTACATAAGAGCAAAAGAAATTGGTGCATGTACATTACATAATATGCTTTCTATTTTTGCCAGTTGTTGCCTTGGCTTCAGATGTTATAATAAAATATATATAACAACAAAGACTAGCAACACCAAGATATATTGTGAATCAAAGTTGGAAGAATAGCCGACGTGACATTTTGGTTCCTCAAGGCAACCATATATATATATATATATATATATATATATATATATATATATATATATATATATATATATATATATATATATATATATATATATATATATATATATATATATATATATATATATATACTTCTCTGCAGCAGTGTGTAAGGGCCCCTTGTGTGTACCAGAGAGCATTTCAATATTTCGGAGCCTGTTTACTAAAATTCTGATTTCCTTTTTTTCACAAATCGTATTTTTTCTCTAAAAATTCAAGTTTTTTGAAAAAAATTCTGACTTTTTTTTCAGCCATTCAGATTACAGGTTTTAGAGATATTAGTATTTTTTCTGCTCTTTTTTCCATTCGTACTTTTACTTTTTATATTCGGATCTATTAATAACTTTCATGGCATTAGTGATTCCAGAGAAATACAGTTTAATTGTGGTTTCAAAAAGCTCTAATAGCACTAAAATTTGACCTTTAATAAATGGCCTTCCCTGCCTGCATATGATCATGGGCAGATCTACACTCCCAGCAGAAGTATAGGCATGGCGTGAGTGGTAACTGATTGTCACAACCCCACATAATGCATGAAAGCACCTTGTAAACATATAGTTCTCCTTTAATACATCTCTTAACTTGTGTTCACAGTGAGGTAGATAGATGTCTGCTATTAGTGGCAGTTTTTTCCTGTTCTTGACTAGTGACATTCTCTGTGGTTCCATGGTTACTATAACTTTACATCTATGACCCTGTTCCCCGTACGGCTTCATACTAGCCTCCCCTCTACAGATCCTAAAATACTGAAGGATGTCCAGTACAAAATCTCTCACTCATATGGAACAAATGCAGCATTTGTAAGTGAAAAATCCAACATGGAACTTAGTGTAAAGTTTTTTTTATAAATAAACAAAATTGTGATTTAAAATTGGGTTTGTTTTGAATATATAGGTAAAGGAAGTCTTAAGGTGGCCATAGAAATAGCAATGTTGCCAAACGAGCGGATCTCTCCCCGATATAACCACATTGAAGTGGCGATATCGGGCGGATCCAATCGATCGCATCATAATGGATCCGATATGGGCACTCGGATCGCGGGACCGCATAGACATATTGATGCAGCCGCAATCTGACGGGATTTTTTAACCTGCCCGATCGAGATCTGCCCGACTTTCGACAGATATTAATCAGGGAAGCCGTTGGATGGCCCCACACACGGGCCAATAAGCTGCCGACTCAGTCTGTAGGCAGCTTTTATCAGCCTGTGTATGGGGGCCTTTACATTCTTGTTGGTTCTGAAACAGTTACAGTTTCTTACATATGCTTCTATTTCTGGTTTACTCAACATATTCAGTTTTATACAATTTCCTATTTAGAACGGTGTTTGAGTTGATTCTATGCCAAGCTTTCTCATCTCAGTCTTTCAGCTATAATTGCACCGTCCAGAGTGGACAGGAATTGGGAACAAGTAAGCATGAGGGGCTTAAGGTGCTAGAGAGCCCTGCACTTACCTATGCAAGCACAAACCTCAATTCTTAAAGTATAGTATAACTAAATTCCTAAATTGTTTTAAAAAACTTAATAAAACATTTTATGACCATATAATTGCAAAGGGTAGCAGTCTCTAACTTGTTCCATACATCCTTCCTAGTGACACCTCATTCAAATATGCATTGTCCTACTCTGCTTCCAGAAGAAGCAAATTCTGCAGCTGTGCAAATCATAGTCTAAAGGTAAAAGGTGCTATTATATTATTATATTATAATATCTGTTGTCTTTTATGGCTGCTCAGTGCTGCACTACTTTGTTTACCCTGTACCCTGTACAATTACAGCTTTCACCCCGTAGCTGAGCAAAGCGGAAGCTGTACATCAGTGCAGTTTTAACGAGGAGCATAAAGAAGCAAATCCGATTCTCTCAGCCTGAAAAAAAAAAATTCTGCAGCACTAGCCAGTAACCTGGTAGTTTAAACTTCCCAACCTTCTTTAAATGCCATTGACTTTTTTTGCAGTCAATGTCAGTCTTTCATAATACATGCATGAGGCTAATTTTATTATTCTGCTTGGGTTACTACATTCAGACAGACCTCTAATGAGAGGCTTAAGCATACATACTGTCAAACAACCTTCTATAGTTCTGTAGTTCTGAGACATTATCTCATTGCAGCATTCCTGATACTTGCAAAAGAACATTCATCAGTTGTGTCCTTTTGTATCCTGAATCAACCTTGCAACAATAACAGGCATTCATTTAGTCCTGAAGATAGAACGAAAAAGTGTTCATGAAACCACTACCTGTTCAAAGGAAACTCCTGGATGTTTTTATGTTCTTCAGTTATCTCTCATGTTGTCATGGACCTAATTCCCTTTAGGCAGAGAGCACATGGAGCATTGACTCCATTTCTCTCTGCCTGCATTTTTTGAGAGAATCGGATGTGCTTCTTTATGCTCCTCATTAAAAATGCACTGATATACAGCTTCCGCTTTGCTCAGCTAAGGGGCGAAAGCTGTACTTGTCAGTGCAGTTGTAGTGAGGAGCATAAGGTACTGGATACACTTCTCTCACCCCCACAAAAACAAAATCACAGGTGCAGAGCAGCTCTCAGCCTAATCAGGGGGCAAATTTACTAAAGGGCGAAGTGACTAACGCTGGCGAAAATTCACCAGTGTGACATCATTTTGTAACTTCGCCAATTTACTAATGGTTCGCCGGCGTAACTTCACTAGCGAAGGAGATAGACGCTAGCGGTACTTTGCTCCCATAGGCAAGGCGAATTTGCACTCTGGCGAAATGGAAGTAACTACGCAAATTCACTAAGATGCGGATTTTACTGAACGTTACCTCTTGTGCCAGACTTGCCTTCTCCACCTCAGACCAGGCGAAGTGCAATAGAGTAGATAGGACTTCCTCAAAAAATAGTTAAAAATTTTTCTAAGTCCCAAAAAACGCTAGCATCTTTTCCTTTTTTCAGGGTGATAGGCTGCAAAAGAGCGTACTTTTTTGGGGGGGTAACCGGCTTCCCCCCTACATTTCATTTCATGTGTAGGGTAATATAACAACTTTATTTTATCAAGGTTTCCCGGGCTTGTGTAGTGTAATGTATTTGCTGCAACATATACGTCCATTGAACTTTAACTTCCCGCCATATACAAATTAGGCAACACTAACGCAACTTCGATTCGCTTTGCGCAGTAACGCTTGTGCAATTTCAACAGTATTTGGTTCCCTGGATGCAACTTTGGATTTTAGTGAATTAGCGTTGTCCTGACGAATCTACGTCTGGCCAAGTGTTGCGATGTGAGAGAAGCCATCACTGGCGAATTTTCGGAGATTAGTGAATTTGCCTGCAGGTCTTTGTTTTCATTTTCCAACTTTTCTCATTGGTTGAAAACTATTTGCTGTTCTGTCTGTTCAGAATTTAACTAAACCCTAAAAATTAATGCGATAAGCAATGCCATATTTTAGTATCTCTATAGTAGTATTGATTGGAGCTCCCTATCTTGGTATTTGTTAGGAGTGTCAGTAACTCGCACATCCTCGGCGTGATCTGAGCAGCTGTTAAGCAGTTAAATTTAGCGGTCATGGGAAATCATCAAGCAGCAAATGAGGTTTGTCTGTCATATAAGATGATGTTTCATAATCTTTACTTATTGTGATGGTAATTGCACTAGCTTCAGCTGTGCCATGTAATAAGAATAAGAATTATTCACCAAACAGTACATTGTGAGTTGGTCAGAGACACACACTGCTATTTTGGGAGATTAGTCGTCCAGCAACAAACTGCTTCTTCTTTGGGCAACTAATCTCCCCGAACTGCCTCCCTGCCGGCTAAAATCGAAATTGTTGGCGAGATGGCACTCGGAAAGCTTCGTTTTCCAAAGTCGTCCGAAGTTGCCTAACAAGGAAACTACGGGCGACTTCGGAAAGTCAAAGCGATCCGAGTGCCATCCCACTGTCGATTTACATTCTAGCCGACGGGAAGGCAGTTCGGGGAGATTAGTTGCCCGAAGAAGAAGTGAAATAGCAGCTTGTGTCTCTGCCCTAAACGTAGGTAAGTGACAGCAGCACAGAGTATGTGCAGTGAATCAGCAGAAAAGAAAATGGGGAACTACTGGGACATATTTGGAGGCTCAGATCTTCCCTGCTAAAGGGTTGTGGTTTCTTTGGATTAGGACAGAACCCCAAAACATAATCTACAATATTATTTCTTATTCGGTACTGATCATTTTTGGACATCAAAGTTCACCAAAAAAGTGAGGAAAACCTTTTGCAAGGACAGATGTCTGCTTATTCATGGCTACAGAGAAAAGCAAAAAGAAAAGGCCCATATGTTTTGCATTGGTTTTCCATTTTGCATTCACAGTTTTGTTTTCTAGCAAATTTGATATAGCCTTTTCCTGCTTTCGTGGCCCCAAATTAAGAAGGAAAGTTTAGAATCTCAGACTCTAACAGGAGTGGCAGGATATTGATATTGTTTTTGAAATGGTAATAAATGGTCAAATCTGGGTGAAGCTGGGCATTCACCAGCCAATATTTTAGATGTTAGGTAAATATGACAAGGGTGGATTCAAATGCACTGTGACATGAAAAAGATATTTTATTACATTTGGGAAGTTTAATTTTGAGATCTGAAAACAATACAACATTTTGGGCCCTATTCATAAAGCACAGCAGTAGGAAAATTGCTTAAAATTTGCAGTTGTTTTTCAATTTGTAAAACTTGCTGACATTTTTATTATGTACAGGGAGGCCATTAGAGCAACAAAAGCAATTAGTCAAGCAAAAATAATATATATGTTAGAGAAGTAAAACTGGATGAATGTTTTTATATATATATATATATATATATATATATATATATATATATATATATATATATATATATATATATATATATATTGAACACAGCATCTTACAAGCTAGAACATTTAAATGGATATAGTGAAGTCATGGGGGAATGAAGTGAAATTTGAAAAATCAGCATAATGCAAATAATTTATCCTTTGTGCGAACAATTTTTAATTTGAGCAAATTTACTATAGCTTTTGTCTATTTAGCCACCCATCTACCACATTAAAAAATATGACACATTTTATCATTCACATCAGTGCTCAGTTTATATAATAAAGTTTTTTAGTTGACTTAAGGTTGCAGGATAGATAGTTTGATTTTATTTTTGTAGGCCAAGACTTACAAAATATAGAGTATATTTCTGCCAGCTGTTTTTTTAAGAGATTCTCTTTTGATGCTTCAGGGTCATTGACTAATGGTTTTGCAATTCAATTACATTCGTTTGTATGTCTGGACAAAAGATCGAATCTGTTAACGCCTCTCATTGGTTACTGGATGAGGTACTCCCAGAAATAGCAGAAGTTGAACTTCCTCCTACATCCACCATGACTTTCTGGTATTTTTTTTTTGGTCATGTGGTGTATAGTCAAGTTGGACTACATGACTTAGGGTCACAGGGCTCATTTAAATTAAGTTTTGAGTACATATGTAACTGTTGGTGTGCAAACGGGTGCAAAATTCCTCTCTTACGGCTAATACTCGTAGTGCATGTATGCAGGTTAAAAGTCTAGCACAGCTCACACAAGACCAAAGAGTAAATGACCCTGCAGTTTGCCATTGGGTCAGCTAGGCAAATAATATCAACACGGGTACATGTAGTAGCAAGAACACTGATATGGAACATAACATTATAGTAAATGCCATAAAACCTTAAGCGTTAAGGTTCGGGTCAAGGTCGAGATGGTTTCATCCAAGGCCAATTCTCAAAACAGGTTAAATGGTATTGTGGTAAGTGTTGTATAGACATAGCAGAAATAAGAAGAGACTAATGGGAATTGTCCTTGGTTGGGGCCCAGTGGGAGTCCTGTTGTACTATGTTAAGTTGGTGTTATGTTGGTGATTTACAGAATATATAGAAGATAACTATACAGTGTAGGTGTAGGTTGTATGTTTTTCAATATAAATATATTATTTTTTCAGTATTTTTTGGATCCTTTAATATCTTGCACAATATTTGCAGTTGCCCTGGTAAGATCATAACAATTTGCTGCTCTTTTCGTGATTAGATCCTGGATCAGTGCATAACCTTATCTATCCATGCAAGGGGAATTACACCTATAAAAGAGATTGGTGCTGAAAAGAGAGAATCTATTCCACTGCCACACTGCCCAACTCAGCAAAAGCTGGCACAGAGAGCAATTAATGCAGCTTCTAATTAGGGAAACCTTTAGCAGAGAGAATTAACATCTCTCTTGACGGCATACATCCCAACTTGAGATTGTTGTAGGAGACCAGAGGGAAAGGAAAGGAAAATTTAGTGTCCCCAATAGCAGCTGATCAGGCTGCACAACACAATTCCAAGAAGGCTGAATGTAAATCGTAACAATTTATACGAAAGGATGACAGTAGCCTTATTATTCATATAGATATAAGAAAACATATATATATATATATATATATATATATATATATATATATATATATATATATATATATTTATTTAGTAATGCTACAAAATCTTCTTTCATGTATGAGTCATGTCCACTTTGTCCAGGTTAAAAATGGATGCATATACTGCAGCTACGCCTTCCATCGAGAACCATACAATTAAAAGTTCAGGCCATTCTTTGACCCATACAGCACAACAGAAGCCCGAATATTGCTTTGGCTACCGAGAGAAAGAGGGGTTGAATTAAACCTGCCAATAGATAATTTAAACTATTATCATTTTCATCCTCAGCCTATTACTCCAAGCCTGGTTGGGACAACATGAATTTTAGTTCCCATTAATATAACTGTTGACATGTTGTTTTCTGATACATGCCTTTTAATTATATGAAAATAGATTTGAGCAGGGCCCTTCTTCCACACATTGCATTATTTTATCTGTCTGTATAATGATTCATGCAGTTCACACTGGTCTGGACGATATGTTTGAGCATCCCAACATCTATTGATAATAAAAGTATCTGCCTATAAAGAACAAAGTAATAAAATAGGTAACTGGATACTTGATATGTCTTTCATGTTCAGTGCATAATGTAATAAATATCTTTACTTTTTTATCTTAGTGGAAAATTAGATGTTCCGGTACAGGCGGCACTATTATAGTCTCATGTAGAATAACACAATGCACATACCGAGATTCTAGGAAACCAGAGATTAACGTAAGAGACCTTTATTTTTAGCCATGCTGTAATAAGAAGAAACATATCTCTGGCTGTCTGGTTGCACCCTTGGGATAGAAAAATATCTGTCAGAAAATAATAAAGGGTTTTATATATATATATATATATATATATATATATATATATATATATATATATATATATATATATATATATATATATATATATATATATATAAGTTTTACCTTACTCCCCACAAAATGATTCCAAAACTCTCAGGTCTGTTTCTAGATGACAGGAATGTAAATAAAACTAAACTGTTAAAATAAGGAAAGTAAAGACCAAAAGTATGTGCCACTCTGAAAACAAACAGGACTATCTCTTATAACAATCTTATGATAGACATACTGTAGATTTCATTTGTAGAGAGAAAATCCACATACTCCAAAGTGGCATTCTGGAAAAACAATTTAAGTCCAAAGGGTACAAAGCTGCTATACTGTATTTATGAAACCGATTAAAGATTTTATGAATCTGTTGATTCATTTTTCAGCTGTTTCAACTGTTCAAGCAACATCAAGCAACAAAGTCATACATTACATTAAAAGATCAATTCAACTTTATCATATTATTGATTTTAAAATGTAATCACTGCTGACTTTTCTCAGAAATATGCCTTATCATGTTGTCAAGGTCTTTATGATAAAGTCCTAACAAACTTCCTGTGATAGACAGGGTTGTTGGCTTGCGTGATTCATTTAACTTCAGCAATATGAAAAATATAAAACCTATGGGGGCAAATTTACTTACCTTTGAAGTTGCGCCAGCGTTGAACTCGCCACACTTCGACAGGGCTGCGCAAATTCACGAAGATCCGAAGTTGCGCACAAGTTACCGATCGTTTGCGAAGTTGCGCTAGCGATGTTACAATCAGCGGTTCGAAGTTACGCTAGCAATCGGAAATTTGCATACAGTGCGAAATAGAAGTTTGAATGGACGTGTATGCTGCAGCAAATGAATAACACTACATAAGCCCACTAGCCCAGGGAAACTTAATAAAATTAGATAGAGGTGTTCTAATGCCCTACACATGCCCACAGTATAGTTTAGGTGCCATATGTTAAGAAAAGTAGGGGAGAAGGAGGGTACCCTAAAAAAAAAAAAAAATTTGATCTTTTTCAGCCTATCACCCTATAATAAGTAAAATACGACAGCTTTTTTGGGACTCCTATCTACTCTATTGCACTTCGCCTGGTCTGACCTGGCGAAGTAAAACTCTAGTGAAAGAGGTAACGTTCAGAAAAAAAAAACCTTAGTAAATTTGCATAGGTTCGCCCGTTCGACAGAGTGCAACTTCGTCTGGCGTTAGGCTGCGAAGTTGCTCTAGTTTATCTACTTCGCTAGTGAATTTTCACTAGGGACTCTTTTAGTAAATTGGCGAAGTGGCAAAATGACGTAACGCTGGCGAATTTTTGCTAGCGTTAGCCACTTCGCCGGTTAGTGAATTTGCCCCATAGACTTAAACTTGTTCAACTATATGGTTGCTGGAATGGCCTGAGAGAAAGAAGGGGCAAGCAGATTGCAAAATTGCTATAAGAAGTATTTAATTTATATTCCCTGTGGCTATTGAGCAGTTTTCCCTCAATACTGTACATTCGGGTATGCAGACAAGTTATGGCACTAACACAAACCAAAACATTTTGGAGCACACAGAAAATGTTATATCCACATTCTTAATTCAGTATATGGACACGGACAAACCCACCACAGAACTTTGAAACCTATATCCAGGGCTGTTTGATACAGAGCAACAGAGGCACCAGAGAGCCCGTGTCTAGGGTGGCAGCTATAGGGGAGGTGTATATATATATTTTTTTTTAAAAATTAAACATCTCCCAGTCGCCTCCAGAGACTTGCTGGGTAAATCTGGCGATGGGGTGAGGGGTCACCAGGGGTGCAGTTAGGTCTAGGGTGCCACTTAACATAAATACAGTGCTGCCTGCGGCAATGGAGGTAAACCCCCCCCAGGTTCACACCACGTCATTCATTTGCTTTTATACATTTTATACATAAACAAACGAAATTCCACAGATTGGGAAAAAACCCATTATAGTGTGAGTATTGTCAAAAGGACCATTATAATAGTACTTTAAGCTCACACAGAGTGATCCAACCCTCTCTCACCTCAGTCCTTTGCAAAGTTATGGATTCAAGGACTTGATGTCCCTCGGGCAGGTTTTAAAATCCTGTTGAGCTAGAGACTGCATCACTCCATTTAAGTGCATGAACAGGTCAGGGCCATATTTTCTATACAGGCACGTCTTTGGAGGATATATATAGAAAATAGGACCCTGAATAGTGTTGCAACCTTTTTTTCTGGCCTTACCAGCCGATGATATAAGGAACGGGGGTGGGGCAGAGAGGGGGTTAGTGTTGAGCCGTTTCATGGGCAGAGTCATGAAGTTTTGACGTTGTGATACTGGCCATGAAGAGACTGAAGCACTTCAGATTTAATGAGTAGGCAGGGTTTGGGGAAGTGGAAAGAAGAGTTTGGGCAGATCAGAGGCAGAACAACTAGGGATTAGAAATTTACTGGCAATGTATTAAAACACTCGGCCTTCGGCCTTGTGCTATTATATGGCCATGGAACTCTTCTGTAACTTATAATATCCTTATATTTTACAAGAGGGGGTACTTTATTCACTATATTATATAGCTTTAAGTTATTTACACTTGAAAATCTGCCTGCTTTTCTGTCCAACAATGGTAATGAACATTGTCCATACAGAACTGGGTTTAGTAATCTGGGGGAAGCAGACCCTGCGGCTGCAGGGGGCCCAGTAGGAATAGGGGCCCCATGAGGCCCTAATTCATATAGAATTCCAATAAATATTAATAAAACTGCTCAACCTCTAGACGTTTTGGGGGCCTTAAAAATGATTTGCTGTGGGCCCAGTCATATCTAGTTAAGCCATTGTGTTAGATGTACAAGCGGCAGACATCCAGTGTGACCCGTAGAAATATTATAGACAATACACACAATAGAACCACCTGGGCAGGAAGCTAAAAGTACAAGGGACAGTTGCTTTGATAGAACCTGCTGCTACACACACACACACCGTGAGGTAAAGGAATATCGGTTCAGCCTTAGATACGTGAGCTGCAACATTCATTTGTGTTACTGACAAAAATGAGCATTCGTTTTCCATTAAAATCTGTCTAGATGAAAGGCATAAGTAAAAAAAAAAGAACTTTATTCGAAGATGAAATGGTTAGAGTTGCACTTCAATGTATTTATATTTATTCACGTCCCAGGGAAACATGCAAGGGGCAGTGAATGTGCTACACAGGCCGAGATTTCGCCCCACTCAGCCAGCAGGGGAGGCGCGGGGAAGAGCAGCGGTGTCACGTGACGGCGAGGTTGCGGCAGCTTCTCCTATAAACCTGTAGGGAACTGATCGGTGCGTGTGAGTTGGGGCTCAGGATAGAAGTCTCTCTCCGGGCGCAGCTCGGGAACCTTTTTTTTTTGTCTTGTGGATTTGGGATTGTACTGACACATACAGTATGGCTGGGGCTATCATTGAGAACATGAGCACCAAGAAGCTGTGCATGGTAGGAGTCGCGCTACTACTCTTACAAGTGCTGGCATTCCTCGTCGGGGGGCTGATTGGTAAGTGTTCTCAAGCAAAACTTTTTCTCCCCGCGCACTTGTTTTCCTTGGCTACTTTTACTTTATTCCTTCCCAGACTCAGTAGTACTTATTGCAGCCTCCCTGCTGCTGGTGTGATCTAATATCTCGGCTAGTGACGTCCAGGGATTCGAGCCCACGACAGTTTATTGCTTGGAAGGTGGGAAAGGAAGTTCGGATTCCCTTTGTGTGTGGCCTGGCCTGTTCATAGTAACCTGGGCATTATAGTTTGGGTGCACTGTGTAGTGTCCCAGCAGCTGGGCTTCGGGGGGAACAAAGAAAGTCGCCAAATAATGCGGAACTTTTTTTCAAGAAGCTTCAGCGATAGTGTCGGCCCGTGATTGCATTCAGGCTGGATACCCCTCCTCCCTGATCTGGCCCTATGGAATGTCGACATCAAAGGGGGGGGGGGGGTGTGAATGCATTGCTTCGGTTTTGCAGGGGGTCCAGCCATTGGCCCTCCAATACTTGCAAACTGCAACTGATGTGCATGTACTTCTGCAACAACCAGGGCCACTGTTTGCACATAGAGACTATAACTCTGCTGTTTAAGGCGAAATATATACTCATTTTATAACCAGAGTTTACTTTACATTATCTTAAATATACAATTACATTTGTGTGCATGGTTTTGTTGTGTGTTCATAACATTCTTTTACTCCATATTTACATTTAAACAGATTTTATTCTTAGTGCAATGAATGATCCTTCAGTCTAGCGATCTACAATAAGGGTTGCAACCTGGCCAGTATCCTACTGGCCTGGTCGGTAAAAATGATGGTTGATCCCAATGTTATTAATAGGGAAAAAATATAACTATATAGGGAGGCCTGTATTTTTTTCCAGAAAAGGTGGCAACCCTATCTACAATTAACCATTCAGATTAAATAAGAAGGAAAAAGATACGCCAGATATCGATCGGGAAGACCCATCGGAAGTCCCCATACACGGGCAGATAAGCTGTCAAATTGGTCCAAACGACCGATATCGGCAGCTTTATCTGCCCGTGTATGGCCACCTTTACATAAATCTTTTAACCTGTCTGATCAACTAAATGACGGATCACCACAGTACAAAAAATGTCGGGAGACTCCACACGGTCACACGCAAGCAAATTTAATTTCATATGACTATATCTTTGTATCCATGGGCAGCTTTGCTCTCGACTTGATTGCTATTATTGGAGAATCAGAAAGTACATAGGGGAAAATCCCTAACCTTCGAAAATTCGCTGGGTTCGCAGCCATCACAACACTTCACCAGGCGTAAATTTACTAATACAACGCCAATTCACTAAAGTGTGAAGTTGCATCCAGGGCGCCGACCGCTGGTGAATTTTTGCTATCGTTACTTCGGCAATCAAAGCAAAGATACGCTAGCGTTGCCTAATTTGCATACGGCGGCAAATTATAAAGTTACATGGACGTATATGTTGCAGCAAATACATTACATTACACAAGTGCAGGGAACCTTTATAAATAAAATAGAGTTGTTATAATGCCCTACACATGAGCCAAGTGTATAGTTTATGTTTCATATGTTAGAAAATGGAGGGGGGAACCCGGTTACTCAAAAAAAAAAAATTACAGACCTTTGCAGGCTATCAATCAGAAAAAAGGAAAAGATGCCAGCTTTTTTTTTTTTTGGACCAAAAATTGAGGAAGTCCTATACACTCCATTGCACTTTTCATGGTCTGAGGTGGCGAAGGCAAGTCTGGCAAATGAGGTAACGTTCAGTAAAATCCGCATCTTAGTGAATTTGCGGAGTTACGTCCATTCGCCAGAGCGGAAATTGGCTTTGCATTAGAATGTGAAACATCGCTAGCGAAGTGATGCCTGCGCCCGTTAGTAAATCGCCAAAGTTTCCGGAATGACGTCACGCTGTCGAATTTTCGTTGCCGTTAGTCACTTTGCTCTTTAGGGAATCTGCCCCACAGTATCTTCTCTCAGATATTTGATGTCTATACAGAATGGCTCTGCTGAGGTATGGAGTATGGCAGCTCCCATTCATGTATAAACACAAATATGCAGATAATTGCACTCAGTTATCACTTTAACACTCTTTCACCATCACAATAAAGTGTGTCAATTAATTCATGGGCACATATTAGTCATTTTCTAATATACATTCATCAGCAAAAATGAAAGGTTACAGAGTTAACTAACCCGAAATAGGCGACTACCACAGTAAAATCTGCCTGTGTCTTTCATAAGGGTTCGGCGACACCGCTCCTCGGTCCTCCCCCCCTCCCTTCAGTGCTCATTGCGTCATTGGCACTGTGTGCTAGGGCTGCTTCAAGTGCTTTGTGCTCACACTCCTGCGCCTTCTAAACGAATTTAACAAACAGCTGTTCATTGGCTTTGCTAACCAGCCAGTCCAGCTACGAGTAGTTAGCGTAGCAGGTTCGTTGGACTGGTACAGATGACGCAATGAACACTGAAGGGAGGGGGGAGGAGCGGTGTAGCCGAACACAGCCTGAGCAGATTTTACTGTGGTAGAGTCGCCTATTTCGGGTTAGTTAAATTTGTAACCTTTAATTTTTGCTGATGAATGTATTTTAGAAAAATTATTAATTTGCTCATGAATTAATTGACAAACTTAATTGTGAAGATTAACCACCCCTTTAAGGGAAATCATTACAAGGCAAACACTACTAATAATGCGTTTGTAATGTGATTTAATATCCTGATATATTAACCTTCAACAGGTCTGGACTGCGAATCAAAATAGGCCCTGGCATTTCAGGAACACAAACCACCCCCATCAGCTCAATAATTTAAATGTCTATGGCATCTAACAGCAACCCCTCTAGCATTTGCCAGAACCCACAGATTGCCAGTCTGGGCTTGCCTTTCAAATGCTGTTAACACTCAGTGCTTCCAAATAAAAGTGGACTTTTTTTTAAGGAGATGCTCCCTGTTGGTGGTTTTTTTTATTAAAATAAACTCATTGTCTAGTCAACTATATATTCTTTACTTATAAACAGTGTATAATACTAATTATAAATACATGTATTTAAAGGGATACTGTCATGGGAAAAAAAATTTTTTTCAAAATGAATCAGTTAATAGTGCTGCTCCAGCAGAATTCTGCACTGAAATCCATTTCTCAAAAGAGCAAACAGATTTTTTTATATTCAATTTAGAAATCTGACAGGGGGCTAGACATATTGCCAATTTCCCAGCTGCCCCTGGTCATGTGACTTGTGCCTGCACTTTAGGAGAGAAATGCTTTCTGGCAGGCTGTTGTTTTTCCTTCTCAATGTAACTGAATGTGTCTCAGTGAGACATGGGTTTTTACTATTGCGTGTTGTTCTTAGATCTACCAGGCAGCTGTTATCTTGTGTTAGGGAGCTGTTATCTTGTACCTTCCCATTGTTCTTTTGTTTGGCTGCTGGGGGGGGGAGGGAGGGGGTGATATCACTCCAACTTGCAGTACAGCAGTAAAGAGTGATTGAAGTTTATCAGAGCACAAGTCACATGACTTGGGGCAGCTGGGAAATTGACAATATGTCTAGCCCCATGTCAGATTTCAAAATTGAATATAAAAAAATCTGTTTGCCCTTTTGAGAAATGTATTTCAGTGCAGAATTCTGCTGGAGCAGCACTATTAACTGATTCATTTTGAAATTTTTTTTTTTCCCATGACAGTATCCCTTTAACAAACTGTACATTGGGCATGTAAAGATCTGCCCAACTTTGAAAGGAATTGAGAGTCAAACTCAATATATTAAGGGGTTGTTCATCTTCCAAACACGTTTTTCAAATCAGTTGTTTTTTAGATTGTTCCCCAGAAACAAAGACTTTTTTCAATTACTTTACATTATTTATTTTTTTACTGTTTTTCCAAAATCTAAGCTTAAAGTTGAATGTCGCTGGTGTTTCAGTCTGGCAGCTCAGTAATTCAGACGCAAACTCTCAAACTGTTAAAATTTTGCAACATTTAGTTGATACATTTTTCAGCAGCATCTCTGGAGTATTGGCAACAATTGTATCAATTCTAACAGCTGCCTGTAATGAAACCCAGAGATTCTGCTCAGCAGGGACAAAGATAAGCAATGTATCAAATAAATGTATCCATTTAGAACAGTTTACAGGGTCGGCGACCCCCCCCACCAGAGCTGCTTCAGAAAGTGAAGAATGACACTATACATTAAAATATTAGAAAAACGGTGACACATAGAAAATAGTAAGTCATTGGAAAAAGTCGTTATTTCTGGTGATTTATCTGAAACCAACTAGTTTTTTTTGAAGGTGAACCACCCCTTTAATATATATGAGGGTTTTCCCAATAAAAGGATTTGTCAGAGTGCCACTTGTACTGATGGGAGTGGTCTTTTTTTTTTTTAGATTGTAAACTCTTTTGGGCAGGACCATCTATCACTTATCGTTGTATTTTTGGATGTAATCTGTATGTTAGTTGTATACACCCATTTATTGTCAAGCGTTGCCGAATATGTTGGTACTTTGGCTGAACTTGAACAGCACTCTGTTATGTTAGATGCTGCACTCTGTGCTTCTCGTCCAAGTGTTAATCTGTTATAAAACATGGGCCAACTGTTTACTGGATCACTTCTTCCAGTTCTTTGAGTGTCCCATGTGCTCATACAATACGTATAGGGCAAGAAACTTTTGTTTCCTATAATGCATTTTACTATTTGTATTTTCCTATTTGTGACACAAGCCACCCCAGAATGCAAAGTTTCCATGTAATGGCTGAATCCTTCACGAAAGATTTGGTCGAATACCGAACCGAATCTAAATCTTAATTTGCATATGCAAATTAGTATTCAGATTCCGTTCGGCCGAATCCAAATCTTGCTGAAAGGCCGAATCCTGGATTTGGTGCATCCCTACATGTTGTATAACTGGCATTGCCAACATAGGGCTCCTCTTCTAATGCTGATCAGCAAATCTCCACATTTCTTCAACAGCTGAAAGTTGACAATTCGATTCTGTGATTTCTGTGGAGTGCAAGGTTGACTATCAGTGCGGTTCAATCCAATTTGTTTTTTTTTGTTTTTGTTTTTTTTTATTGTCATTGGTGCATTTCATAGGGATGAGTGTGCCAGCACTTAAAAGAGGAAACACTTCTGCTTTGGGAGGCCACTTTTTTAATATGCTAAGTAAGAAATGATTTACACAAAGCCTCAAGCAATCTGACCCTCTACAAAATTAAGCAAATAAATATGGCTTTCTCGGCAGTGTGTTTAGCAATAGTCAGAAATCTTGTTTCTTTTATTATATAGGGTTTATCTTTTTTCTTTTTATATACAACATTAAAAAAATTAAAACTAATTTACCCCTCTTTCTCTCCATCTCATTTCATGTAAAGAAAGACAGGCCCATGGGGAGTGCTGAAGAAGCAGAGTTGATAACTGTACACATGTATAGACAGACTCATTTAAAACTATTTTATGTCATTCTATGTACATAGGAAGACAAAGGTGCACTCGGGAGCCTTATTAAACAAGAAATGTGCAAATTTATTAGTTTGATGTTTCGCGCATCCCTGACTCCTTTTTTTGAGACCATAAGTTTGTGTAAAACTTCTATAGAAGAAAATATATTTATAGAACTGAATTGTGTTTCTCTGCTTTCTAGTTCCTTTTCATCTCTATAAAACATATCACCAGTTTGCTTTTTTTGAGAGGAGAGGAGGGTGGTCATGACAAGACCGCAACAGAGGCGCCAGCTGGTTAAATCCGAGTCTTGTGTCTGTCCAACTGTGGTGAATGGGATACTGATGTTAAATATTATGGGAATCTCCAGCACATCCAAAACCTCTTGAAAAGAATTAAACGTGGCGCTTGGTTTGGAGGGTTGGCCATCTTGCATCATGCTGGACACTGCATTTCACAAAATAAAACAATTCAGGGTTTATCCAGCATGCTGTGTTATGCTGATGTTTTCCTGATATTGTTAATATATGTTGGCGTTTAAAGCTGGCCATACACTTTCAGGGTTGTTTTTTTGTTATACGGCGTTAGAATATCGATCTTATGTTTTAATACCATGAACTATAACTAACATTCAGAATTAAGCTGTGGCATTAAAGTTGGGAAAAATAACAAATGAGATGATGCACTGGGCATTCAGGGCCGGATTTACATAGTGGGCGCCCCTAGGCCCACTGCCGTTTGTCGCCCCTGTCCCCTCCCCTTTATTCGTGCAAATTTTCATAATCTGAACCAGAGCAATGAGGATTTAAAAAATTATTGTATCTCCAGCGCATCCCCAGTGTTTTTGAACCAATGTGGGGGTGTGGTTGGGTAGCATGCCGCCCCCCTAAAATCCTGCTGCCCTAGGCCCGGGCCTAGGTGGCCTTTCCACAAATCCGGGCCTGTGGGCATTAATTGACGGACAACAATTGTATGAAATGGCACACGGCTTGTTTTGTCGTATGCGATAAATCTGAGCTACCAGTTACATTGAAATGTCTATAGTTTTCTAACCACCAATAATTGTGGTTATATAATAGCAGGTGGAAAAAACATACTGCTTTCACTTTCTGAAGCAGGTATGGCACCTATTATGCAGAATGCTTAGGACCTGGGGTTTTCAGGAAATGGGATCTTTCTGTAATTTGGATCTCCATACATTAAGTCTACTTAAAATTTATTTAAATATTAAATGAACCCAGTAGGATTGTTTTGCCTCTAATCAGGATTAATTATATTTTAGTTGGGATGAAGTACAAAGTACTGTTTTATTATTACAGAGCTAAAGATTATCAATTATAAAACTCTGAATTAATTGATTAAAATGGCATCTATGCATGTGCCTAACTTGGTTGCCAACAATGCAAGAAGGTCAGGTGTGTAAGCATGTAAGGCTCAGGAATTGGAGTGCTCACAACCAGTTTCATAGCGACCTCTATTGGGATTTTTCTACCAACCTCAGATGAGCCAGTATCCCAGCTCTTTCATTTCTATTGAAAGAGCTGGATTTAGTTGACCAGTACAGAACATACTTGGGTATGTTTTTCATTTTGTTTTCTGCTTTCTTTCATTAAGTTTAGGCTGAATGGATTTTCCGCATGTGTAGCTGTGGCCTACGCTTGACATTTGCCATATAGCACAAGCAAGATAGCCATGAGAGTTTCTTAGAAAGGAACTAGTCACCGTGGAGCTGTAATGTGTTCAGTATGTCGGTTTTTTTTATGGGTAAAATGCATTACTTTATTGTTTAGCGTCATGCTTCATCACTAACCACCCTGATTCATTCTTTTGTAATTGTCTACGTCAAGTGAAGCTTTCTGCATCACTGACTGTAAAACCTAATTCTAGCTCACTTTTATAATCTGATTTTAGCTTAGTGCATTTGTCATGCCATGTAGTGTTGATGCACTGGTGGGACCTTCATTTGCACCACTAGTGTGCATATGTAACATATATATATATAATATGTATATACAATACACATGCTTTGAGTTCCATTCCTAGAACAATTCAATAGCTTCTAATAGCTGTTGTACAGTATTGACCTTTTTTTCAGAAGGGTACTGATTTTCTGTTGCAATATTGCAATTAAACACGGTAGCACATGGAACATTTTCAGGCATAATGAGTTCCTGATCTATTCTTTATAATCTGCTTTTGTTACAGCAAACTTTGTGTTTCTGACCTTTTAATGCAACAGAAGTGACCCTGACCTCCCTGTGACAGTAATCCAGGCCATCCTGAATTAGATCTCCACATTGCAAGGAACACCCTAGTCTAGCTTTGCCGTATGTATTGGGAGATTTGGTCTTTTTAAAGAAAATTGCAATTACTAAAAATTGTCAGAAGATCTATTTGGGTGTAATCCCCCTTTATTAGGGTTTTGTCAAGAAAGAAATCTGTTTTGTATACATGTAAGAAGTCACGGCTGCAGAAACGGAACTAGAGGGGGGTGGGCCCTGGCGCAGGACGCGCAGCCGGGCCCCCGCCCCCCTCCATACATCCGGAACTGGCCCGGGAATATGCACCACGAAGCGGCGCGCGGACTGCCGGGGGGCCCTGAGGGGGTGCGAGCCCTGGCCCACTCTCACCCTCTGCCCCCCCGGTAGTTCCGCCCCTGCACGGCTGCACGGAACATGGAAATTAAATACATGGCCTCGTTCGTGGTCTTATGGAGGAAATGTTTACATTCATTATGGGGCAGATTTACTAAGCTTGAGTGAATAATTCAAATAAAAAAAAAATTGAATTTCGAAGTAATTTTTTGGGTACTTCGACCATCGAATTGGTCAAATTCAATCGAATGATTCGAAGTAAAAATCATTCGACTATTTGACCATTCGATAATCGAAGTACTGTCTCTTTAAAAAAAACTTCGACTTCATACTTCGAAGTCCAATGTTAGCCTATGAGGACCTTCCCCAGCACTTTTCTAAGCTTTTTATTTTTTGGTTGAATAAAAATCATTTTGGTCGCTTAAAATCGTTCGATTCGAACGATTTTATGGTTCGAGCGAACGATTTTTATTCGATCGTTCGAAGCTTTTACGGTAAAATCCTTCGAATTCGAAGGATTTTACTTCAAGGGTCGAATTCGAGGGTTTATTAACCCTCAAAATTCGACCCTTGATAAATCTGCCCCTAAATGTATTTACTATACCAGTATCCTGTAATTTATTACTTGTCCTCACGTCTCCCTGATGTAATTCATACATTGCCGTGCAAGTTGGCAATATCTCTGATGCACACAGGGTAGATGGTGGACTTAAGTAAAGACGTGTTTTTCTTTTGATTTCAGTGTGTGATCACACCAAGACGAGGGCAGCTGTCGCCCAAGCGGTCCCTTGTGATACAGCCAATAATATATTGTTTTTAACTAAAGGCATATTTTCCTTTTACCTATGATGCATCCGCCTATTATAGCCTACTACCTGCTTGGCCACTGGTTTTAGTTTCCTGGTCTGGTCAGCATTTTTGACCGGAATAGAATCTGAGGTCTTTGCATACCCATCCTTGGAATGCTTCTAACATAGAGAGATGTCCGGAATACCTGGCTTTGTTACACTTTCTGCTAGTTAAGGCATGTAGCCCATACTTTAGAAGTGTTACTACCCAACCAAACTATGCTTTTAATAAACCCTGACGTTCTCCAATGTGTGTTTTGTTTCATGTAGGACTATAGCCACTGCTATAGCATTGTGTAAACCCATTACAGAAAAGGAAGTTTAATTGAACTTTATATCATTTTCATGTAGTCTGTTATGAAGTTGTGTAACTTAATCTGTTTTTAAGAAAATTGTTATAAAGGGCCATGCTTTCCTTCCTCTGTATAAATAACATACTGGTAGGTTAGTAAGTCTCCTAAGGAAATTTACTCTACTGCATGTGTGTTGTCTGAACGTTTTAGGGAATTATAGATGGGGGATCAGTTATCCGGAAGATCATTATCCAGAAAGTTATGAAATAAGGGAAGGCCATCTACCATAGTGTCCTGTGTGTTTTTACAGTTTTCCTATGTATTATAATAGACCACACTACTAGAATTTATAATATAATATTACTTCACCTTGTAAATCTGTGCGTGGGTCTATAAATCTGGGGGGAAGGCTGGTGTGGGTTCAGGCAGGTCGAGCTTTTGGTACATTCCTACTAATGACAGAAGGGATACCAGTTTTGTTCTGCCTTATTCTAAAGTTTTCCATACATGTTGGGATACAATTAGGTACATGTACAGAGGATCCTGAGTGATATCTCTGAATATCAGTCATTATACCAGTGCTGCATGTGCTGGAAAATTTCCTCGATGTACAATATTGATCAGCGTATGGGGTGATTCCATTGCAAAAGTACCTGAGACTACCCCATGCTACATCCTAGTTCCTTGACCTAGGGACACCTGATGTTCCAGTTCTGAGGCATTTTCAGGGTGAGAAATGCTCACTGCCAGATTAATTGAGCCTGAAGAGATGCTTCTATGTGTGTATGCTATAATTTTACTAACTAAGCAGGCTTCTCCACGTAAATATGTCAGTGTTACAAAGCCTTATAATGTAAAAATTGGTGATAGAAAATGGTATTTATATTCAACCGCTATATACAAATACGCTATATAACTAGGGTTACAGCTTGGCCTGTAAAAATTATGGTTAATCCCAATGTTATTAATAGGGAAAAAAGATAAATATGTAGGAGGGCCGGTATTTTTTACCAGAAAAGGCAACCCTATGTATAACATTCACATTGTCTGTAACCATTCACTTTGTAAAATTCTGTATTATTCTTAGAAAGCACGATTATTATTTAGGGTACCTAAAACCCCTTCCCTTGACTCTCTGAGAGCATTAATAGTCTATTATAATTATCTGTTTTCTTTATCCATTTTTATTTATCTTGATATTGATTATCTTCTTGAGGATGCTAAGCCAGCTACATGGGGGTAAATGAAAATAACTAGGCAGCATGGCCATTAGACTGTACTTTTATACTCTTGGTAAGTTCAGGAAAAGTGCTTTTCCTGAGCACTTATTGCAGCATAAAACTTATTTTTCATATGAATCCATAATAAGGTTTTGCAGTGGCTGGTACTGTGTATATTAAAAGTTATAGATATGGTGTACCCCCTACCTGGTAAATTGGCTTGTTTATTTCTGTCCCACTGCTGGTTAGAGTAATGAAGCAAATCCCTATTGTGCGTGTGCACTGGCCAGTGCTGAATCCTCGCAAGAGGAGGTCATCTGAGCACAAAGGCAGAATGATCTCTCTGTGTCTGGGTTGCAGCATGAAGATAGTGAGAGGCAGGCTTTAATCGGTGTAGTCATTGAGATTTCACAAACCCTTTATTTTGGTACAAGACCAGGGTCATTGGCCAATTAAAACTGTCTGTGTTTCTTTGTAAAGGTAAAATGCATTTCTCTTCTAATGTATACTGTACATGCAAATCTGCACATTTTATAAATAAACTTTTATACTTCTTTGCTGTAAAAAGGCATTGAATGTTACTTTTTATCTGTTATGCATTTTATGAGTTTTGTGTGAAGCTCAGTTTAAAAGTCTCAAGTCTTAAATTTTGGCTTTGATCCTGTTGGTATGTAGTGAGTCATGAATGGCATTTGACCTTTGGATTGCACTTAAAGGTGCACTATGGAAGGTATGATGTATAATGTTTTTGCTAAAATCTCTCACCTGATGTGTTGACTAGAAGGGTCATTTACAGATGCAGAGCAAAGTGCCAATCTCCATCATTTTCTTGCCCAAAATGCATTGCTTTTGCACACAATTCCAGAGCCATTGTGGCTCCACACTAATTTGTGCAGATGTATTTTAACAGATACAATTGTGGATGCTTGTTTTTATAAATCGGATACTGTGTTGGTCCTTAATGTATGGAGTATCTATGTATGCAAGTAACTTTGAATGAATGCCGTCAATGCATGAAATATTTGCATCCATTTTAGTTGCACTTAAAAGGTGGCCATACACAGTGAGATCCTCACAACCTACATTTCAAACCAAACAAGATGACTTTTGTGTGTGTGTTTAGGTTCAAAACCTTCATGCTGTAGAACTTAAAGTCCATGCAAGGTCAGTCTTAGAGTGCACTGCCATCCTGAAGACCTTTTTAATGTATTGCTAATTTATTTCTGTTTCTGTTGCAGCTCCAAAGCCAACGACGTACGTAAATCCTGTTGCAATGAAATGTATTGATGTACGGAAAAGTCATCGCAGCTCCAAGTGGCTTATGCCCTGGGGGACAGAACCATGCAAAAGTATTCAAAGTTTTGATGAGGCTGCAAACCGTCTGATTGAAGCCAATGATATAGTGTTTGCTGCCCATATTCCCAACAGCCAGTTTGAGATGAGCCCCTGGTTCCAGTTTATGCTAGTCGTCCTACAGTTGGACATTGCCTTTAAGTTGAACAATTACATAGGTAAGTCTCACTTTACAGTATAACCCTGTACAGGTATGGCATCTATTATCGAAAATGCTTGGTACCTGGGGCTTTCTGGTCAAGCGCTTTTTCCATATTTTGGGTCACTGTACCTTTAAAATATTTTAAAAGAGAAGAAAATCTAAAATCACAGAGGCTCCTCATCCTTAAAAAAAAAAACCATACCAAACAGTTTATTGAGCACCACGTCGCCATCTTGTTTCGTTCATTAGCCCCCCTGCCTGTTCTAAGAGGGTGCTTGTACATTACAGAATTCTCAAAAAAATGTGTGGTGTACATGTGCTTATGGAAGTCTGAGGGAGAGGTGGCTGGAAGGCTGCTCAGCAAGCTCAACCATTGTCCGTGAGTAGAATGTAAGCAACTTGAACCACTGGAAGATGCCCAACAACTTGGTAACTAGTGATGTATGTGTCGAGAAAAGCTTGAATGGACCCGAACCCACACCCGGCTTCCCTTTTATCAACCCGCCCTGCCAATGATGTCCCAAAAGGGACGGGCAGACATGCTCCTAGAAAACTGGAAGTCTGAAGCTGGCAGTTTAAGGTCACAGCCAGGGAGAGCAAGCAGACCTGCAAGCGGCTTCACAAGGTCTGCCCAAACCCACCCGCAGGTATTTGGCCGGACCGCACATTACTATTGGTAACCCAAATTGATTTTAACTTTACTGCACATTTAACCATTAAAGGGGTTGTTCACTTTTGAGTTAACTTTTAATATAATGTAGGGAGTGATATTCTGAGACAATCTGCAATTGTTCTTCATGTTTTCTTATATGTGGAGTTATTTAGATTTTTATTTAGCAGATCTCCAGTTTGCGATTTCAGCTGATTGCTAGGGTCTACATTACCCTAGCAACCATGCATTTATTTGAATAAAAGACTGAAATATTAATAGGAGAGAACCTGAATAGAAAAATTTGTAATAAAAAGTTGCAATAACAATATTTGTAGTAGACTTAAGGTAGTAGGATCCAAATTGCAGAAACATCAATTATTTGGAAAACACCAGGTCTTGAGCATTCTTGATAAATGGTCCCATACCTGAATATGATATTTGCCAGCTTGCTAGGGTCCAGTTTACTGTGGTAACCAGGCAGTGGTTTGAATTAGATACTTGAAGATTAATTTGAAAGAGCTTGAAAAAAAATGTAACTTAAAATGGTTGCCTCATAGAACAATCCTTTATTCGCTGGTTGGGTTAGCGACCCCTATTTAAAAACAGAAGAGGAAGAAATTTTTCTTTAAAAAAAAAAAAACAAACTAACTATAAAAGAATAAAAAAATTGGAGACTATCTGGAAAGTTGCTTAAGGGAGGAACTCCACAATGCGGCTGGAGCCGACACGTCGCCATGCTACGAAACACATGCAAAGTGTCGGATGTTCTGAAGATAACAGGAAGTTAAGGAGAAATCTCAGGTAAGATCTACATTTATCCGACTGTCTGATGAAAACGCAGGGTGAGTGTCAGCTCCAGCCGCATCGTGGAGTTCCTCCCAAAAACAGCATATTCTGTAACAACCTAAAGGTAGACTGCCCATTTATAGTACACACGAGTTTGTGCAGCCCGGCAATCACCCCCAACCCTGGCATTAACTTTCTTCCTTGCCTGCACTCGGAACCAATGAATCGGCCAGGGGACAGGCACATGTGGGGGATTTAGGTGCGAAGATGCAAATCCTCACATTTCGTGACAAAATCCACCATGTGTGCCTGCACCCCAGCCATGCAGTGGTTCAGAGGGGAGGACAAATGAAATTTGATGCCAGTTTTGCTGCTGATTCTAGGCCTGCTTTTTTCCTAGTGTGGCATTAGCCTTAAGGTGAGTCCTCTGTTCTTTAAACACAACAGAATTATAAAATGCCAGTATAGAGTTGTTGGTATAATGATTGCCATTGTTTCCTTGTGGGCTTTTGTGTTTTTTATTTTATGGCTGGGATCCTAATTTCAGTTCTTATCTGGGCACTATCTGCATGGAGTTTGTAGGTTTTCCCTACATGGGTTTGCCCACACAATCCAAAACCAGACAAAGTAGCTAGTAGCTTGTAATAAAATTGGTGCTAGTTGGGTGTGTTTAGTGTGCATGTGATAGGGAACTTAATAAGCATCACTGGGGGCAATACAAAAATAAAGGACAAATCTCTGAAAAGCACAGTGTAGCTATCTGCACCATATACAATTAATACAAAAATCTATGTAAATATCTGTCCTAATACGTCCATGATATTGTATAGTTCTATTTCTTGTCTTGTATTTGGCTGACATGATGAAAGTAGCCGCCTCCTTAAATAGAAAATTGCGTCATCTGCACATAAGCCTTGTTCATTAGTTGAACTCGATAAGCGCTTACTGTGTTAAATGATATTGAATTACCGCCAATAAAAACACAGCTGCTCGACTCTGGAATGTTTAGGAGCTGAGGAGCTGCAGCCTGATAAGGACATTTTTATCACTCAGTTTCAAAGATCTGATAAAGGAAAATATATTGACAAAACACGTGCATCACATATGCACAAAAAAAGCAAACTGCATTGAAACAACGCATCACAGTTGCCTATTTACACTTACAGAAATGCATAATGGAAAATCTCCGGTACATTTCCCTCACTCTCCCTTTTCACACTCTTCCTGCTTTTCACTGCTAGATATTGTTCTTTCCTGTGCCATTCCTAATAGCAAGTGCACACAAACAGGAAGTGCACCTGTCCTTTCTGTATCTCATATACTCAACTGTCTGATATTTAGTATGGGGAGAAAGTCTCAAGTTTAAAGAAGAAGGAAGGGGTTCTTCACCTTCCAAACACTTTAATCTGTTCACCAGAAATAAATATTTTTTCAAATTATTTTTAACGGTTTTTCCAAAATTTAAGTTTAAAGTTTAATGTTCATGGAGTTTCAGTCTGGCAACTGAGTGATCCAGGAACATCTGAACTATTACAATTTGCTACATTTAGTTGAAACAATTAGTTGAGACATTTCTCAGCAGTATCTCTGGAATATTAGCAACTATTGTATCAATTCTAACAGCTGCTTTTAATGAAAGTCATGGATTCTGCTCAACAGGGACAAAGATAACAAATGTATCAATTAAGAACAGTTTACAGGGTCGGCGACCCCCCTCCCAGAGCTGCTTTAGAAGGTAAAAAACAACAATTTACACATCAATATTAGAAAAACAGTCACAAATAGAACATAGAAAGTAATTGGAAAAAGTCTTTATTGTTGGTGAACAATCTGAAACCAACTGAACTGAAAATAGTGTTGGAAGTTGAACACACACTAAGAATCTGGGGAGATTAGTCGCCTGCTATAATGTAAATCGCCGGCAGGATGGCAGTAGGGAGTGCTTCGTTTTCCGAAGTCGACCGAAGATTCCTTGTGAGGCGACTTTGGAAAACGAAGCGCTACAAGTGCCTTCCCACCGGCTATTTACATTCTAGCGGCAGGAAGGCATTTAGGGGATAAACTAAATGTATCAATTTAGAACAGTTACAGAGTCGGTGCCCCCCCTCCCCAGAGCTGCTTCAGAAAGACATAAAGAAGGTAAATGAAACTTTAGACTTCAATATAGAAAAACTTTCACAAATAGAAAGTAATTGGAAAAGTCTTAATATTAATACAAAAAACAGGGATACACTACTACTTCTCCCACCTATTTGAAGGGATTTTTTTCTTAGCACAGCATTTTTATAAAAGTAAGTACAATCGAGCAATTGTGCCTGAAGATACTTTCTCACCATGTCATGGAAATTCACTTGCTGGAGACCACTTGAGTAAAAGTTTATTTGACACAAGCTCTGTGGATTCTGAATTTACTAAGGGGCCGATTCACTAACTTCGAGTGAAGGATTCGAAGTAAAAAAAACTTAGAATTTCGAAGGTTTTTTTGGGCTACTTCGACCATCGAATGGGCTACTTCGACTACGACTTCGAATCGAAGGATTCGTAGTAAAAATCGTTCGACTATTCGACCATTCGATAGTACTGTCTCTTTAAAAAAAACTTCAACCCCCCTAGTTCGCCATCTAAAAGCTACCGAAGTCAATGTTAGCCTATGGGGAAGGTCCCCATAGGCTTGCCTAACTTTTTTTGATCGAAGGATATTCCTTTGATCGTTGGATTAAAATCCTTCGAATCGAACGAATTATCCTTGGATCGTTCGATCGAACTATCTGCGCTAAATCCTTCTACTTCTATATTCGAAGTCGAAGTATTTTAATTCCTAGTCGAATATCGAGGGTTAATTAACCCTCAATATTCGACCCTTAGTGAATCGGCCCCTAAGAGTCTGAATTCTGGACAAAAGAAGTTAGTCTTTTCATGGTTGCAAAAAACAATTCTTACTCAGCTGCTGCAGTCTATAAAGGCCTGTCAAGAAAGGGCCAAAAGATGCTGGAATATAGCCCCCAACTCAAAAGGGCACCCAAGTCAAAAATCCAAAGATATATTCCAAATCAATTCTCTCAAAGTTAAAAAGTCACTCTTTATTCAGCATAAATATTAAAAAGTAGGCATACCGACCAATTGATACTCCACCTTAAGCGTTTGGCACCCACAGGCACTTATTCATAGGCATATGGTCGCAGCACACAAAGACTTACTTATAAAACACTGCTCTCATGATGTTTTTTTTGTAGTTCTAAACTCAAGGACATGCTTAGCTATGAAAGTTTTTTTTTCATTGCCAGGATAAATCTAAATTGCGATAATAAAACATATAGTAATCATGCAAATTTTCCTTCCAAGGCAACTTCACTCTATTACATTATTGCGTTTTACCAGGTGGATTTGACATCTTGATCAACCTATCAATAAAACGCCCTCATGTGCCATCTACTGTATAATATACTTGATATCTCTATTTATTTTAGAAGATCATTCTATGGTAACTCTTGATGTGGCTGTGGCATACCGTGATGACCTAAAGGAAGAGTGGAAAGAATTGGCCCGTTCAGTGGAACAGAGGAAATTAAACTGTATACTTCCTGTCGACAAGGTGAGTGAGTATCACAGCAGATATGCCCTACACGTGGAAAATACCATTTAATTTTTGTGTCTGAATGTGTCTGTACTTATTAGGTTTAAGTGGCTAACTTGTAATTAAAACTTGTTGTTGTGCTCAATTGTGAATTGATTACCTATTGTATGTATGTGTATAATGAGCAGACCTATGTAAACAAGATGGATTAGAACTTTCACAACGTCGACCACCATCTCTTGAATTAAGTTTTTGTTTTTGGCAAACCATAGCGCTTGTCTATTGATTTTTCTTTCAGAATGTTTTGAGAAATGATCCAGTCCATATTGTCTTGTCCTTTTCATTACAGACTGTAGCAAATGAAGGCCGCCATTATGACTGTGACGTGATTCCCCTCATGGAACTTGGAAGCGTGTCACATAAATATTACCTTTTTAATATTCGACTCCCTGTCAATGAACGGCAGAAAATGAATATAGGAATTGGAGAAATAAGAGATATGCATGTTGTGGTATGTAAAAGCAGTTATTGACCAATGGTTTATAAACACCCTCATGTTAGCAGAACCAACCATTCTTCGAATTCGTGAGAGGCTTTTTTGTCTCTTACTGGGGGAAAAAATTGCGGAATATAAATTAATAATTAATGTGTAATAGTCTTCTTTACACAGTTATTGCATTGCAAATTTTAATTGCGCACATGCCACATTAAAGGCTTGCCTGAAGGTTGCATACTTTCTCAGTAAGAAGTTTCATTACAGTTTCCATGCTAATGTTTTGAATTCCAGGCTTGGCACGTTTTTGAGGCATAAAGACCATGTGCCCTACCAAACAGAGCCTCAGGAAGGCTGCCAGTCCACATGCTGCTACCAAATAGCTAATCACAGCCCTTATATGGTGCTCCCTGTCAGTTTTTTTTTCATGCCTGTATTGCTCCCCAACTCTTAAATTCAAAATAAATTTGAATGTGGGTCATGCCTTTATAAAAAGTTTGTGGACCCCCAGTCTAGACTATTGAGACCTAGAGAGACATAGACCTACATAATGCCACAGATAGACCCCCGTTCCTGCTCAGGCTGACATTTATCCAATCCCTCCCTCCACTTTTGTTCCATTTTGAAGTGGTGTAGAATATGTAATCATAGAGTTCTTTTGTGTATTAGTGTTTCTATTTGTTGGCAATGGCCAAAACAAAAACAATCTGTCTGTATTAGTGATGTGCAGGTCGGGATTTCCCCGACCCTGACCCGCCCGTATGCGACTTCCAGGTTGCTTTTATAGACCTGTGCCGACGAGCAGGCGCAGCGTCTATTAAAGATGCAGCCGGCATTTGATGGCTTAACCCGCACCCGCAAAGAAAAGTGCAAGGTCGGCCCGAACCTGCAGGTATCGAGCCGGCCCGAACATCACTAGTCTGTATGATAGTTACAGATGAGGGCAGCATTGGGAATGCCACCTTGTAGAGCTGGGGTACTTAGGTTGATTCTAACCTGGGCACAATCTGCAAGGAGTTTGTATGTTCATCCTGTGTCTGTATAAGTTTCCTCCCACACGACAAAAACATATAGACAGGTACATTTTCTACTCATGAATCGGACCCTATTGTGATGGTAATAGGGAAATGGGATTGTAAACTCCACAGGAGAGGGACAGATGTGAATGCTGAACAATCTCTATAAACCACTGTGCAAGTGATTTTATATAGATTATACAATAAAGATAAAGGATAATAAATAATAGATATGAATGAGCATAAGCACTGAGAGTATAAATAAAACCTCATTTGGTGAATATTTGGAAAGTATTAATAACTTGCAGGGTGATCCTGGATATTGAAAATACCGGAATTTTGACTGTTAGAAAGCCACTGTGATTACAAACTGAATGCAGAATAAAAGACTTGTATATACATTCAGTGAAACTGAAATACTATTTGGTACATCTTTGCCTAATCTGGAATATCTACTAAATGTAACATTAGTAAATGGTTTTTAATTATACACATGGCTTAATATGTTCCCTTTCTAATTTTTTAGAGTATCTTCCAGAATGGAGGCTTTACAATGGTTTGGTTTGCTATGAAAACATTCCTCACGCCATGTATAATTATTATTATGATTTGGTATTGGAGAAGAATTACTATGATGACTCGATCACCTGTTCTCCTGGAGAAGTAAGTGACATAAAACTGCTAACATTTCTTTAAGATACCCCTGGACACGTAGCAATATTTAGCCTCTTTCCCCTATTTGAGAGGCAGTTTAGTACACCTACAAGGTCAAACAAATTGTTGTTTATGGTTTCTACTTGTGACATCCTAAAAGGAAAAGTAGAGTGCAAAATTATTTCTTTGTGTCCTTGGATACATGTGCCACATCCTCAGCACCCTCTGTGTTAAAGCAATGTGTATTTTGCAGCCAACTTACTTCAAAGTCCAAACAGCGTAGTGACCACTGACTTAAATTTTTTGTTCCCAGAGTCATTTTTGCTTTAGGCTTTTCAATGACTTTCATTAACATTCCTGTTGAGTGGTTCTCCATCGGATATGACTGGACCTGGATGCTGCTATTTGGAGATATTCGTCAAGGGATTTTCTATGCGATGCTGCTGTCCTTCTGGATTATCTTTTGTGGCGAGCACATGATGGTTGGTTTCATACATGAGACTAAATAACAATGGTAGAAACTTAATAAGTGTAGTAAAATATATAACTTGTATTTTTTTTTTTTTTTCTTGTGTCAGGATCAGGCTGAAAGAAATCGAATCTCTATCTACTGGAAACAAGTTGGGCCAATTGCTTTTGGATCTTGCTGTCTCTTTATATTTGATATGTGTGAAAGGTAACACATTTCTTCCACCTGCCTCTTTCTGTTCCCCTAAAACAGAAATATCTGTAACACAGTAACTTCTCCACACTCACTGCCTTCCAATGAATATATTCACCTTCACAAAATGTGTATTTTAATACAGCATGCCATCAATTACTTTTTTCAGTTGCTTTCAGTCTTCTGTTTATTACCGTTTTTCTAATACTTAAGATTTCCTCACACATATAGCGCTTTCGAAACTGATAAAATTAGAGACTATTGTTGATGTAGATGCATCAAATGCCAAGAAATTAACAAAAAAGGATTTTGTACAAAAGAATAAAAGACTGCCCGTATTAAATACCACCAGCAGATGGGATAGCATTGAAAGGGGAACTTTTAGAAAATTGGTTTACCTTTAAGTTAACTTTTAGTATGTTATAGAATGGCTAATTCTAAGCAACTTTTCATTTTTTTTTTTTTTCATTTTTTGCTTTTGAATGGGGTCACTGACCCAATCTAAAAATAAACTGTCTGTGAGGCTACACATTTATTGTTATTGCAACATTGTATTACTCTTCTTTCTATTCAGACCCTCTCATATGAATATCCCAGTTTCTCATTCAAATCAATGTATGGTTGCTAGGGTAATTAGGACCCTAGCAAAATAGCAAAATGGAAAGCTGCTGAATTAATCACTAAATTACTCAAAAACCACAAATTATAAAAAATGAAAATTGTAAATTGTCTCAGAATTTCACACTCTACATTATACTAAAAGTTAACTCAAAAGTGAACAACCCCTTTAACAAAAAAAAAAAATTAATTGGTGTAAACGTACTCCGAGTACACCTCTGACAAAATTAACAGATCACTTTCAAAAAAAATTCAGGCACACCTTTAATAAAAGCATGTTGCAATTCCAATACATATGGCCCTGTATTTTCTACACGTGTCGTTAATATTCAGATGATCTGGTTGCCCTGTTCTCTGAGCACTTTTGAAATTTACATTCATTTTCAATTTGTATTTTTTAGTCGCTCTTAGAGTCTGAGTTGCTCTTAGACAACTGACCAATTATGTCATGTTAAAATATAAAGTTAACTTATACTGAGATTTGTTTGGTTTTGTGTTTCTGTAATTGAATATATTTATTTGCTTCCTCTCCCTTACCCAGAGGAGTACAGTTGAAGAACCCATTCTACAGCATTTGGACAACAGATGTAGGAGCAGAAATTGCTGTATCCTTCTTAAACTGTTTCTATGCTGGCATGTTCATTCTGGCTTTTATTCGTCTGAATGCAAGGGAACATCATATATTGACAAGTCTGAGTCTATTGTCATAAACTTATATTCTATGTTGAAGAACATGTGTATAAATTATACTCCTAAATTATACTCCTATTGAATTGGGGGGGGGTGCTGGGTTCCTGTTAAACATTCTGTCCATGCTTCCCTTAAAATAGGTGTATCATAATTCAGTTTAACCAGCTTTGTGTTGTGTTGGAGAGTGAATAGAAAGTTTCTGGGGCTTATTATTAATGGAGCTTCTGCATGGATACAAAATATATAGAAATATATTGTCCATATAAGTCATCGGCTTTATTTCCTTTTTAATTTTTCAGATAATTGTCCTGTAAAGAATTGTTGACCATGCTTATGAAAATTCCATTTGATTCTTTGTACATATAGGAGATATAAAGCATGTGATTATTCTTATTGGTCAGATCTCATACTGATATCCTGGGTGTTTTTATACAGTTGCATTTATAACCATTATTTTCTTGATTCTGGGGCAACTATATACACAAATCACATATTATTCTGGGCATATACAGTATAGAACTGTTCCTTTTCTTAAACACACCAATATGTTGCCCCCCCCCCCCCATTCAGGGTTTTCACACCAGCAGAGCAAAATTGACAACTCTTGTCTTGAATCATGCAAGTGTGCTTAATGTATTTAATATTTCATCCTTTTACATGGCATCTCCAGTAACACTTCTTTACGTAAGTTAAGTGCTTTGCAACAGCTAGATATTGCTGCCAAGGGGAAGAACTGACACACTTCACTTTCTTGTATAATAAAATGTTTAACCTTTGCTCTGCCTGTTCCAGTTATATGAATTCCCTTTTTTTGATGGATGACATCAACTTTTTAAGAACTTTTTTTTTTTTTAATTAATTTGGGTGCCTTGTAGATCTGTACTTAAAGGAATAAGTAATGCTTTTCTAGTGAGTTAGGAGCATGTCCAATATCAGAAGGTTACGCTGCCCTGACTCTTCCTCATGTGGTCTTCAGTGAGAGTGCTTCTTTTGAAAGGCGCACTTTTTATTAAATTATCTCTATTGCCAAAATACTTATTTTGGCAATAATAGAGACAGCATTTTTTAACACTTTAAGTGGCACAGAAAGGAGAATCTAATTTCTTTGGATAAAAGTACCGAAGTGCCACACTATGTTGTGTTGCGCTTTTGGGTCTGTGAGGGGAGAAGCTGCTCCCTCATGACCTGCTCGTTCCCCTGCCCCTAGACAATGAGCAGAGCGGGGTAACGAGTGGTCCCTGGGGCACGATTGCCCAGGGTCCCCTAGGCTGCAGCAAGCATGTGGAAACTACGTGTCTGCTGCGGCCTCTACTTCCTGGACCCCCCCTCAGCACGGCCCCTGACCCTCCTGCAGTATGGTGCACTTTTTTTTTATCCTGGCTGTCTACTTTGTCCTACAGTCAGATTTCCAGCCTGCACACCCCTGGTTAGTGTCATACACACAAACACACACTTTTTCCCCCACTAATACACACTTGCATTTACACTTGTACATACACACATACATTTTTGGAGGATTGGGAGGTTCCCACAAATTCCCAGCACTCGTACATACTTGCAGATGTGCATGCACACTTACACAATTTTCTGGATTTTTTTTGTTCTGCATCATGCAATACTTTTGTATGTTATTTCGGTAATTATATTACAATTTTTGCTGATTTGAAAGCTTTTTCAGCCATTGTATTGCATTTTTAGTCATTTTATTGCATATTTGGCTCTGTGTAGGTGTTCACTTGTCTTATATCACATAATGCACATACTGGGTGCTTATATTACAGCAGACACAGTGTCAGACATAAAAAAATATTATATGTGCTATTTTCATTTGTTGGACTCTGTACGCCACATAGTTTGGGAATTATATGCATTAAACTGTTCAGTGGACCTCTGGCATGCTTATTTAGGGTGTTGTATGCTGGTACCTTACCGAATCTGGATGTATAATTGAGTAAATTGCAAGCTTTGTGATAATTTTCAAAAATCTCATAAAAAACACGATGCTTGTCATAGTCTTGCAGTTTGGTTGTTTGCTGTAGAAAGGCGTATTTACCAACTTTGGATTTGTCATAATGTGAAGTTTTGGAAAATATATGGTTTTCTGGGGTTGACTTACTAATTTACTGCTTATACCCCAAATAAATCAGGCAATATTTATTTTGGTAGTAGAACTATATGCCATGAAATATGTATGCACTAAGTTCATTTTGGGGTCTCTAAGAGTCAGATGATTTGGTAATCTTACGCACAATGGGCATCAAACTGTTCAGTGGAACCCTGGCATTCATATTTAGGATGTTTTTTCTTGGTGCTTAATGCTTTGTGGAGATATGAACTTGCAAAGTGAAAGTTCTGAGGTGATTTTTCAAAATTTTCATGCATTTTTATAAAAACAACTATGTTCAGAACAGCTTTGATGTTTGGTAATTAGGTGCAGAAAGACATGGTTACACAATTTGGATTTTACAGAATGTGTACTTTTCAGAAATATTTGGTTTCCTAGGGTAAACCCACTGTTCCAGGGGTTTTGGCTTTGGAATCTTACGTATACCGTATTCTGCTGTAGTGTTTTGAAAATTTGGTAATCTGCTGCCGGCAAATCGGAAATCTCTAAAACTATACATATCTGGTATTGGCATGTTCGTGAGACATGAGACTTTTTGGAAAAACTCTTGCAGATTTAGAAAGCTCAGGTTCTCCTGAAAAAAAACAATGTATAATTTTCCTACATAAACTAAAAATCCCCCCCCCATTCTGCTGGCACTTAAAGGGTTAAACTACCCCTTAAAGTTGCACGTGTTGGTCATTTGAATTCCAGTTAGTAGTCCTCAGTACATCTCTGCTGTTTTCTAAGGTCTAATCCAGTCGTGTATTTATGCTTTAACTCGTATAATCAGATGGCATTCATTATTGTAGCAGGAATTTGTGCGTGCCTTTATTTCTTGTTTTTGTGCTTCATGGTATATCAAGTCTTCAGAAACATTAGTGGAAAACGGTCAAATTTACCAGCAATGAGCAAAGCCCGGAGACTGCACTATGAGGTCAGTAAAGTTATGCGTGTGCCCCTTTTCATATTTATTTATACATGTATGGAAAGTATAACATTGCTTGTAATGGCTATTATATTATCTCAAGGCCCCAGTTGTATTGTTGTGGTGTTTTGTAAAAAGTAAAAACTTGGTTAATTGGCTGTGCAAAATTAAAAATGTTTCTAATATAGTTAGCCAAAAATGTAATGTATAAAGGCTGGAGTGACTGGATATGTAACATAATAACCAGAACACAGCTTTCTGCTTTTCAGCTCTCTAATTCTGAGTTAGTCAGCGACTTTAATGGGGGCCACATGGAAATAACTGTTTTTTTGAGTTTGCCATTAATCCTCAATATTCCGGTCAGATTCAAAAGCAACAGTTATGACCCTTGTGGCTGATTGGCTCCCTTTGCCTGGTAACCAATCAGTGGAAACCAAGAGAGCCGCAAAGCAGGAAGTAGTGTTCTGGCTATTATGTTAGACATTCAGTCACTCCAGCCTTTATACATTACATTTTTACCTAACTAAATATATTAGAAACATTTTTAATTTTGCGCAGCCCATCTTTTTACACAGTTTGTATTTTCACACTGAACTGTTCCTTTAAAGTCCAGAACCGGATGGTATTCAAATGTGCTTATCTCTGTGATTGCCAAACCTCTTTACTCTGCTTAGACTTTGCCAAAGCATTTGATACAGTATTTGGATAGAGTATCAACTGAGTACTAACAAATGTTACTGATTTTATGAAATATCTTGTAGGATAGCTGGTGTTTGAAAAGCGCATACACAAAATGCAAAGGTTATTCTAACATTGTAAAATACCATGGCACAGTGAATGGAAGAACCCTGGAGGGAAGGTATATTTCTCCCAGAGTCTCCTGAGACACAGTAGATATGGAAAATAAAAGGGGCTTTGAGTGAGCCCTCTGTAGAAAGTATGAGGCGTAATTGACTGTATGCAGTTTTGGAAGAGCAAATAAAAAAAAAAAATCCCTCCAAAGACTGTAAAGTATTCGTAAATTTTCCGGATAACGTTAACTAATAGTGGCTGAGGCACTGTCAAAAACAGATTTCTGAGGTATGCAGGCCAGTTTGTGCTGGGGTTCTGAATGAACATTTCTTTTCCTATATTGTGTGAATTAAAACACTAACTATATGCGGGGGAAATCCTACTCTGAAACACAGGCGAACACCTACTTGAAGTAACACTGGGTGTTATTGTCTCTTTCTTTGAAAAAGGTATAGCCACTTCTGCCATTTGACACGCCGTACCACATGCAGAATTTAATTTTTTTAAATTTGATTCTGTTTTTTGTACTTTGATTCAGGGTTTGATATTCCGCTTCAAATTCCTGATGATCATCACATTGGCTTGTGCTGCTTTAACGGTAGTCTTTTTCATTACTACTCAGGTAAGTGCATGTTTATAAGAGAGCTCTTGACCCTGCCTCAATATATGCTTTGCTTTTCCCTTTTTCTTCTAAATGTGTTTTGAATTTTAAGTGATTTTAAAAACAATATATTCCATATGTGGAAATATTCCTTATTGTCTGTGCCATACATACACAGTATCTAGCCCTTTAGTTAAAATTGAAATACCTTCTGTACCAGTAAAGCTTATAATGGATATTATAGTTGTTGTATTTTGTTTTTGACGGCAAGTCTGTTCTGTTTGTTGTTCATAACTTTACTTGCATTATTACAGATTACTGAAGGCAACTGGAAATTGGGTGACTTGAGCATTGAGCTGAATAGTGCCTTCTTTACTGGGATCTATGGCATGTGGAATCTTTATGTCTTTGCTCTCATGTTCCTTTATGCTCCTTCACACAAGCACTATGGAGATGGCCAGTCTAATGGTAACGTGTTTTATATTCCTAAAATACAGTATATTGAGTAATTTGCAACAGTGAGTACCTTACTAGGTAGCAAAGTCTGCTTCCATGTCCAAGCTGTACAGGTGAAAGCAGTCTATAGTCATGTTCCTACAGTATAATCTGGTAGAATGGAGGACATGTAATTGTTTGCATGCAGGCAATTACCTCTGTATGTGGCCAGCGATATATTGGCTGCTTGAAAAAATTGTCCCGTAAACCACCGATTATAAAAATCAAAAGGTTTTTATTAAGTTAGCATAATAAAAATTGGTACTTACTGACCCTCAGATGATCCATCTTACGCATTTTTATACCCTCCGGTACTTGGTGATAGGTGTCTTTTTAGACTGGAAAGGTATGAATTTGATTATTATTTGATTTTTATTTGATAAAAACTTTATTATTTTTATAATCGGTGGTTTACGGGACAATTTTTTTCAAGCAACTTTTGAGAGTGCCTTGGGAACCCGGGCAAAATCCTGGAACCTATATTGCCCTGTGTGGACTGGCAAACCGGACTCCCACACCGAGGTATTTTTCCCGTTTATCACAGCAGTATATTGGCACCTTGCACATGCTAAGGATTGTCAAGAAGGCAGTGGTGTGATTTTTAGGACTGAAACTTATTCTGATACCCAGCACCATAGCGTCTATAAACAGAGCATGACAGATGGTTATGTGAGGCCTCATTTGTTTTGTGACATTATTATTGTTCATTCTATAGCGATTTGCAGTTGGTCTTCAAGCTGTTTAGCAGCTCTTCAGTCTGGAATTTTAGCAGATACCTGACTAGCAGCTAGACATGAGTTTGAACAACAGATTGAAAGAGAAATAGGAGAGAACATAAATAGAAAGACAAGAAATGCAAAAAGTATTTTAGTTACCGGGTTCACTGTTAAATCCATGAAAATGAAATGAAAAGGAAGAAAAACAGAAAAGACAGTATAGGATAGATTTTGGTTTTGGAGGCCTGAATGTTGGTTCTGCCCCTTTTTGGTGAGCCCAGTGATAATCATGTTGCTTGTATTGCAGATGGTGCTGGAATGAGCAGTGGAGAGGAACTTCAGCTGACAACCACAATCACCCATATCGATGGACCTACTGAGTTGTATCGGCTGGCTGGCAAGGAGGCCCAGGAGTAACCCCCAGTCATAGAGTGGGATTAATATGTAGACATTCTAGTTTATATATCCCACTATTACCTGTTACAGAATAGCCTTCTATACAAATACCATATTTATAGCTCAATTTCTCTTTTGTTAGAGGAGTGGCATGGCATTTATTTGTACTGTAGCTTTGTTTTTTTTTATACATATATAAATATATAAAGTTGGTGGAAGAGTGCTTTTTCACACTTAGGAATCTACGACTTTTTCACTGCTGCTCAATGGAAACTGTGGGTCACATTTTATCAAAACAAACTTGCCAATATCAAGAGTTCATTTTATCAGGCAAACAAAACAAACTTTAATGTCTCGCCTGCCCAAAAAAAACTTTAATGCGTTGCTTGCAACTACAGTATATATTCTTTTTATATTCCTTTTTGAGATAAATAAAAGTTCTGGTCATTAATTTCCCTTGAAAAACAAACAAAAAAATCACTTTTTGTTGATATATTTGGAGCTATGTTATTGGCTGCATATTGGTGAGATGTTTTGTTAAGAAATATGGATCATTGTGTCCCCCCCCCCCCCCGCGTCTAAGAATTTCTGTATGTAGAACTTATTTCATTGGGAACACTATATACTAACATGCAAACATGCTGCCTTTTTCAGATGCAATATCTAATAAGCAATAAAATTGTTTTGTTTTTGTATATAAGGTCTCCTTTCATTGGTTAAAAAAAATTTAAATGTCTTGGAGTATGTTGCTTTGCGGTTGTGTAGTGATGTTCAACTGGCTAGAACAGTTTAATAGGAAGCTGGTTCGGTGAGAGAGTGATGTCTTCTATCTCTAACCAGAGTTTCTGCTAATACTGATAACTTGGTTCACTAATAACTTAACAAAATAAACTGAGCACCTCCCCGATTTTGCACTAGCCATTGTTGTACCCAAAAAGTACAACAAAGTTCAGGGTTTAAGTCCCTAATGGAACAAACAATCTTTTGACACAAGAAAAAAATAGAGAGTGGGTTGTAATTAGCAGTAACTGAAGTGTGACTCTATCATAATGGCTCAAACTTTTTTATCATTTCTAATGTCTTAATGTATATTCCATATTCTTATACTGTAATATAACATATATACTTTGTCACTTTTGATTTTGCTGCCATCTGCTGGTAAAGTCGTGTCCTTTCTGTTGTAATGAAAAGCATTTTTATATGTAAATCACCTACTGCAACGTTTGTAATGTGTGAATACTGAAGGGTAAATTTACTCCTTATGTCAGTCATTCAGTTAAGGTGTGGCCAGCAATAGAAGTGTCATGAATAACCTTTTTGAGTTATTTAAATAAGTTAAATCATTAACCTGTTTCACGGGTCTATAAACTGGGGTCATGATGTTAAGATAAGCTGTTAACTGAACTAATATTAAGCACATTTGCTGGTTATTTAGAGATATATAGGTTATGACTGCTTTAACATACTTCATAAAGTGTATGAAAGATAAAAGTATTAACCCTGTGTGGACAGCAGCAGTCTTGAATGATGAATCATTTAAATTTTTTTTTTTTTCTGTGATGTATAATATAATAGAAATGTCCTGCATTAGTGGTGCTGATTTATTTCATATTGGCCTTTCATTTGTTTTATATTTGACACATTCTATATACAGACATAACCTGCCCTTGTATTAAATGGGGAAAATACCATATATTTCTGAATTTCAAAGAGGGGGAACATTCACAATTAAAGAAAGCAGCATATGTTATGATGACTGAAACTGCTGTATTTTGGAGAATTGCATATCGATATTAACATATTGAGCTTTACTATCTCAAGATCTATGTCAAAGGACAATTAAACGTTAAATTTAACTGGTGGTCCAGGCTTTTTTTTCCCCCCACAAAACAGGGAACAATTAAATAAAATGTCAGTGCCGTGCTCCCGATCCCAGTACTCTTAACCCATTAAATATTTTATTTATATATATATATAAACAGTTCGTGCTTATGCTCACTTTATTTGTATAACTTGCATTAACAAATAACTTTAAAATTATTGAAAAATCGCAAGAAGTTTTTTTTTTTATTCTGTTCCTTCTCAGTTTTCATTTTTATTGCGAGAAAATGCTGTTAAATCCGCTGATACAGTTCAAGATTCTGTCATGTCTCTCATTTGTCTGTAAGATGAATTATATCATGGAGGAACCTGTTGTCCTCAAAATCTAAAAGATTTATTTTTCAGCTGCTTCTACGCCTCCTTCTTATTCACCTTTTGTATTTCACCTCTTCTCTGTCCTTCTCTCCCTAAGCTTTATATCCCACTCCAAAATGCCCCTTTTTTAAGGTTTACTTGCAATCATATCATGTTTTCAGTTACCCATCTATGATTTATAGCTTTACAAATGATTACATACACTCTTGGCTTAAAAATATACACTGATCCTATATGTGTGCTATTTTCTAAATTCTGGATGCAGATTTCAGGATTTGCAGAAATAGAAGTCCCAAATGGCTGTGTGCTGCAAATGAAGCTTTTTGTGAGATATTCTAGGGGCTTCTTAACTGGTTCTTCTAAAATTCCAGCTAATTGCTGTCTATAATTAGTGACCTCAAATGTTCTCTTCTGATCAGATCAAAGATTCACTTAAGTATTCACAAGCTATGCCCATAGCATGTAACTAGCTAGGGATACCGATCAAAGAATCAAATGTTATGGACTATATAAATATTTGTGGTAGCTTTATATTCGGCAGCTCAACATTCTGCATTTTCAACAATCTGGTTGCTGGGGTCCAAAATGACCCTAGCAACCAGGCATTGATTAAGTGAGGGTCTGATTAAAAAGATGAGTAATAAAAAGTAACAATAACAACAATACATTTATAGCCTTACAGAGCATTCTTATTTAGGTGGGGCCAGTGGCCCTCATTTGAAAGCTGGAAAGTGAAGATGAAGGCAAATCATTTCAAAACTATAAAAAAGAAAGAAAGAATTATGCCCAACTGAGGTTGTTTAGAGTTGTCAATTCTGTAGCATGCAAGTGAACCATCCCTTAAAGATTTACTAAACCTATTAGTTCAAGTACTACTGAAGCTCCGATTATACACAAATCTCTTCAGGTGGCCATACACAGGGAGCTAAACAAGCAGAACTTTCCCTGATATGCCCACATTGAGGTGGGCAATATCGGGCTGATCCAAAGGATCGTAATGGAGGCAATACTGGCAGTCGGATCACGGGACCACATCAACGAACAAATGCGCCATAATCCGACGAGATTTTCGACAGATGTAGATTGGGGAAGCCCGTCAGAGGGCCCCACAGACGGGCCAATAAGCTGCCGACTCGGTCTGTCGGCAGCGTTTATCGGCGCGGTATGGGGGCCTTTACTGTTCAAGTATAAAATTGCTACTTCTTTTTAGAAAGAGAAGATTTGGGTGCAACTGGTCATAAACCATAACCATTACAACTTCTTTTTAGAAAGAGAAGATTTGTGTACAACTGGTCATAAACCATAACGAAGCACCCACTGAAGGATCCCCTAAGAGGCGATTATCAATGACAGATAAGCCTACTACTGAACAGCAATACATGTTAAATCATTCAAGATTTTATATATTTATTATATATAATAAATATATAAAATCTTAAATGATGTAACGTATCATTGCTGATCAGTAGTAGGCTTATCTGTCCGTGATAATCACCTCTTAGGGGATCCTTCAGTGGGTGCTTCGTTATTCAGCGCAATACAGTACACACCCAAAAATACCATCATGCTTGTCCAGGCCCAGACTGGCAATCTTTGGATTCTGGCAAATGCCATAGGGGCTACTGTATGGTGCCATAGACACTGACTAATGTGCCTGTTGGGGTCTAAATGTACTTGAAATGCCAAAGCCTGTTTTGATTTCCAGTCCAGACCTGTGATTGTCGGCTTTATGATAAGACATTCAATTCTATGAGTAAAACTCAAAATGAGCACTGCCATCTACTGTTCAACTGCAAAAGTGCGCCACATTACTGAATCCCTTCCATTATTGCGTAACCAGCATTTGTACATATTTGTAAATACATTGTAAATAGTTGGTAACAAAGTAACATCTGTTAGAGACATTGTAATGGTAAACACAGGTGGAGAAATGGCCTACCCACATATTTACAAAATCCATAAATCATGTAAAGCTCCATTTAACTGTAGAAAAAGACCCAGAGTAATTAAATGAAAGGAAACAATTAAACCACGGAGCATGAATGATGCTTTAAGCCTTAAGTCTATTAAATCAATCTATCTATCCATTTTGCTTTACACTGCCCCCCACGCAGGAGAAGAATAATGTC